>NC_136796.1:18264788-18537288 GCF_951216825.1 Electrona antarctica | reverse complement strand
CTACTCACTGTGTGGATGCACCCATACAGGTAGGCCTCTGTAACTCTGAGAGGGTAGACATTTGGTTCCATTTGTACATTTGAGTTTTACACATGCAGACCATATTCTCTCATGGAGAACACAATGATAGGTGTCATTAATTAACCAATTAATTACCCCAAATGAACCATGACAAATTGCCTCTGTGTATGAAATGTAATATCACAGCCATTCTGAGGCGAAGTTGTGAGGTTGCATGAAACAAAGTTTGCACTTGTGACTTTGCACTAGCCTGGTTAATAAACCAGACCGAATCAGCCGTTGGCAAAAAAAAGTTGCTAACTTTGCACCCCATTAACAACTATACACACATTGAACTGAAACATGCGCCCATGTCCTTCATAGACGGGGCATAACACAACGCATGTCATTGTTACATAAAACAGTATTACTAATATTAATTTATAAATCCTTTGTAGCCGCTGCATACGTGACATCAAAGGCCTACCTGTTGGTGCATCCAGACTGTCAGCTTGGATCCTCTAGTGCGGTCACCAATGCACCATCAGTAGGAATGCTGCTGAATATTTATGGAACCCACAGGTGAATAATTATACCAGTTTGATTTTAATTACCCCGCATCAACCGCAACGCACCACACCAGTCTGTCATGGTCCGTTCGACGGGCAGATGAAACGATGCAAAAACGCATCACAGCATAATTTGCGGCAGCTTCACCTTCACGCGTCATAGCTTCTTAGCTTCATGTCGCTGGCTTCCATTGACAATAATATAGCCTTGATACAAGATAGTCTGTCATATTATGAAGTTGTGACGTCACCTCAAGCAGATGCAGTCTGTTGCACCCATAGTTGCACCGCTAATGATATATTATACCGGTAAACTAAAGGCTCTGGAGTCTGGAGTATGGAAAGCCAATGGGCATACGGCGCCCCCTGTGGCCACTGAATGGAATTGAACAGAACATCCAAAGTATGGCAGCTAATTCAATATTTTAACAAGCTAATCAAGCCCGCTAATGTGATTTTTGTAATGGCCGAGCACAGGTGATATAATCACTAAACAGCCATGCCATCACATTCACTAGAACATTCTGCCAGTTAGTTGTTTCTCTGGCCTAGGGGCATTTGGGGCTGCCTGACAAAATATGTATGAAAATATTAATAGCTGTAGCCTACTACAAATCGTATAGTACTATTGATTTGGATATAGTTGATATCAATGAATGTGGTGTTGAGCTTTTTACCTGAAGCATTGCTATATTTGTCAAGCTACTTTTTACAGTAAAGAGTACAGACAGCTTATTGTTGAAGGCACACAAGTTATTGGAATTGTAGCCTACTAGCCACAGTTACAGCCAGAGTGGTGCCTATAGGAACTGCTATCTAATCTGCAGGATGCTTTCTACACAAACATACACGCCACAGGTGCACATTTAAACCATATTGTGACAGAAGCTTGTGAAACGCAGAATGAAAATGCCTGATTGTCTGTTGGTGGACGACACAGTTGTACGGTATATTATCCAGTAGGGCCCCAATCCCAATTTATGCATCATTCATTGGCGCAAAGGAGCTGTAAACAGCTGTTCCTTCTGTTTTTTATAATACAGCATCTTGCATTTATCACTGTTTTGCTGCATATATTGTCTCCACAGTCTCCTGCTATTTTTCTATAAGTTTCCTTTCTTTATTGGCAATGTCGGGACTTCTCTTTATAATCTTGTGTAAAAGAAAATCATGAATGTTGTCCTACATTTCACACACAAGGATATATTGATATGTTCTGGTGTTCAGTTGCACAATGGAGGCAGTGTGGTAGCCTGGCTAATAAGCCAGACTCAAATCACACTGTCGTGGGTTTTTTTTTGCCAACGGCTGATTCGGTCTGGCTTATTAGCCAGGCTAGCAGTGTGGAGGGACAGAGAATATTTCCCCCTCAGTGCAGGTTATAGCACTGGTGGAAACGGTACCCTCAATTATGCAAGCATAGAGAATTCAGCTCAGTGCCTGTTTTCAGACAGTTGTGTGGGAGGGCAGAAGTGATCCAAAATGCCTACAGGCTGGTTGAAATGGAGGGAAGTATGGTCAATAAGGTCTGTCTGGACTGCAGTTTGCAGGGTTCAAGCCTGTTTGTTATGGACCAGTAATTAAAAACACAAATACTAGAAGCACAGGGATTAATAAACCACGTGAATTATTAATACAAATTTTAAATATTTCCCCCCTCCAAAAATGTACAAGTCTTGAAATATTTCACAATTTGAAACTTTAATGAAGGGATAAAAATGGGGACAAATCCACACGGGGCGCGCACCCCACCACGAGAGAGAACAGACACAAGACTGCATGGAGGCCAGGGGTTGGAGAAAGCTAAGGGTGTGTCATTCGCCTCAATGCAAACAGGCGCATCAGCCTGTCATCCTCAAAAACCCATCTCCCTTCCTGCTGACACCCGTGCAACCCAGACGCTTCCCTGCTCGTCAGCAAACAGCGAGCTGTCACAGTCTGGGCAGAACCAACCACCCCTGTTTCACCTCTCCAATGCAGGCTGCAACACATGTACAGTCACATCTTTCCCTCAATTTACAATTCAAAATGTAGGCATTTAGCACACGCTCTTGAGTCTTATCCAAGTGCTGAGTGCCTTACAAGTGTGAGATCGGAATAAGCATGAAATCCAGTCAATAAACAACAAGGTAAATTATAATCAGAGAAACAATACCAGGTAAACAATGCACCTATAGCGAATATCTATATCTATTGAACAAAGGTGAAGAAGGGAGTCTGAAGTGGTTAATGCTAATTAAGGGGTGAGATGGAGTCTGAGAAGGTGAGTGCTCGGGTGAGATGGTGTCTCAATAGGTGAGTGCTAGGGGGTGAGGAGTCTGAAAAGGTGAGTTCTAGGGGCTGAGGTGGAGTATGCATATCTGAACTATACAGTTCACAAATCACAGAACTGAGAGATGAATGCGACAAATGGACACTCCATTTGCATTATTGTTTCAATTCATCTTGAAGTAGCTGGAAAAACTCTTGGTCCTAAAGGAGATGGGCGACTTTTTAGGCTTCTATCAGCTATTACCATTATTTTTGCAATTTTCTTCATGCACTTCGATGGGAATAATAGTGCTGTGAAGTGGTGCGTGACTGGGCTCATCAGCACCAATTTACACGATGCCCTATGGGGGTTCTGAGGAGAAAAAGAAACATACTCACACACTGAGAATGAACTCACCGTCAGGTGAAGGCAGGTGACTACAGCCGGTGCATATTAAACATGGACCAGACCACAGCACAGTGGAGTAGAATGCAGATCACGTCTCAGACTCACACCAGCTCCCTGGATTCACAGTGGGAGAGAGGGCTTTGTCAGTCCACTGACCTGTGAAAGGGGAACGTCTTCAGCTTATCAGCCAGACAGCCAGGTTGTTGATAGTTTGTGGAGTTAAAGCTTTTGTTGTAAAAAGAAAATTCCTGAAAATTCCTGTTTTCAGGACCCTGGACAGCGACCAATGGATTCCTGATTCAGTGTAGTTCTCAAACATCTATTCTTCACCCAAATTGTATTAGGCCGCAGACTAGCGTTTACCTACCATACCCCAGGGAATCTGGCAAAACCTTCACTAAAACATCTGGGACAATGCTCCACACGTCCCACACAACTTCCAATCTTCCGCCATAATCTAAAAAAACCTCACCTCTTCAGACTCCATCTTAGCCCGTAGCACTTGCCCAGCCCTCGACGACCTTGCAGGCTTATGCAAAGACTAAAATATACTATTTAAATGCTATAGACAGATGCCAGGTCATTATTGATCTGGCATTCTATAGTGTTTATAGTTTCAACATGGATATGCTACTGTTAGACGGATGATATGTTCTTAGTTTACTTATGATCTAAGATGACTATGTCTATGCATTTGATGTATTACCTTGTGTTGTTCTTGCTTATTGTTATTAAGTCGCTCTACAGTCTGGACGCCTAAATTGTCTATTGTAGGTGGAGAGATAACCGTGGACAGAGTGATACCAATGATCACAATAGTCATTCTTATACATTCACTAAATTGTGAGTTCATTCTTCTGTGGCGCACACTCCGCACAGCCATGCAGGCCAGGAGACGAGAGAGAGAGAGAGAGAGAGAGAGAGAGAGGTGAAAAGTTAGATTCGGCTGAAAATATTCATAAATTGATGACTGCTTTTGTGCCATGCATAAGTGGAGAAACTAATTGGTGAGTGCTGGGTAAGGACCCAGGCTTGTCTCATTCCCTCTTGTTAAAGAACCAGAGATAATGCATTATCTTTAAATGGTGTGCCTTCCGATTTTAAATTAAAAAGATAACTGCAATGTGTGGGTCGCCATGAGGTTGGAAAGATAATACGCACGATAGAGAGTAGAGAAGAGGAGAAGAAAAGAGGCTGGTCAAGAATAAAATGGAGTTCTATTAATTGCAATTTGATAGTATTGCTGGTCAGAGATGCTGTGATAGTGAGGTATGAATATTTATAGCACAAGACAGTGTGTTGTGCCAGTAGCCATCAGGCTCCACAACCAAGCCTGACCCCCATATGTTCTGTTCTATTCTTGGATTAATGGCTCCTTGCTTGACTCTGGCATGTTCACTATACCCATGACTGTTATTAAGCATAACTGCTGTAACATTTCTTGATAGACTGTACATATAGGCTGAATGATACTGTACATGCAGTATATCATCAGTCACATTTTCGCTGTTAATAGTATGTATATAGCAATAGATGTATATTCATGCATACACAAGATTGTACATTATACGTTATTGATAGAAGATACGTTATGTTGACTCAGTCAGACCAAGTGCAGATGGCTTATCTACTTTTACCTGTTGTTTCTATTCTGTGTTTCATGCTTATAGTGCTGTTGCTGCTATGACATCTGAATTCCCTCATGGGGATCAATATATGTTTATCTGAGTGATTGTAATTTTGACCTTGCCCTTGATTGTGAGTGACCTTGTTCTTTGACCATTTTCACCCACAAATGAACACACAAACAAACAAACAAACAGAAATACACATGGAATGAAGTGTATACAAAACATAACCCCCGTCCAACTGAGCTGAGTTGTGATCTGTATTCTGGTCCAGTTCTGTTTCATATGGACCGGCTATAGTCACCTGCCTTCACCTGTTACCGCTTAGCTCATTCTCAGTGTTAGAGTGTTTTATTTGTTTCCTTCGCCTTCTCAGGACCCCCATGGGGCATTGTGTAATTGGTTCTGATGAGCCCAATCTTGCTTAAAGTACCAAATCACAGTACAATTATGCCCATGGAAGTGCAGCAAGAAAATTGCTAAATAAAGGTAATTGCTAGGATGAGGTGGCAGGTGAAGCACTTTATCCCTTTATCCAGCTGAGCTCGGCTTATAGAAGCCTAAAAGTCAGCCATCTCCTTGGGGATCAAGAGTTTTTCCAGCTGCCTGAAGATGATTTTAGATGAATGTCTGACATTTGGAGCCTTTTTGGAGGTGTTCAAGGCGAATGTGTGAACTGTGGTTAGAAAGCCCACATGACTATAGAGATAATGTATACCGATTTGCGAATGTGTACGAGTAATGTAATGAAATGTGTTAAAATCGGCCTCATGGTGGCGCTATAACAGGCCGTTCTCAAGAATTTGGGGCAGAGGTTAGTCATTGGCATCCAGTGAGTGTGTGTGTGTGTGTGAATGGACGGACGGACAGACACAGGACGGACACACGGATGGACGGATGGAGTGCAAAATATACTCTCTCCCCATGCCTTCGGCTTGGTGGAGACAAAAAAGAGACCTGGGGCGCCGGTGTGGTGGTCCAGGCACCCCAGGCTGCAATGCCAGCCTGACAGTGTTCCACGGGTTAGGATCCCAATCAATCCCGACAACCTTTGCTGCGTGTCACTCCCCATTTCTCTCCCCATTTCCTGTCCGTCTACTGTTCTATCAATAAAGGCATGAAAGCCCCAAAATATAAAGGAAAGGTTTAAAGAAAAGAAAGAGTGCATAAAATACGTTATGTGATTTTGCATGTAAACCACATGTAAGTGCTCATGAATAATGTGTGTGCCTATGTGTTGCAGCGAGGGCAAGAAGCCACTGTAGCCTGCCTTGTAGAGGAGAAACGGAGGTGGCTCTGGATCTCCTGCCCAGACTGTGACAGCTCGCTGTCTTATGAAAATATATGCTGATGAGCGGGGAAGCGTCTGGGTTGCATGGGTGTCAGCAGGAAGAGAGATGGGGTTTTTTGGGTGTGACAGGCCGACGTGCCTGGTTTGCATTGAGATGCATGACACAGCCCTTTGCTTTCTCCAACCCCTGACCTTCCTCCCTGCAGTCTTGCTGCAGTCTTGCTGCCCCCTCTCAAATGCTGATACCACATCACAGGCTGTCCTGCTGTCTTGTCCCCTTGCCTAGCCCTCTCTGAGAACTTGCACTGTTTCTTTGCTTCACTGTCACTGTAAATACTTTCTTCTGGCTTTCTGCTTGCGGCTGTTCTCTCACATCCTCTCACATTCACAGAATGCTCTTGGGGGGGGGGGGGGTGCCAGCTGGCGTTGCCCATGGCATGGTGCATAGTATACTATAGGCCTAATCCTGCAACACTCTGATGACATGTTGATGACATATTGACCTTTACAATCAGCACAGGCAGACTATCGTTAATTATATTCTTTTCATTTCATGTTGGACTGTTCAAGGGCATCGGTCGGTTCAAGGCATTGAAATGACTGAATTATCACACACTGCCTTCTGTCTTCCAGATGCCTTTGTCATATTTAAATTAAGTATTGCTGTGTCACAATGTGTCACAATGTCTGCATTGTGATGTATTATAATGTCAATGCTTACACATGTGTGCACAGAAATTAGAAAACATGTAGTTAATGTGAAGAGCCTGGCTGTTCCCTCTTCACACTGATTAAATTATCCTCTACATCTCAGGTTTATTGGGAAATTGATGTGTGTAAAATAAAACGGCAAATATAGTAATATATGTAATATTTTGTCTTAAAAATAATAACATGAGTTCAATAAATGAAGCCACTTTTTAGTGAACGTCCTGATCCACTTCCTCTCTTGGCTAACACAGTGGAATGTACAATAAACTCTTAATATATTGTGTTGCTGTGATTGAACATTCAGTTTATTAATTATTCGTCAGGCAAGTCAGGAAAGTCAGCAAATAATTAATCTTTTGTGTAAATCAATATGTTTCCAAATATCACCCATCCAATCAATTTGATCGCTGATGTATTTATTCCAAGTTTCACAGTAACTAATGGGCTACTTAATTGCAAACCTGCCAAAACAGCACAACTGTCCTTCCTTCTACTCTGCTTATGTTGTGGTTTTGGACCCAGCTCATTTCCCCCTAGATTCCAAGGAGAGATATAGGGGACCTGACACAAGGCCTCTGCAAGGCCTGGTGTGTGTGTGTGTGCATGTCAATGCATCTATGATTGTGTCTTTCAGTGTCACTGGTTCAGTGTTCCTGGTTGGAGTTCGAAGCAATCAGTAGATCGGAGGCAGCAGCTGGTCATTGACTCCAGTGCTTATATGAAACCTATAGTGCTTTTCTATTTAGTTTACTTGATATTTATTTGCATAGTTTTGCAAGCATCTCTCCCTGTCAGTGTTTTTGGGATAAAGTTGACTTCTTTTTATTAAACAATACATTCATTTTAATGAATCTTTTTGTGCTTTTGTGCAGAGCTGGTCCACTCGTGTGAATTGAGGGGCGGTCTTATCTAGCCTGGCTAATAAGCCAGGCTAGATAATCACACTGTCGTGTGGTATTTGAGTCTGGAGATGCTGTGTATGGATCTTGTTTCCCGGGGGGCGGGTTCAAACATTTTCTATTTGACGCAATTGGTCAGAGCTACTGTCAGTCAAAGGTCTCAAGCATTGAACGTCACTGTACCAAAGCCCGCCCATATTGCATACCGTGTCCCGATTGGCCACACCAGTTCTCTGGTGTAGGAAATGGTCGTACAATTGAGCCTCTCCAGACCGTAATCCGCCGGCAGGCAATTTTTTTTTGCCAACGGCTGATTCAGTCTGGCTTATTAGCCAGGCTAGGTCTTATCATCATACATCACATTCCGTGCTCAGCCAATCAAATCATAAAATCACAAAATTTGTCCTTCTGGCCAAATCACTTTTGGCGGCTTCAATTTTCTGTCCTCACTTTTATCCTCTTCCTCAATATGGACTTTATCTCAGCCAATCAAATCATCGCTATGGGGTCCCTCCACCGCCTCCATTTTGCAACTGAACACAATCAACAGAAAATATCAATATGGGACAATATCAATATCTCAGAGAACATCCACATCACTTTTTATACTAGATAAAGATACATCTCACCACGTCAATAAAGAAAGGAAACTAATATAGAAAAATAGTAGGAGTCATGATTCATATGCTGCAAAACAGCGATAAATGCAAGATCCTGTGTTATTAAACAGAAGGTATAGTGGTTTCCAGCTCTCCTGCTGCCATGAATGATGCATAAACCGGGACCCTAACAGCTAATCAGGTCCAACAGACAATCTGTGTATTTTCATCAAGCGTGTCACGAGCTCCTGTCACAATAAGGTTTAAAGGTATGTGTCTTGTATCCTTGTAGAGAGCCACATGCAAAGTGGATAACTTTGTGCCACTGCTGCTACACTATATTGCAAGAAGTGCCTGCCTTCAATGGCCTTCTGTTCATATTAACTACATTTTTACAAAAGCAGCCTAACAAATGTAGCAGACTAGCAGTGGACTTACTTAAGGCAATAGCTCACCATGCAGCGCATTCATTGGAATAAACAGCACCACAAATAATACCACTATATGATATGCTGTACATAAACTATTCATATATTCATTTGCCAGGCAGCCCTAAATGCCTATATACTAGGCCAGAGAATTGTGTTTATTACTTTCCAAACAACTGACAGCATGTTGTGCTGTATGTGAAGGCATGGCTGTTAGTGTTCATTCCTCACCAAATCCAAACCGCCTGTGCTCTGCCAGTTTAAAATGTCCATGCAAATAAATCATGGAAAAGTTGGCACTACTAAATTGCACAACAAATCGATCATTGATTGTAGTCATTTCACTGTCAATTCTGTTCAGTTATCTATTCTAGTCTACATCACAGACTGATTAGGACTCAAGGAGACTGCAGACCAATAATCTTTTAGGGCTCCCATGCACCACCAACCTGACACACCACACTACCTAGAACGGGCAGTCTGCAGGTGGGCTCGCAAACAGGCAGAAACCTTGTAGGCTACACATTATGTCCAAAACGGTTGCTTTTCAAGAAATGGAAGGAAGAACCAGCGTTTGAATGGAGCCAATGTAGTTATCATTTTGTCACAACAAGCTCTATGTTAAATACTTTTCATTGGTTCAATATATCTAAAACCCAAAGACACACTTAAACAATTTCAGTTTCACTTTTACTTCTTTCGAAAATAGCGATAATAGCCGATCTACAAACTCACATCACAACACATTGTGAGCTTGCAGATTGTCATCGGCTATTTTAGATCAGCTACTTTTTTTGGGGTGGCACTCTTGTAAAAGAAAACGTGTAAAGAAGAAATATGAAAACACAATGTAGGCTACAGGATTTACAGTCCATAACATACACTATTTACAGGATATTTGTTTGCATGTGAAATTTTTAATAAATCTTAAAATCTCAGCTCTTTTAATCAGATCTTAATCCTGTTATTCACGCAGCTATGCATTTGGGGCCTCTAGCCTACTGTAGGGTGAGACTGAGTGCAGGCCGGGACACACACATTGGAATGTAAACATAATTAATGTAAGTACATATGGCCCCCAGGGACCCCTGGGCACTGGCCCCATTGGCCCTGTCCATAACCTTATTGGGGGCAGTTAGGCGGTCCAGAAGGTCACCGGTTATGTGTCAAAGTGTCCCTGAGCAAAACACTTAACCCCTAATACTGTAGCTGCCCCCAGAGACCTCACCAAAACCATGTAATCATATGGCCTAAAATAAAATAACTCCTTCCATATCTTACAGTATAGTACAGTCCTAAAAGCTTATAGGCCATATGGCAGCTGCCCCCTGCCATAGATGGATGGATGAATGAATGAATGAATGCATGCATGCATGCATGCATGAATGAATGAATGAATGAATGAATGAATGAATGAATGAATGAATGAATCAGACCTCCCTCACTGATGCGGTTTTATTTTTATTTTTATTTTAGTAAAAAGACTAACAGCAGCCCCGTCCCCCAGCAGGCAGCAGCTGACAGTCCACTATGCAGGTGATGAAGAAGAATTGTGGCGACCACAGTGACTTGATTCTTAACAGCAACTAGCAAGATGAGTACCGAAGAGCACACTACAATGGAATGACACATTCTCATTTACGCTCAATAATATGGTGATATTAGCTCGTTAAATTGTTTAATTCATCAACTCCATTATTATTCTTATTTCTGCTCTCCTTTGCAATAGTGTCTGATTAATTTTTTTTTTACCAGCGGCCACATGGGGGCGTCGTAGGCCCGCTTTGGAGCGGCTCCTGCTTGACGATGTGAAAGTAGTGGATGTCTCTGTCGCAGCAGGAGGAAAATGTAAAGCTCTTTTTTGAATTCTTCGTCCTAGAGTGGAGTGAATTAGACTGGAGACGAAATGTCCACCTTGTGAGTGTGTGGACCTGGACCGAGCCCTACCGGACCGAACTGGACCGTGTGTGGAGGGATTTTAACAATGTTAAGGAACTGGTTTCGTGCAGCAGAACTTGGATTTTGTCCCGTTTGTTCAACGAGGTGGCTCAGGTGGACTTATTGAATGTTCCATAAACATCTCAACATGTATTCAGCAGCCTTCCTACTGATGGTGACCGCACTGAGGATCCAAGCGGACAGCCTGGAGGCACCAACAGGTACTGTGAAAGTTCATTTATGTCGCTTGCCGACAAGAAATCACCTCGGCTTCAATTAAAACCGCTTGTCGGCGACAGCGTGTATTTTATGCCCCGTGATGTTTTTATTGTGCTAGTTATGTACCCGCCTTTTCCGATAGCGATTATGAAAAAAGAAGTATTTGTTGTTGTGTGTGTGTACATGTGTGTGTGTGTGTGTGTGTGTGTGTGTGTGGGGGGGGGGGGGGGGGGGGGGGGGGGGGTGTATGTATGTGTGTGTGTGTGTGTGTGTGTGTGTGTGTGTGTGTGTGTGTGCGTGTGCGTGCGTCCACAGTCCACCACACACATTACACATGCAGCATCTAAAATATGTTGTACTTGTGCTCTGCCTTTATAGAGTTTGGAGCAGGTGCTTGACATGTAAACTTTGTTTACAGTCCAGAATGACAGTTTTAGGAGATGTTTTTGGTGTGTTGACGTCATAGGGGCTGCATTTAATCACACACACACACACACACACGCACACACACACACACACACACACACACACACACACACACGCTGCTCATTTACTGTCAGTGGTTCTCAAACTTTGCAACTTCAAGGACCCCCATTAGACCCATAACTCCACTTTGACACCCCCCCTCAAGGCCTCACTTTAAGACTTTGGTTGGTAATAATACCATTTTATTTTTTTATTTTTTTATTATCAATACAGCAGTACAAACAAGTCCTTATAAATAATGTTGTCAGTTATTCCCTATAAAAATGTCCAGACTGCTGGTTCTCTTTCCCCTGGGGAAGGCAGTGTAGAGCTGACCAGGAGGCAGATGCCTCCTGTCCCTGACCTTTGGTGATTGAGAAAGCCAGCATGACACAATCTTGAATCCCTCTGTGATTACTAGGGTGTAAATGTCCCAGGCTGCTGATGTGCTGTTTTAACCGTCCTCTGTAGAGCCTTGGCTCATGGCCGTGAGTAGAGAGAATCTTTCATTATGTGGTCGTCAAACATCTCCAAACAACCTGCTTTTATAACGGCTTGCACATACATTTATTCCTAACTTTGAAACTGTTTTGATACTGTAAATGTGTCGAGGCCCGAGGGCCAGGGGTGTGGGTGGGAGATGGGGAGAAAGCTACAGTAACTGTAGCCTACCTGTATGTGTATGTCTTGTGTATATTTGTTTTGTACTGTATGTTATGTTGCACCTACAGGTATGTGTTTTTGTACTGTATGTGTACTTGTAATGTTGTAGTTGTGTGTATAGGAAACGAGATGCTGCATCTCAAGGGGCCATCCGCCCAATACAATTCTGACACAAATTCACTTTCATGTCAAGGACCCCCACAGGAATATGTATTTTGGCCGTGGACCCCCATCTGAATCATATTTTGTGCCAGGGATCCCCACATTTTATGGTTAACTGTAAAATGGTCAAACTGATTTGGAAGATTCACTTGGAACCACCTCAAGGACCCCTGGGGGTTCCGGACCCCACTTTGAGAACCACATAGCTATAGCTTTATTTATTATTTACACTTTCTCCAGTGGCTGAGAACCATAGATTTTAGTCTACTAGACCTGTATGTGCCCATCGCAGTCGGCCACCGGCCTACTTGGGAACGATGCAACTCGGGAACCTAATGATATACGTTGTCATAGCACCCGTTTTAACTGTCAGTGGGCAAACTGACTGTGAAAAGTGTACTTGGCAATCAATTCGGCCCACTGGCAGAGCCTGATTGGTTGAGCCTGAATTGGCTGAGGCAGAGGCTGGAAATTGCACAGGTGAAAGAGCCTGACTAGAGCCTTTTGTGGTGGTTCTGGAGAACTGTGGGTCCGACCGACTCTATAGCGGGCACTGCACTCCCTGCGGGGGTGTAGATCGCGTGTGTCGAATGTGAAGTCGGTGGGTCAAACGGTTCACGAGTTGCGTGCATTACACACTCGCACACACACACACACACACACACACACACACACACACACACGCACACACACACGCACGCAGACAGAGACGTGGCACATTTATAGTTATCATGCAGACCTAATATAATACCGGTGTATATACTGTATATATTTTAAGTTTTATTTTGTGAGATTTTGTCACAAAGAAGATGTCACCATTGTCATTGTATGGTATTAAATGGGTAGGTTGGTTAGTTTAATTGATATGGACAAGTATGATATTTGTTCATATGTTCGTATTTTGACAGAAAGGAATAGCACAATAGCATACCATAAAATACATTTTCATTGGTTTTGGATCCAAATAGTGGTCTGGGTGCTCTGTTGGAAGAGACGGAGGCATAGATGGAAAAACATTTTGGTGAATGCATTGACATTTTTCTCAGACTGAAGAAAACATATAATATTACAGCTCCAGGCTACTGCATACAGTAATCACTGAAATTCACAGACCCAACTAGTACAAGTAAGTACAAATTATCCTTACTTTGCCTGTGGCAGCCTAGAATATCATTTTACTGAAACAGCTTTTAGGCCTGAAACTGAGAAATGCATGTTTTGTAGGACAATGATTGATTGGAAAAGTTTCCCTTTTTGGCTTCTAGTCTGTCAAGTCAAGTGTCAAGTGAAAAAATGTTTGGGGACTTCCATGAATGTTGTCGCTATGATATAAATACTCTTCATGGGGTATCTATTACACTGCTGCTACCAACACCATTATTATTAGCCTGAGAACAGTTGTCAACAGACCAGATCCACTCCCTGCTTTCTAAGATCAAGTTAGATCTCCGACTTAATGGACCTGACGAAGACAGTAGATGGAGGCATGTGTATGGAGCGAGGAAAATGCTTCTGTAATCTAGGAGTAGGAGTCATGTTAGGAATATTATTAACATTTTTGGAGCATTCTGTATTACATTTGACTGTGGTAAATGGTAAAATGGTAAATGGTGCATTTATATAGCGCCTTTATCCAAGGCGCTTTACATAGATTGTGCATTACATTCACCCATTCACACACACATTCATACACCGATGGCAGCGGAAACCATGCAAGGCACCAACTAGCACATCAGGAGCAATTAGGGGTTCAGTGTCTTGCTCAAGGACACTTCGACAGTAACTCTGGGGGAGCCCGGGTTCGAACTGGCAACCTTACGGTTACCATCCAGGCACTCTACCCCTGAGCCACCGCCACCCTGTGCTTTGCAAACAAATCTACAAGATCTACACAGAGATCTCTGCAGAAAATAGACGATCTACAAGCTCAACACGTTGCGTTGTGATGCGTTATGAGCTCACTCACTTCTCTGTGTGCGCACTGTGCGGTAGGGATACCCTGCTTGATGTGTCAAGAGAAAACTGACGCACACACACGCACATGCTTCAGTAATGTAGTCATGTTGGTAATGTACAGTAACTGATTTGGAGTGTTCGGCGTTGTGTATTTGACTGTATTAATATACCATAACATGGTATATCTCAAGTCCATATAGTTCTTAATCCTCAGTGAGTGAGTTGCTTTGCAGGTGTGTGTGTGTGTGTGTGTGTGTGTGTGTGTGTGTGTGTGTGTGTGTGTGTGTGTGTGTGTGTGTGTGTGTGTGTGTGTGTGTGTGTGTGTGTGTGTGTGTGTGTGTGTGTGTGTGTGTGTGTGTGTGTGTGTGTGTGTGCGTGCGTGCGTGCGTGCGTGCGTGCGTGCGTGCGTGCGTGCGTGCGTGCGTGCGTGCGTGCGTGCGTGCGTGCGTGCGTGCGTGCGTGCGTGCGTGCGTGCGTGCGTGCGTGCGTGCGTGCGTGCGTGCGTGCGTGCGTGCGTGCGTGCGTGCGTGCGTGCGTGCGTGCGTGCGTGCGTGCGTGCGTGCGTGCGTGCGTGCGTGCGTGCGTGCGTGCGTGCGTGCGTGCGTGCGTGCGTGCGTGCGTGCGTGCGTGCGTGCGTGCGTGCGTGCATGAATCTAAGAATTAACACTCACATGCAATGTGAAACACAACCAGATTGGAGGTGTGTGCAGTGTGTAAAATCAAATAGGCCACCTGTAAAGTGTCCATTTGGGTCTATTTGTAATTGTATACTCAGAGACTTAAATCTCTTCTCTGTGTGCGCACTGTGCGGTAGGGATACCCTGCTTGATGTGTCAAGAGAAAACGGACTGACACACACACACACACACACACACCCACACACACACACACACACACACACACACACACACATTATTCAAGCGGTTTGAGTGATTGAGTCAGCCTGGCAGAGGTAGGAGTCCATAAATATCTTCTATTATGCTTCTTTTATGCGTTAAGGAATTTTAATTGCCTTGACTGTTAGGCCCCAGAATGAGTTTGTGCTTTACATTTGGCCAATATGGTTGTTGACCAAGCAAGCAGCATTCACAGAAGACATCCAAAATAATACAAAATGGGGGAATTACATTATCTATATATTTTTTTGTGCTGATTCTGAAGACCTCATAAGTTCCTCTGCAAGTAGCCAATGCACTTGGCAAGCGTCAATGTTTTCTTACATTTGTTTCTAAATATCGAACAATTATTTTCTCTTATCGATGTGGGTCGAGTTTGGGGCCATGACAGTCGATGTTCTGCTACTAAAGTCTATTTCCTGAGAGAGAACCAGACTGTCAGTGTGCTCAGGAACATGGAGAAATGCCTCTGAGACAGGCTACATTGTCTCTGTCAAAGCTGAGTCCTTCAACTTTACAGGAGCCTCAGTGACATAACAGCACTGTGCCCATGTCCCTAGATCCAAACAGTGACATAGTGGAGAGAGACGGACCAAAGAAGGGAGGTCCTTGTTTTGCGAACAAAAAATGCTGGTTTCAGTTCATTACGACTTGGTCTCCCTGTACATTCGTTAGCGGTTAATAGCATGTCAGGCGTGCAGTTTGTGTTACAGAGCCTCACAAATCACAAAGTGCTGAATGAATCGCAAACTTAAGTTCAGTGCCTTTTCATTGTTGTGTAAGGCTGTTCTCTGCAACACGCGATTATACCGGATACTGACTATGTCTCGTAGTGACATGAGCCTAACTACTTTGCCACTCACTTTGCTACTCGATTTGCCATTCACTTTATGCATGCACAAAGTTGGTGCAGATACCATACCATGTACACGGGCCGAGAGGCTGTATTATAAATAGGGATGTGAACCGATAGTACCGTTTTATTATTATTTTTAATACTAGACTATTTATTTTCTTGTGTAAACTGTAAACCCACTTTAGTTCATTTTTGTGTGGCACCCGTGTTCTTATAAGCAGGTTATCAATACTTTAGTCAGATGACAGGTAGTTACAATTATTATTATGAAAGTGCTGCTCTGCAATGGGTCTGCATAGCAGGCAGGCAGCAGACATAGGATGTAAGCACACCTGGGATTTCATGCGCAGCCAAAAGCCGTGGCGTCTCTTCCAGGTTTTTAGACAGCTGGTGGATGGAAATTAAGCTCCACCCACGCGGCAATGCATTGCCGCGTCGGCCAGATTCTTGGAAAAGCTTGCCCCCACGGCATTCTGCCGCGTGGGTGGAGCTTCATTTCCATCCACCAGCTGTCTAAAAACCCGGAAGAGACGCCGGCCATGAGCGGCTTTTGGCATCCTCGTGATGCTCAGGTGTGCCTGCGCTGATACGGAGCTGTCAGCGGAGCTGAGCGACACACTTTCACTTTGTGTAGACTCAGAGAAAGGTCTTAAAGGGGAATTTCTCCCTAAACCTTTTTTTACAAAAGTAAGTTGATAATTATGTATATTGACCAAAAAAAATAAAAAATAAAGATATAGGGGAGCTGGGGCTGCAGCTGGAGATGAAGCTGGGGCTGGAGGGGTCTAACGCTAGAACTCCTATTCAATCACGCAATTGTTTTTTGTTCACATCTGTTCTAGATGATGTGACTGCACTCTTCCTGGTCTACGTGAGCTGACGTTAGACCCCCCCCCCCCCAGCAGCAGCCCCAGCTCCAGCCCCAGCTCCCCTATATCTTTATTGTTTTTTATTTTTTTTTAATTTTGGTCAATATACATAATTATCAACTTACTTTTGTAAAAAAAGGTTTAGGGAGAAATTCCCCTTTAAGCTGCATTGGACTTACGGTATGGTGGGCTTACTTCCACAATGTTTTTGTGCTTTATTTACTCACAACCTGTAGCAACGATGCGCTCTCAATTAATCTAATCAGATTTTCTGTTAGCGTCTTGATCAGCGCTGATGAAGGCTGAAACACGTCCATTGTTGGTCTCGGTGAGGAAAAGCAAATAGTGAAAAGGACTTCTGCTGGCTTGTTTATCTTCTAGTTGTATTTCTTGACCGTACCTGCCTAGTAGTGCCTAAAGGATAGAGAGCGGACCAGATGAGCGGTTGTTCCTTCTTGCTTGCGCATGAGCATAGTGCGGGCAGAGTTGACGGCCAAGATGATCGAGTGGAAAGGCTTCTGTGAGCTGATGGCATTTCTAGAATCATCTTGGCCGTCAACTTTGCGCACACTATGCGCAAGCAGCTCACTACTGGCCAATCACAGCGGGGCTGTGATCCGCTCTCTAGCTATATTATGGGCTGCGGTCCACAATAACGCCATGCTGAGTTATGAATAACACAGACAAGAGACATGCAGTGTGCACAGAGATACACGATCGCACAGTTCCCTATACCATTTGGAATACAATTGATCATTTTTTACAGTAGAGTACAGTAGTTTTACAGTACCGTTTATAACGTTTTTGAACAAACCATTACAAAAAATCACACCCGTGTGAACTGAGTGGTGCAACTCCCCCCCCCCTCTCTCTCCCTCTCTCTCATTAGCAGGCAACAGTGCAGCACTATCTCTCTGTCTCTGTTTCTGGCACAACAGCGCCCCTACTGGTACTCATGAGTCACACATGAGTCACACACATAGGTGAACACGAGTCACAAACATAGGTGATGAACACGGACATTGCTGTTCCTTGGAGTGGTTGCACCACTCAAAAATATATTGAGTCGAGATCAGCATGAGTCAAAAACCGAGTCGATTTTCAACTTTTTTCACATCCCTAATTAGAAACCAGGTACTGATAACAATGAGCCCGTCTTCACAACGTTCCGCTGATGCTGATTAGCCTGGACCACTACTTGCCCATGGTGTCACCCAGTGGCACCGTGTCTTACCTGTCACCACAGCATGTTGTTAATGGAGCTGACAGCGTTGCCAGATCACCTTGCGGCTCTGGACCTACGGGGCCCTATCTGGCCTCTTGGGATCCATCAACTGTCACGTCACACCTCCAGGTGGTGCAAATGTGTTGCTTGCTTCCTTCACTCAACAGTAACAAATCATTATTGAGCAGATGGAATTGCGCCAGCAGGCAACACTCTTCCATGTCAGAAGGTCCCGCTACGCTTTTTCAGACCGCTTGAGTTAATTTGCTGTGTTATAGACACGCTCACTTAACGCGGTTGCCTGGCCTTGCAGGCAACACCGATAGGCCTGTCATAATGATGACATAGATAATCACAATTGTTTCCATAATCGTCACAATCGTTTCCATGACATTTTCAAACATAAAAAAAGAAAATGGCAGACCTACAAGTTAAACCTACAGATCTTATAGATCTGCTATTTCTTTAACAAATTTATTTTGCCTGATAAGGATTATCAGGCAAAAGACGAAACGTTGCGCCAATAAATAAATCTTGGGAGCTTCAAACCAGTAATCCGATGTTTTTACCTTCTCCTTTTGCAACATTCTGACAGTATATATTTATTAAACTGACAGTATAATATATGGATTGGCATCATATCAGTATCAAAATAATATATCGGTTTTTAGCAGATATTGGATTTTATCATAGTTATGTTGAAAAATACATAACAAAAGCCTTTTGTGATGATGAAGGTTGCAGATTCTATCAGTGTTTTCTGGGGAAGCTTCCAAAACAGTCAACAAGTTGGAACATTTTTAAATACAATTATTACATTCAAGCTATTTACGGTATGTTGGGATATGGGCCAACATTTTAATAACTGTGCATTCCTAGTTTTGGAAAAAAGAGACATTGCTTTTTTTAAATTCAGTGTTTATAAGCCTTTTTCAGAATGGACAACATTATTATTTTTTAAATACAGGAGATCATCAACATCCGTTTATATCAGTTATCCCCATGCAGCCGCAAAAGCAATTCATTATATTGGATGTCATATCGCCCATCCCTAGTATCATATTTTCAATATAATTCTATGAACACAAATTGCACCATGCAGGCAGACACAACTTAAATGTACAAATACCGGTAAATCACTGACAATGACTGTACCATGCTTTTAATAATGTTATAACTTTCTAAAACAGCGACAAAAGGCTGCCATTTTTGTTCACTGTGTCGCGATGCGTTGTGAGCTTGTAGATCTGCTATTTTCTATTTTAACAGATTAATTTATATAAATTAGATTAATGGAAACGAATCTGATAATTGCACTTATCTCAAATAATTCTGATCAGGCATTAATTCTGTAATTGTGTCAGGCCTGTGGATTTGTTTAATGATCCGCGATGAGGGCAAAAATCTAAAAGAACCGTTGATTTGTGGAGGAGGAAAAACTCCTCCCTGTAAAAGGCCTAAATCAATTGGTAAATCAATTGCCTCTGAATTCAACTGCTCTAAAAGCACTGGCTTATCCCTCTTCTGAGGTTGGCGTCCGTGACAGATATGCAGAGCGCTGCTAAACGTATGAACGCAGAGCGCTGGCTGGGCTACGCTTGCTGCAGCAGCAACAAAAGAACGGGGAGCTGAAAAGTGTCCAAACTTTTGAACTGTGAGATGTGCGTCATCAGACAGACAGCGCTTCACTTTCCATCAAGTTTTTCTTTTTTTTTTAGGAAGTCCCCACTCCCCAGACAGAACAAGAGATCAAACACTCCTCCCCTGCATGGCTCTCTGCTCCATCGTACCACTTGTCACACATCCATATAGGACTCGCTCTTCGTGACTATGCCTCTTTGAGAGAAACCGGACCTGCAGGTGGCCTGTGCAGTCAAACCACAGAAATCCATAACGTATTGATCGCCAAAATTATTGCCACGCTTTTCCGTTGATCTTTTCAAGACATGTTGCTCTTAGCATTTTTGTATCGGACCGGTAACGGACACGGTGCTGTGTTCACGGGAAGAAAAAATCAATTTGGACCGTGCGTTCTCGAGTTGCTTGAAAACAGCATGCCCTGCTGGAAAACACAGTGGGAAAAGAAACAAAAAAACAAACACCGCCTCACCGGAGATAAATCCATTTCCCTGAAAAAAAACAGGGAGCGGATCTGCATGGGATTTTACGATTGCGTATAGTTCCAACTCCGCTGTTTTTACAGTAGATGGTGGTGTTCATTGACATTTGACCCCCCCCCCCCCCCAGTAATAGCCCTCATCCATGTTTTAATGCGGTGGGCATAAAACACTATTCATTCTATAACCTATTTGATATTTTTGCTTTTGCTGTTGTAATCATGCCACCTGTCACCGTTCAGATTAGCCCCTTGTGGGGAACGTCAGGTGGGATTGATGTTGGTGAATCCTCTTTTATTATAAAGCCTAAATGCTTGGCTTGTTTATTATGGATGAGATGGAAACGGCGGTGACATATGCAGGCTCAGGTCCGTTCTGCTGTGATGCCTGCCTGTCCATTTAGTGGAGCTCAGAGCTCACTCTGTCATCCGCTGCTACCATTACCTCCCAGATTTGTCACCCCGCTGACAGGCAGCCATGAATAATCTTTATGAATATTCCTCCGTTGTTTCCTGCTCCACCGGTGGTTCTGTTTATTCTCCTGAGCTCAGCCAATTGTCCCGTCTATTTCCCCAGCCGTGAAACGCATGGTCAGGCATGTCTCCACTCCTGTGACGGATGACTGCCAACAGCGCCGAGTCGAGACGTCTGCAACGTAGCTCGACTACCCCGCCGGTCCGTAGAACTTCACCCGGGGGGGAAAAGACCGCAGGGCCGGAATTCTGCAGGGCCGGGTCAGTGACGTGATGAGTGTCACTTTGGTTCAGGACGACATAATATGGAATAATAACAAGGAATAACATTCCTTTCACTTCAATTTTCACGCCTAAAGCTATTTCTTTCTTTGCAGTCCTTCTCCCTCCTTCCTCTGTCCTCTGCCTCTTTCTCTGTCATGGTATTTTTCTCACCAAGCCCACAGCAAGTTATCAAAATCCCCAGTGTCGTTAACGCAGAACGGTAGAAGGTCATCAGTGTGTCGTGAGACCAATAACTCCTGTTAGACACTGAGTTTTATAAAACACATCAGCAATATGGAGTCACACCCTGCGCGTGGAGGTCCCTTTACAGCTGTAGATACCACACTTTAATAAGCAGGTGTTTAAAGTTATCAAACCTTTGAGCCTCAGAGAGTATCCATGGTGCACTAGATATAGTGTGTGTGTGTGTGTGTGTGTTAGAGACTGACATTTTGTCGGGACTCCCGCGGGTCACGGGATTCCTGCGGGATGGGATTAATATTTGTATTAATCCCATGATCGTGACGGGACGGGAATGAAAGTCAACAGGAGCGTGCAGGAGCGGGAATGACATTGATGTAGTCATCTTTCTGTGAGCCAACTACATTACCCATAATCCAGCAGTGCTAGTGCTTCCACAACACAAACACCTCCTCCAATTGCAAACCAGTCGGGCTGGACGTCTTATAAAGTTTTATATGAAGACATCGTAATGCGGCCGTGTATGATTCTGCATCGCGCCGGTGCCGTGATTTAATCGATTATTTATAGCCAGATCATCCTGATGCATTTGTTTCCCCTGGCAGTGGCAACGTTGCAACTTTCAATTGTGATGCTATGTTAGCTACATGCTAACGCTGTTACAGCTCTCTGAACAGCTGTTCTGTTCTGAGCGAATGTTCTACAATACATCCTCTCCCTTCTTTCTCCCAACCAAGTCGCATACACCAGTGGTTCCCAAACATTTTCATGTCAAGGACCCCTAAATCGACATGTATTAGCCCGCGGACCCCCATTTGAAAAGATGCCAGGGGCAGGGACCCCCATAAGATTTGTATTAGGGTTCTAGCTGTGATTCTCAACCATTTTAATTTCAAGGACCCCCAGTTTGACATGCATTAGTCTACGGACCCCCATTTATCGCTGGGACCCCCAATTTATATTGCAAAATCAATGTTAATTTAACTCTGAGTGTACAAATGGAACAACATTTGGTTCCATTTGTACACTCCCATAACATAATTTGTTACAGACCCATAAGGGTCCATTTGGTTCCAAACTATTACTTATCTCAATTAATCTCAAGGACCCCTGGGGAACCACTGCCATACACATAGACTTGTACACTGAATAATTATTCATATAGTTAAATTAACACTGTTTTTTTTATCTTAATTGACAAAGCACTTGTTAACTGTTAAGCTTTAAGTTCTGTTCAGGGAAAAACCGTATAGGACTTAAATGAAGTGAACTGTATTTGGTAGTCAAAGTTAAATCCAACATTGCCCACTTTATTTATTTTAATTTTATTGGTAGGCTATCTGTCTTGAGAAGCCAGAAGTGATAGATAGATAGGCCTATAGATAGATAGATGGATCTAACTTAAAAAAAACAAAACAGGAGCGGGATGGGAGCGGGAGTAATTTCGAGTGGGAGCGGGATGGGATCAGGAGTCATTCTACAGGAGTGGGACAGGACAGGATTTTTTTTTAAACTCTGGCCCAGGATTGGGACAGGACAGGATTTTTTCTGCAGGAGTGGGACAGGACAGGAGTGAAAATCCACTCCCGTGTGTGTGTGTGTGTGTGTGTGTGTGTGTGTGTGTGTGTGTGTGTGTGTGTGTGTGTGTGTGTGTGTGTGTGTGTGTGTGTGTGTGTGTGTGTGTGTGTGTGTGTGTGTGTGTGTGTGTGTGTGTGTGTGTGTGTGTGGTGGGGCACTGGGGGCTATACAAATTCCAGCTTAATTTCTTAATTCTTTTTGTCTCTGTCTCCCATGTAATGGTTGTTGCTCCACTTGTATCGACAAATCCACAGAGCAGCAATCATAACAGCGCAGTGTCAAGTGGCAATATTGGATTCGTCTATAGGCGCTCACCTGTCGGCTAGTTGCAGGCGTGTCGATGGGCATGGTTTGAGCACTACCTCTGTGCTTTACAGACGACTTGTCTCTATTGTGGCCAAATGGAAATGGTGTTCTTTATTAATGGCTCACACGGAAATACTAAACTGCAACACAAAGAACAATGTTGGTGTGACTAAGAGATTTACTGAAGAACAGACAAATGGCGGCCAGCCTCATGTTTTGAATGTGGTTGGCTCTCGAGACACGGATAACGTGCTCATTCTCTCAAATGTATCGTTTTTACACCACTCTGCTTTACACCGCCTCGCTTCTCACAACCCTGTCCCCTTGCACGCCTTTGCCCTTTGGTCTCATGACTATAGCATCTGCTGTGTTGGCCTCTCGACATCCGTTTGCATCAGCAGGTGGCACAGAGGTTGGAGCCCTCATGGCCTGCGAACCTGGACAGGTAAATGCAATGGCTCACATTCATGAGCAGGGAACCGGGACACATCATCTCCTGCATGGGTAATGAATGAGCCACCAGTGGCCACAGCTGTTTTAGAATCCACGGTAGAATGCACTCGGATGTTTGGGCATGTACCGTATGCCTCTAACAGCCCCATTGTGTGTGATGTTGTGTGCCCCCACCCCCAGTGGCAGCCAAGTCTATGGACTTTTACAGAACTTTTTATTCCGTATAAACTTTTTAGGCCACTGAGCCTAAAAAGCGATGTATGCTGAGTTGATGATTTCATCGTCAAAATGATCATGTTAAATGCGCCGTCCACTTCACACAAATTAAGTTTGTGGTTGCAGGAGCCCCTGAATCATTGATTAAAGTAGACCCCTATGTGTAGGGGTCTACAGACAGACAGACAGACAGTATAGGGAGGGTGGCTAATGGGCATGGCTATCGATTTCTTCTGTGTGACTGTGTGACCCTGTGGCCCTGCAACCCTAATCTCCCCTCACACCAATAAACTGTCCCTCTGC
The DNA here is from genome assembly GCF_951216825.1 of Electrona antarctica. Lineage (NCBI taxonomy): Eukaryota > Metazoa > Chordata > Actinopteri > Myctophiformes > Myctophidae > Electrona > Electrona antarctica. The sequence continues at coordinate 18,513,344 of NC_136796.1, read as the reverse complement.
CTCTGGAACTCATTGGACTCTTTCATGTCCGCACTGAAGACTTGTCCACTCAGGCTTTTGACAAATAGTTTGTTTATTCTTGTTAACGTAAAGTGTCCTTGCATTTTTGAAAGGTGCTATGTAAATTAAAATGTATTATTATTACGTTATTATTTGAAATTCATACCTTAGTATTCATGCGAAATATCTCCATAGTGATACAATATGGGTTCACACGTATTTTTGAGGGGCGCTGGCCCCTCCTATGTCCAGCTTTTAGTGTGCGTGTAAACACAAACTTTGTCCTAACACAAACTGCCATTGATAATTAATGGCCATTTTTGAGTAAACACAAACATTAAAAGCTGGACATAGGATGTGATTGGCTGGAATGAGATGATGTATGATGATGATAAGAGCGCCCCTCACTTCACACGGGTGTGATGAGAGAGAGACAGAGAGGGGGGGGGGGGGAAGAGAGAGGGAGAGAGGGAAGGAGAGAGATAGAGAGAGAGAGAGAGAGAGAGAGAAGGAGGGAGGGAGGGAGGGAGGGGAAGGGAGACAGAGATGTTGATGCAGGGATAACCCCAGCAGGCATTAACAACAGCAGGCGGATCTACTTTGTTGCCCTTGTGTAAAAACCTGGCCAGTTGGCATATGTTGTTGTGTGAGATCTTTAAGCACAGGCTCTGGAACGTTGACCTAGAAAAGTGATGTTCTCAGCAGAAAGCTTCCTGCTAACTCAATCAAAAGAATGCATTGGTTGCTTTTTTTGTTCATCCTCTTCTTTCGTTTATTTAGTATTTTGCGCTCAGCGCTAGTTTTCCACTATTTATGCGCATTTATGAAGCTGAAAAGAAATCCTTCCTCTGCAGTAAGAAATGGCAGCTCCACAGAGACTGTTTTGGCAAGTTTTTCGACACACACACACGCACACACACACACACACACACACACACACACACACACGCACACACGCCACTCCAGAAGCCTCGTTGGCTCAGAGAGGACAAAGAAGACAGGAGCAGAGGTTAGCAGAGAAGAGGAGGGATCCAGAGAGGTTTATTCAACACTAGCCATGGCTTACTGCATGTCATGTACTTTACAAATAAGTCAAGTTTATTCATATAGCACGCTTAAAACAACAGCAGTTGACCCAAAGTGCTTTCCAAGAGACAATAGCAACACAGACTGTAGCGTAGACCATTTACAAAGCAAAACTCACACTTGTGTGAGGGGCGCCTCATCACAAGATGTATTTATATTGTACCACATGACATGACCATGATGTTTACTGCTGTAAACAAAAGTCCATAGACTTGGCTGTCACTCTATACCCAGCAAGCCTCCGGTGACGTTCAGGAGTCTCAGGACTAGGCCAGATCACAGCCCATATGGGGATGATCTTTACGTAATTTCCTGGACGTCTTAACCAGTTGAAATGATATAGCTTATTCTGCATCAGATCCGACTAGTTATGATATGACTTAAGTTAATCTGGCCTCGATCGGACTCTCTCTGATTCATCCAAGGACGTCCATCTTAGTGGGCAGAATTTATGTTGGTTGAAATCAGGTGATATTCTGGGCCAGATGTATCCTATACAAACCCATTGTAACTTCAAACTCTATTTTAACCATGATAGATTTATCGAAAACATCGTCCTTTTTTCTGTTGACTGATATTGTCAGACAGACAAAGTGAATTCCCAAACACCGCCTATATTCAGCTATAGTGTCGTTTTTCGTCTGAATGAATGGAGAATTTACGTCATGTAGAAGAGCAAATCGGCAATTTTTGTCCTACACAAAGATTAAATTCCCATTGACAATGACAGGATGATGTATGATGATAAGAGCACCCCTCACTTCACAAGTGTGTGATTTTATTTTTTTTACTGATTTTGCTGCTAGATTAACTAATTTAGCTGGGGACCCCTTGCTCAAGGACCCCTGGGGGTCCCTGTACCCCACTTTGAGAACCACTGGTCTATTGTTTCTGGGATCCAGACATCTATAATCACATGCAGGAGAATGTAGGTTATGCTGCATGCCTGCATTGTTGTTCTCATAATAACACCCCCATTCATGTTCATTGAAACTGCCAGTCATGCAGACAGAGACGAATACATCTTTATTGTGCTATTAGGTACGTTTACACTTTGTGCAATTTGGACAGAGACAACACAGACACACACATTAATTCAGTTAATTCAGATTAAGCCAATTATAAAATATTCCAGTGTGTGTGTGTGTGCCCATGATGCCCTTACAAATATATGATTTAAATGTAAAAATAAATCATCTGCCACTTGTATTAAGGTAACTTGATTGATTGACATAATATAAAAAAGGCCTGTCAGCTCAAACCCACAATGCAGTACTTTGTTTTCAAGTATTGTATCACAATCGTCGGTAGCATTACAAAGTTACTGTATATACAAGAAAACCCTACCAATTCAAAAGATTTCCTCCTATATTTCCCATTCCAAGTGTGTTTGTATATAACGCTATTCCAAGCTCCCTCAGGTACATTGTTTAACTATTTTCAGCAATTGGATAATATATATTTTTTGGTGGGTAGATCTTGTTGAGCTGGTCATTTTGAACGTAGCTCTCAAGTAAGTTGGCGCTTTGATGATTCTTCTTCTTCTTCTTCTTCTTCTTCTTCTTCTTCTTCTTCTTCTTCTTCTTCTTCTTCTTCTTCAGCAGGAGGAACAGTTCTTAATCCAGTCAGACATCAGTATTCATATCCTTTCCCTCGTTGAGCCTGCAGGCCAGCATATTGAGCCTCATGTTTAATTAAGAAACCACTGGAGAGGGATTACAGTCTGAGGCACACACAGTCATCATGACAGGAGAGAGAAGGCTTTATCGTGTCAATGCTCACAGAGCCCAGCAGGGGGCAGAGTCATGTTCTTACAGTCAGCCAGAGGGGTGATCTCTCTACGTCTACGCCAACACATTGGCCCTGTCGTGAGAGGGTGAACTTAGTGGGTGTTATTTCTTTTGCAGTAAATCTTACATCAGCACTCTACTGCTTAATTTAGTTAATTTGTTTGAGCTTAATTGCGTTGGAGACACACATCTTTCTTTGCCTCTAGGACTGCTTACTGCAGCACCTCTGCACACTGCACACTGGCATCCTGATGGGATACAGGGTACCTTGAACACACTGGCATCCTGATGGGATACAGGGTACCTTGAACACAGTACACTGGCATCCTGATGGGATACAGGGTACCTTGAACACACTGGCATCCTTATGGGATACAGGGTACCTTGAACACACTGGCATCCTGATGGGATACAGGGTACCTTGAACACACTGGCATCCTGATGGGATACAGGGTACCGTGAACACACTGGCATCCTGATGGGATACAGGGTACCGTGAACACACTGGCATCCTGATGGGATACAGGGTACCTTGTACACACTGGCATCCTGATGGGATACAGGGTACCTTGAACACAGTACACTGGCATCCTGATGGGATACAGGGTACCTTGAACACACTGGCATCCTGATGGGATACAGGGTACCTTGAACACAGTACACTGGCATCCTGATGGGATACAGGGTACCTTGAACACAGTACACTGGCATCCTGATGGGATACAGGGTACCTTGAACACACTGGCATCCTGATGGGATACAGGGTACCTTGAACACAGTACACTGGCATTCTACTGAGGGACACGATGTCATATTCTGAATATCAAATATGACGAGAACGTTTTTTTGAGCGGTGCTAAGCGCAAGTCACAATAAACTAAGGGCTTTGTGTGTAGGTATGTTTGTCTGTTTGTTTGGAGCACAGAGCGCTTTGTAGCATGACCTATTGACCCCTGCAGATCACTGGCATTGGACACATACACACACACTCTGCACGGCTCAGTTCAGTTCACACGATAACGATAATAACGTCACACTTCTTTCCCCATCCAGGATCCCCCGTCTCTGACAACTCCCAAATTCCAATATTGTTTATGTCATCACCTGTACACACTGTCATAAACGCAATATAGGAGAAACCAAACACACACATTAGAAACTCGCCTCAAACAACACCAATATCACATCACACTTTCAGTCCCATCCTAATTTATATTTTATAGAACACTTATGGCATATCAGATTCACAATAGTACAATGTCCAAAATCACAGACAATTATCCTGTCTAATATCATGATATGGATATAATATTGATACTACGGATTTTTTTGCTCCGATTCGATTCTGATCATTTGAAAATGATCGGATCCCTAACTTGAACTACTACAGAGACACAATATGTATTCCTGTTAGTGTTCAACACAAACAGAAACATTTCATGTCCCAGACACTACCACTGACTATCCCTCGAACAAATTGCCCCCAATTTCACACACTGTCCACGGTCTAACTAGCTTTCACCTGCTCTCGTTTCTGCTCTCGCTGTGGATGATTTTGACAGTTGACCTTAATGATGTCGACATTTCAAATATGCTGCGGAGAACACGCTATTTGAAGCCATTGTCCTCGTATCTCGTCTTATGAAAAACAAAATCAGTGGCATGTGAAATCCTGCATAATGCGGTGGGGTGAAGGTGGGGGGGGGGTTGTTGTAGCAGGAACTTGGACAGGGGGACTGTTTCTAGCTGATTAGTCAGCTGAAATCATCCTTTGTGAAGGCCTGTTGAGGGAAGGCTTCTGGGTTCATCAGTGTTGGTTTTATGGTTCTGGTTCTGGTTTCAGGGCGTGGGTCCATTGAAGGGTGAGACCTGCCGGCTCCCGGATTAATTCCGGTACAGTGACTATCTGCTCCAGTGACGGGGCGCTGCTGCAGGATTTAAACCATGTCTGCTTTCATTGAGAGACGAGAGCAGGGAAGACCACCCCCCACCATCCCACACCCCCTCATTATCACAGAGAAGGAGCGACGGAAGTGTAGAAAAGTGAGTTGAACTGACAACATTGAAAATATCACACTCATGTGAAGTGAGGGGCGCCCACTGTTTTTATTTATTTATCGGCCACATGACGTCTTACATCGTCATGAGTGTCCTAAACAAACATTACAATCCATAGACTTGGCTGCCATATGACGTAATCTTCAAAAGCCATGGATTGGAGGGGGAAAGCCTGGAGGGACTGGATGAAGCTGTGAAGGATGTGGGAAGAGAGGAAGGAAAAAGGTGTGTGTGTGTGTGTGTGTGTGTGTGTGTGTGTGTGTGTGTGTGTGTGTGTGTGTGTGTGTGTGTGTGTGTGTGTGTGTGTGTGTGTGTGTGTGTGTGTGTGTGTGTGTGTGTGTGTGTGTGTGTGTGTGTGTGTGTGTGTGTGTGTGTGTGTGTGTGTGTGTGAAGCATAGAGAGCTAGTTGTCCTGCAGTGTGAACACAGGGGGGCCACTGTCCCCAGCTGCATGGTCCCTGTGGCAGAGCTCCGTCTGTGGGACTAATGATACATGCCATATATCGCTTTTCAAGATACCCCAAGTAAGTCGCTTTACGAAACAAAGGACAGGATGGGAGTAGCTTTCATGTGAGTTGGGAGTGAGTTCCAGAGGGCGGCAAGTGAAAAGGCCCTGTTCGGTGGCTCGTCCTGTGGGGGCCGCCAGGAGGTTGGCATCACCTGACCTGAGCGAACGGGAGGGGGCAGTCTGTCACTGTCCCCAGCTGCATGGCGTGGCAACGCTCCGTCTTTGAGACTGTCTGTGTCAGAGCACAGAGGAAGACAGAGTCATAGAGAGAGAGTGAGACACACGCACGCACGCACGCACGCACGCACGCACGCACGCACGCACGCACACAGAGAGAGAGAGCTTTAAAGACATCCAGCCACTTCCTCATCAATTTGCAAGGTAGTGTTTCACAGGCCATTAGATCCCACTGAGAACATCTCATTTTGTCCAAGGTAATGCACACATTTCGTTTGATTTGCCTCTGGTTATTGTTGTTCTACCTTGATGTGAAGTCAAGTTTGGTGCCCAAACATACTTTTAATAGGGACTGAAATATGCCCTGTGTGAAAATATGTTATGCTGACTGCTTTTTTACGTGGATAGAGAAAAGAGAACCCGTGAATGAGAGAGAGCGAGAGAGCAACCTATTTATTTTCATGGCCCGTCGTCTTGATCTTCTTTCTCAACTCAGAAATACTCAAGGGAGCCAGTTCACTTTTCTAAACCAGGTGCGTGCGTGCGTGCGTGCGTGCGTGCGTGCGTGCGTGCGTGCGTGCGTGCGTGCGTGCGTGCGTGCGTGCGTGCTGTAACTATCTATGTTCACACTGTGTCTATATGTTCAGTTAATGGCCCCTCTTGTGACTGTGGGATGAGCTCAGCTTCTATTCTGGAACATCAGTGTCCTGAAAATCTCATCTTAAATATAAAGTGGACGAGGTGGCAGGCGGTGCATGGAGGGGACATCCTCCTCGTCTGCTGTGTCGCTACGTCATGATGAATGGAGGAATTCAAGAGAACTGTGAGTTTCCCAGAGCTATATGATGACCTTGCAGTGAGCAGGAGAGAGTTGCAGCCTGATTGATGTGCTGTGGTTTTGAACCCTCACCGCAGGACACTGCGGCTTGCAGCAGCGCGTTGAAAGTTGCAGCTCACCTCAGTCACTACTAGTACTGTTTGTAACTTCAATTCAATATCACACTTATTTAAAACTTTCTCCTTGTTAACGATTAATGAACGATTATAGGAAATAGTGAAAATAACCGATCTACAAACTCCCACCGCATTGTTCGGCTAACTTCACTATTTTTGCATGCCACCAATTTACAACAAAATACGGTTAATTATCAGACTAATCGATTCAGTTGATTAAAAAATAACATCCATTAAACATTTTTTTGGTCCATTAAACATTTTTTTGTGCTGATTCGTTGACATAATAAGAAACACCAAAACCCTGCTCCCAAATTATTCAATTAACCTACATGAGCAAGATTAAGTCGGTTATTGGTTTTCATTTTCTTTTCTAAATAATTGTCCAGCCCAAGGTGCTAGTGTGTGTCAACCAGATGAGGGAGCTTTTATTCTGAAAACGCTTTACCTTTCCCCCAAAAAACTGGAAGCAAAATCTTTCTTTCCTACATCGCTAGCATAAGTCTGATCTCTCTTTAGAAGCGTTAATATTGTAACCGTGATGCAGCATAAAGTCAGAAATTATCCCACGCTTTGATCTGCTGCAGGAATGCAGCAGTGTGACCGTTTTATATCGGTAAAAAAGACCTCAAGACGTCCCTGGACATCCTAGGCGCCTCACGGTTTTATTTGATAAGTCGTCTGTGGACGTCCTAGGCATCAGAAGTGTTAACTTTCATGTACTGGAGCTCAATGTCTTGTTCTGAATTGTGGTTGTCTTTTCTTTTTTTTTTTACATTTCTTTCTCCACGATTTTGCAACCCATTTTTTCACCCGGTGTCAATTATCTAATGTAATCCTGGGTGCTACACTTCCTCTGCCAACCTGGGGGGGGGGGGGGGGGGCAGCGGACAGACCAGCATAGGTCTTTTCTCTGTGTGCGTGACTGCATGTTAAGGCAGAACAAATTTGGCATTTACAGTTGGTCGGGGTCCCGTGCTGCATCTCAGTGGGCAGGGAATGGCCAGGGTTTGCACCGCGTCCTTTCCATCTGTTCGTCTGAAGCATAGCATACATTTCTGGAGCATAATTATATCTTAATATCTACTTGGTACGTATATTGCATCTTGTTACATCAGTGTGGTACTATCCCAGGCAGCCAGCTACCCATGAGTGCTCAGAGTGCGTCCAGCTCACTATACTATACTTCAACTGAGCAGTCCCAACTATTTGAGGATTTCATCAAACAAAACAGAAACCAGACTGATGACGGCTCAAATTATGGTTGGACTACTTCAGCTCATTGAAGTCAATCCATACCTATCACAACACATCTAAATGGATACTTTGTAAGATTTCAAGCCTATAGCACATGGTGCATGCATAGGCTTGATTGCTAAGACCAAGTTCTCTGAATACAGTAATGGTAATTATGAATATTTAACTGAACTGAGCATTTACTTTAGACGTAAGTGTTCTCGCCGTCTATTGCTGATTGCCGAGCATCATATAATTGTTGTAACAGATGTAAATTACAGGACTGCCTTGGCAGATCATGTCCTTCAGTTCGCTGAGTGGGGCTCCAGAGTGCGACCTATTAAGTCACATATGCTACTTAATGTCTTAAGGTGCGAGTTAAACTTTCACAAGGTCGCTCCGGTGATACTTGCAGGAAGGATGAGTGGGAGGGACGCTACAAACGTCTCGCCTGACAGTGTCACTGCGTCTAAGTGGTCTTTCAAAGAGGAGCATTTGAGCCAGCATTCAGCGTTAGCCGCGGAGCTAACACACACAAACACACACGCACGCCATAGTGCACGCACGCACGCACACACGCACGCACGCACACACGCACGGACGCTTCCATGTTTTCTTTTGGTTGAAACAAAATCCTTTTTCTTTTGGTTTATTTACAACAGTGGTGCACGGCACCCAGGTTACTTTGTAAGTGGGGTTTAAATGTGCGGTGGACATAAAAGTGAATGAACTGAACTGAACTGCATTTAATTTTCAACACAAAACCTTAAACCGACTTTCTGTGTGTGGAGTATTGCATTTACTGACTTTGAGTGACTTTGTGTTGGCTATATATTTTGACTGAGTTAAACCAGGCTGTTTTTTACACAGTGACCTTTGTAGGGGTTTTAATGAGTCAAACCTTTAATGGTGGAAACCGCTACATAAATAAATGGTGCCAGATGTGGGGGCATGATAAGGTCATGTACTGTATTAATACCACGCTATACAAATAAAAGGATGGTGCTACCTAATTTGTGGTGGCGCTACCAACTGAAAAGGTAGGTGGCACCAGTGCTACCTGTGAAAAAGTTAGTCTGGAGTGGGTGAGTGGAATATTTTATGTCTTTCAACCCAAACAGAAGAATTGCACAAGCAGTCATTTGAGCAGTCATTTGAATGTTGAATGAGTCATTTTGTATTAAAAGCAGAGCTGGGTGAGCTGAATGTCAGCCTACAGTATGGTATACCAGCGCGCTCACACATTTACATTACCTACTGTAATTTCCCAATGGCTACTAATAATAATCTCTCACAAGAGTGTGTGGAGGAAAATGCTTCATTCCTTTAAGTAGGCTTGAGATAAACCAATGTTGTTCTGCTCCTGTGAGTCATCTGGGTGTGTGAATGGGTGAATGGGAGGTATGAGCTTTGAGCGGTCTGCAGGCTATAAAAGTTCTATACTGTGCATAGATGCAATTAATGTATATAATTTGATTGCATGACCACTGACCACCAGTTAATGACACCACTGATTGCAATTATGGCTAAAGGGATCCCGGATAACCCTGATTATTTTTTAAATCACAAATATAGATTTTTAGTGCTTATTCACCCTTTGTATAATGGGGAGGAGACGAGGGCAACAAGCAACAGCACTTAATTCAATGAGATTTGAATTAAGTGCCAAGTTTAATTTCGAAATGACTTTATATCGATTATTCTGCGTACCTAATAACTATGATGACTAAATCAAATAAATACAGAAACAATGTACATAATAGAAAGTATGGTTGATTATGCATCCCACCAATTCCTGTTTCTGCCTGAAGGGGGCACCTTTCTCTCTCAGGTGCTCTTGTGAATGACCTGAGAGAACTACTTTCTCTGAGGAATGACTTTCCCACAAGGGGACCAGTAGGTGTATTTGTGGAAGCTACCTGTTCACTTGAAGAATGTCTGATGAATGTCCACTCTCTCGTTTACCTCCAAAATGAACGAAGACAAGTGCTGATGTCCTCTATAGTTATCCTGAGTTCTTAAATGACCCTGAGTCTGTCCTCGTTTGTAATGGATTCAGTTATCTAGTTTCTGTAGTGGTTTACTGTGTGTTTTGTTTATTCGGTGTATTTGTGTACGTGTGCTGTCGCACCTGAGCATCATGCTAGACACAGTGAAAATGAGTTAAATGACATTCGTCATGCTTCTAATTAAAAATCACACCCGTGTGAACTGAGTGGTGTAAGGTCTTATATAGACTGATCAGCTGTGGTCTGACGTAATGAAATCACACCCGTGTGAACTGGGTCAACCGTGCTCATTTTTTGTGCACAGACAGACAGACAGACTAACAAAGCCAGTTGTAGGAGTGGTTTACACCACTCAAAAATGTCATGTTAAATCAAAGTGCTCATACTTTATCCCCTGAGACATTGTTTAATTTACAGTCCCCTGATTAGGCATCGTTGAATCTGAGAATTCCTTGTTCACTCACTTGACTACATGAAATTAGCTGCAAGTGTGTCGTGTTATTTCACATATGCCTGCAAAACCAAACCAAAACAACACAAAAATAAACCGCTGGTAGCATAAATAACACATCAAAGAGTCAAAGATTAGGACTAGCTCTGTGTTAGTTTATAAATGTAGAGCATGATCACATCCACTGACTGTTATTTTGGAAGCCTGCATGGTCTTTTTGTCCTGATGACCAAGAGTCCCTCACACTGACTATGCAAATTAGCACTGCTGTTTACTTGGACGGACAGACAGACAGACAGACAGACAGACAGACTAGGATCAAGTCATTATTATTTTAACCACATTTTGTGTCCATTGAACTGTGCTGCTGGTGGGTCTGACTGAGAAAGCCATCATCTTATGCTGGCAAGCATCAGAAGATGGAGGGCTGGTCTGAGGATGGCCTAGGGCTGATCTGAGGATGGCCTAGGGCTGGTCTGAGGACGGCCTAGGGCTGATCTGAGGACGGCCTAGGGCTGATCTGAGGACAGCCAGGGGCTGATCTGAGGACGGCCTAGGGCTGATCTGAGGACGGCCTAGGGCTGATCTGAGGACGGCCTCGGGCTGATCTGAGGACGGCCTCTGGCAATGTTCAAGGCCAAAAACACAATTAAATCATTATTCACAATTATTTGTGTGATAATTCATTGTCAAGTAAAATAAATACAAATAAACAACATCTGACCCATATAGGGATAGGAACTGCACAGGGCAAATATGACAAATAACTGTAATAACTGTATACAAATAAATCACAGACACATTGAATAATCTTTGTATATTTTTTTCTTTCCAAAGAATGTACAAACTAGTACAAATAGTTGACCTACAAGCTGTAAACTTGTAGATCTGCTATTTCTGCTATTTCTTTAAAACTAGACCGGAGCCCGGCTGTAGAGCACCGAGTCTGTAACGATGGATGTTGGAGAGCCATGCCCCACCTGGGTATACAATACCCATTGTACCCGTGTCAGAGTACCCGTTCCACCCATCTGTCTGTGTCCCTTTTTTGCCCATATATGGGCATAAATTAAAGGACATACCACTTGTCTTTGTTCTGCGTATCTGGCTCTCTGTGTCCCTTGGAGTTCTGTGTCAGACATGCCCAGATATGGAGTGTTGTGATGTCAGAACAGGCCAGCTCCATATATGGAGCGTGGTCAGGGGCCCTGTCCAGAGCCAGGCAGAGGCATTTTGTGGCGGTTCTGGACAGTTCTTCAGGTGCGTGCATTACAGACGTACATACGTACAGACAGAATCTATAGATAGACTAGAGCGCACTGGCCTACTTGGAACGATGCAAGTTGGAAATGCCTTTTATGCCCATATATGGAGTTGTTTGTCGGGCATGCCCAAATATGGAGTCTATGCAGACGTCAGAATTATGTCAGAACAGGCCAGCTCCATATATGGACACTTTTTAGGGTGGTTCTGGACAACCGTGGGTCCGACCGACTCGACACCGGGAACTGCACCCCTGTGGTGGGGTGGAACGCGTGTGTCGAATTTGAAGTCGGTGGGCCGAAAGGTTCTCGAGTTACGTGGATTACAGATGTACACACGTACAGAGACTTGGTGCATTTATAGTTATAAGATAAATAGATGTTTGAAAATGTATGGACATTTTTCAACACCATCACCATCTCTTCAAAAGCATGCATAATATATTATTGTCTCACCCGCCCACCCTATTCCCTCAAAACCATACATGCATCACACGTATACACACCCACTCACACACTGCCTGAAGAGTGTGTGAGTGTGTGTGTGTGTGTGTGTGTGTGTGTGTGTGTGTGTGTGTGTGTGTGTGTGTGTGTGTGTGTGTGTGTGTGTGTGTGTGTGTGTGTGTGTGTGCGTGTGCGGCTCGCACACATAATCACACATATCAGCTGTGCTGTAATCCCAACCCCCTAGAGCCTAGACACTACCCTACACCTCTATAGTGGCCATCAGTCAGTGTCCACTGGCACTGCTTTGCCATGGCCCTGAAGTGACAGAAGAGCTGTCAGGGAAAGTGTCAGGACAGTGTGACGAGGGGGGACAAGAACAAGACTGTCAAACAACATGCAAACACACTGTAATATCACCTGTCCTTTGAGCAAGACTCTGACAACATCAAGTTCTGAGAGAGAGATAGAAAGAGGGAGGGGGAGACAGAGAGACGTGCAGTGTTGAAGTTGTCCTTCATGCTTGTTTCAGCAGAGACACTCCTGCACACATTACAGTATGTACAGCAGGGGTGCCCACACATTTATGACGTGAGATCTACTTTCAAAATGACCAGCTCAACAAGATCTACCCACTGAAAAAATAAGTGTACCATTGCTGAAAATAGTTAAAATATATAATGTACCTGGGGGGGCTTTGGAATAGGGAGGGGGGGAGAAATTATGACAGGCAGTTTCTGCTGTCAAAATATGTCCCCCCCCGTATTTAACTTAAACGCCCAATGCATTCTCAATGGCGATAGCACAAACTTTGGCATGCTACTAGTCCTACATACTTAGACCTATATAAACCCCATTCAAACCTATTTAGGTTCATCTTACGGTGGACATGTTTGCCTGAAATGGAATCTTTGAAATGTTTCATAGTTTTAGAAATATATATAGTGCTTTCAAATTTGAGAAATGTATAATGGGGCTCAATGGCAGATATTGGCACGTCAAAAAAGCACTTTCACCTAGAAACTCCATTCACACATTTTATAATTCAGCTTACTGTGGAGACACATGCTGGAACTTTTTACTTTGAAATGATTTGTAGTTTCTGAGTTATTTAACTTAAACGCCCAATGCATTCTCGATGGCAATTACACAAACTTTGGCATGCTACTTGTCCTACATACTGACACCTAGAAACCCCATTCAAACCTATTTAGGTTCATCTTACGGTGGACATGTTTGCCTGAAAAGAAATCTTTGAAATGTTTCATAGTTTTAGAAATATATAGTGCAAGGACACTTCGACACCAACTCTGGGGGAGCCCGGGTTCGAACTGGCAACCTTGCAGTTACCATCCAGCCACTCTATCCCCTGAGCCACCGCCGCCCTGTTTTGGTTTGGTTTTACTATAGTTTATGACAGAATGGAGAGAGAAAGCTAAATTCATTGACAAAGTACATTTGGAATTTGTCACCCATCCTACACACCCTATACCAGGGGTGCCCACACTTTTTGACTTGAGAGCTACTTTCAAAATGACCAGCTCGGCAAGATCTACCCACCAAATCAATTATTATACCATTGCTGAAAATACGTTCAAATACATTCTGTACAGTATAAGACAAATGCACTTGGAATGGGAAATAGAGGGGGAGAAATGTTTTTCTTTTTTTAATCGTTTTTTTCTTCTATATATTTAAGAGAAATACTCTTTAGGGGCATGTCATGTGATCTACCTGCACAGCCTTTGTGATCTGGTAGATCGCGATCTACCTTTTGGGCACCCCTGATGTACAGTATATATACTGCCCTACCAAGCCAAAGTGCACAAATGGCTGATATTGGGTTTAAAAGCGTTTCAACTGGTCAGCCAATCGGCAAATAAGTGATATTACACTAATTGTAAATAATCTAAATATGGTCTTGAGGTAATTGTTTATCCCCCAAAATCATGATCATACATGTCCATGTGTGCAGTATCAGACGACACTAAGGTCTCACAGGGCAAGTACAAGTCATATTCTACTTGCCCAAAGGTCATGCCCACTTGCCCAAAAAGTAAATTATAAAATGATAGGTAAAATTTGACTGTTCAATTTAACCCTTTTTTATTTCATTTTTTACTTTCTGGGGCTGTGCGATAAACAAAATGTAATACCTCAATTGTTATGCTAAATACCTATACATATCTACAATATGACTACGGTTTCATTGTTTATTTCATGTTTTTAAGTGCAGCAATAGTGAAAATAGCACATTGTAGGTAAACAGTGCTCTTATTTTACATTCCACAGACCAGAAGACAGCGATCTGGCCATGTTCAGGTGTTTAAAACAGATATCTCCTGTTTATAAATGGTTGCATCCCCTCTCAAACAAGCACTTGCCCGGTCGGCAACGTGAAAGCAAACTCCACCTGCCCTAAAGTTTTATTTACCCTTAGTGTCAACACATATGTACATGTACTCTATAATTCATATATGTTATGCCTGAGTTGGCGGTCTAGGTTTTTTTTATCGGGCTAACAAAATAATAATCAAGCCAAATAACAAAACACAGGGGAACGGACTCAAAAAATACAATCAAAACCTCTATCTAAATAAATCAAATAACTCTAACCTATCAAAAGAGAAACAAAAATCGTCCTACACTAAGTACAAACAGAAGTTACAACCTGTGGCACTCACCTATTTGTTACAGTATTTGTGACTTGCATAGGTGACGTGATTGAATACCATCCCTCAGCTACATGACTCTACTGAGTAATATTTTCACAGTTTGAGGATTAAATGTGTGGGACCTTAGTGTCTCCAACCCTCCAGTCTGATGTAGAGAAACATGGCTCAGTGCCAGTACCTCCATCAGCCCTGGACCGGTACCATTATTGTCATGTCAACCTTCATTACCTTACTGGCTGAAGCCTGCAGCTGGCCCACAGTGGCTACAAAGAAAACCTTCTAATGCGATGCACGCACGCACGCACGCACGCACGCACGCACGCACGCACGCACGCACGCACGCACGCACAAGTTAAGCATTTAGCAAGCGCTCTGATACAGAGTGACTTACAAAGTTAAATGTCATGAACCCTGGTCAACAAACAACAGGATAAATGGTCTTGTGAATGGAGAGCACAGAATAAAATTAACTGCTACAGTATGTAGAATATTGGATATAACATTAACACTTAACAATGTATGCATTGTAACATTTGTTGTTATAGCAGTATACTGTATATGCCTAACTAAATTACATAATATGTATCTGCTTTCTCACGCACACACGCACGCACGCACGCAAGCAAGTGTATTGATTGAATACTTTATTAGTCAGAAATGTAAACACATCCAGTCAAACACTTTTCATTCATATTCAATTCATAATCATGACGTGAAAAATAAGTTACCTTGGTCAACAAGGTATATCATTTTCAGACCACAGTCTATTACATGTCTTCTAAATCCTGACAGTTTTATCTATATCATCTATATCAGCAGTTCTCATACTTTTTCATGTCAAGGACCTCCACAATTATTGTTCCAGGGACCCCCCCCCCCCCCATAAGCTAAGAATATATATTCAAAGATTTGCATACGTTTTCACGATTTAAAAAAACAAGCTCATAGTGTGGCACTTGGTGCCACACTATGAGCTTGTATATTCCAGGTCTACCGTCTTATATGGCTTAACCCACAATAGCTGCTGCAGCTGAAAAGAAATCTTTGAAATGTTTCATAGTTTTAGAAATATATAGTGCAAGGACACTTCGGCACCAACTCTGGGGGAGCCCGGGTTCGAACTGGCAACCTTGCAGTTACCATCCAGCCACTCTACCCCCTGACCCACCGCCGCCCTGTTTTGGTTTTTGTTTTGCTATAGTTTATGACAGAATGGAGAGAGAAAGCTAAATTCATTGACAAAGTACATTTGGAATTTGTCACCCATCCTACACACCCTATACCAGGGGTGCCCACACTTTTTGACTTGAGAGCTACTTTCAAAATGACCAGCTCGGCAAGATCTACCCACCAAATCAATTATTATACCATTGCTGAAAATAGTTTAAATATGTACCTGAGGGGGCTTCGGAATAGTAGAGTTCGTGTTACATTCTGTGTACAGTATAAGACAAATGCACTTGGAATGGGAAATAGAGGGGGAGAATCATGACGTGAAAAATAAGTTACCTTGGTCAACAAGGTATATCATTTTCAGACCACAGTCTATTACATGTCTTCTAAATCCTGACAGTTTTATCTATATCATCTATATCAGCAGTTCTCATACTTTTTCATGTCAAGGACCTCCACAATTATTGTTCCAGGGACCCCCCCCCCCATAAGCTAAGAATATATATTCAAAGATTTGCATACGTTTTCACGATTTAAAAATTCAGGTCTACCGTCTTATATGGCTTAACCCAATAGCTGCTGCAGCTGCTGCTGCCCTGCTAGCTGCTCTTATCTCCGCAGGTAGAGATGAGAACTGTCGGAAATGTTTTATAAACGCTATATTAAAAGATCAACGGCTGATCAGACTCGCTAAATCAAACAGACATTTTTACAGGACTCTTCCTCATGCAGAGCACTGTTGAGAACAAGGCTATATGGCAGCTCATTTTCTCATTATTTAGGGTCCAACTTCAAAATAATTAAACCATGCTACGTTTCATTATTAGTTTAATGTGTGAAATAATCACATTTACTGTCTGAAATAAAGTGATGGTCTCCTGGCTGAGTTGCATGCAGCAGTGCCTCTTCAGACATCCACTCTTGCCGTTTTATCAGAGAACCTGTCCAGGGGCTGAAGATCTAAGATCTATGCTCTTCATGTCCCTGTGAGTGTCTCCAGACACATGGAGATCCACTTGGCTGCATGTGTCCTCTACCTCACTGTTTCACAGTGGGTCTGGACCTATCCGTGGGTCTCGAACCTAAACCTTAAACCTGCAGTGGACATTCAGTTGCTAAAGGCAGCTAACGCTAGCAAACGGTACTAGATACAAAATATGCAAGAAGCACAGAAAGTGTCAGCAGGTACTGTAGCAACATACTGGTACTAGGGAACGAGAACTAGATACCAGGTTTACAGTACTATATTCTTACAGAAAACGATTTAGACAGCACAGCATGGAATACAGTCAACACCCAAATAGTCCAAGAGCGAGACAAAAGCTGACGTTTTTGGGTGTGAGCCAGAGGCAGTACTCCAAGGCCTGAGCAGAGCGACCATGCTCTCCATTGTATTAGCCTCAGGACAACCGGCACCAAGGACTGACCTTCTCGTACAGGTCTTAGCAGTGGCACTCTCTTTTGTTGTCTAGATGTAGCTTGGATGCTGGGAATTATAAGGCTCTGCTCAAAATACTGAATATCCGGATACATATCTGTGTATCGCATACACATCTGTGTATGTTGTTTGATTGTAATAACATGAATGCACTTTGAATTGCATCCTACCCTACACGCTAGGGGTGTAACGATATAGTATAGATATAGATATAGAAATGTAAACAGCAAATATCGTATCGTATCATTTGACTTTGTATCGTATCGAAATGGAGATAATCGTATCGAATCATTTTGCAATGTAAATAATCAATTTGATCAATGCTAAGTATTTGTGCATTGTATTTAGCAATTTTAAGAAGAAAAAATAAAAAGATGGGTTTAATTACCTTTCCATTCCATATAGCTTATTGGTCTATCGATAAATGTGTGTATTCTCTGTGTTCATGTCAAGGCGTGGGTTTGTCCATACAGTATGTGTTCGTACTTCGAATACAATGTCCATCTATTTGCCAGAGAATCACTGTGTTTACTCATTTATATCTATAATAATAAATATTTCCCTTCAAAAACCTGCACTATCCACAAGTTTCACACATATTTAATGTATTTGCTAAATAGTTACTGTATCGATTTCAAATCATTGTATCGTATCGTATCGCTGTTCAAATGTATCGTTACACCCCTACTACACACGCACACACGCACACGTACACATGCACACGCACATGCACTCGCACAGAAATGGCCATTAGAATAACCACCCGTTACAAAGTGGAAAACTCCGGCGACCAGATGCTATCATCGATTGACTCACAACAGTGACACCTGTGTTCCGATTGGCTGGACAATGAATTATCCCCCCTCCCCCTTCCTAATGGGTCCAGACAGAGACGGTGTCTTTCATGTCAGGGTGCATGGCTGCGTTGTCAGTTGGAGTGGATGGGCTTACCCAGTTTGAAGCCTAACATCCCCCCAGAAATAGACGATCCACAAACTCGTTGTGAGCTTTTAGATCGTCTTATTTCTGGCGAAGGGATTTGATGTAGAAATAGAGAAGTGCAGGCCAAGTACAATTGCAACTAGGGTCCGTTTCATTAAGAATTTGAGTTTAAGTGGTTGAACTCAAATCATTCCCAAGTGGCCAGATGGAGCAGTTAGCGTCCAGTTAATTTGCGTCAAGTTAATTAGCCCGTGGGCGTGGACACTCCATTATCTCTTGGCTCATCTTACTTCCATCCTCTCCTGCTCAGACCACTGGAAAAGATTTGCAAGATTTTGTTGAGAGAGAGAGAGAGAGAGAGAGAGAGAGAGAGAGAGAGAGAGAGAGAGAGAGAGAGAGAGAGAGAGAGAGAGAGAGAGAGAGAGAGAGAGAGAGAGAGAGAGAGAGAGAGAGAGAGAGAGAGAGAGAGAGAGAGAGAACATTGGCATAGAGTGCCGAAGTCCTGACGTCACTCGCTCATCCCCTGGTTCATGGAAGTAATTTCTCTATGGAGAAAAACATGGGCTCATCTTAAAATCGTCTCATATAAGCATTGTGGTCCAAAAATAAACAAGCTGTATCTGCGATATTGTCAAGGAGGTGTCTCTGTATTGTTAAGTAGACAGTGAGTCAGTCACTCATACTGTAAATGATACAGTCTGTTTCTAGCGAAAATCAAACTAATTCAGCAGCAGTAACATTAGCGTTTTCTCTCAGTCAGTTGATTCTTCATATCCATTTGAGTGAAACGGCCGGGATGACATGTTTATTTTTCAAACACAGTTCTTATATGAAGCAATATAAAATCCCCCTATGGGGATTTACAATGCAAATATAAAGTACATGAACCTATGGACTTGCGCCCTCTACCGATATTGACGTCAGACTTCGGACTCATAAGATTATAGTCGACTAAATCTACAGTTGATTTTGTTGACAAAAATGCATTTTGGCAGGCCTTGCTGGTGTCGTAATGGCTGATTTTACACTGTTGCATGCTGAAAATAGCCAATCCACAAGCTCACGCACTGTGAGCTTGTAGATGTGCTATTTTCAGAGCACAACATCCGAGCACAACCAAAGATAAAATGACTTGTCTTGTAGTTCTACTGGATCTCTTTTCCACTCCCCCTAACATTTTAGTCTAGTTTATTGATACATTTATTCTTAAAAAAGTTTTAGTCTTCATAGAGCGCCGAAGTTCTGACGTCACTCGCTCATCCCCTGGTTCATGCACGTTTTTCTCTATGGAGAATAACATGGGGTCATCTTAAAATCATCTCATATAGAGCGTCGCAGTCCTGCCCCCTACCAGGGCCCAGGAAATGATTCTCCGTTCATTTTCCTCATAGACTTTTCAGAAAGTATTTATTTAAAGACGTTTACGCCGTGGACAAAGCCAACTCTTGTCGTGACAAATCATGACAACAAACAACATTTTTTGGGCCGAACAAATAATAGAAAAAACGTCAGGTTACACCACTTTTTTTGTTGTTTTTCTTCTTTGTAATTATTTGTTTGGTCCAAAATATTGTGTTTGTTGTCATGAGTTGTCACGACTCGAATTGGCTTTGTCCGCGGCATAACCGTCTTTAAATACATTTTTGAAATGTCTATGGGAAAAATGCATTGGGAATCATTTCCTGGGCCTGGCGTCGTCATGAAAGGGGGCGGGGCTGCGACGCTCTATAAACATTGTGGTCCAAAAATAAACACAGTGTCTCGTCGTTATTGTCGAGGAGGTGTTTCTGTATCGTTTATGCCAATCAGTCCCTCATATTTGATACAGTCTGTTTCTAGAGAAAATGTAACTGTGTTTTCTCACAGTTTGTTGTTTCTTCATATCCATATGAAGAATCAATTATTTTTCAATCACAGTTCTTATTATTTTTTTTATCCTTTATTTACCCAGGGAAGTAGCTGAGCACAGGTGCTCATTTTCAGCAACGCCCTGCAATACATGAACCCGTGGACTTAGCGCCCTCTACCGATATTGACGTCAAACTTCGGTGCTCGTATAGTAGCTTAGTTTTTATTTAGTTTTCGTCAGTTAAAAAAGGTAGCCTATGAATAGTTTTCGTCATAGTTCTAATCGACGGAATGAACACTGCCTGTGATGCCTCCAGCTTGGTTGCAGCTCTTGTAAACAATGGGTACATTTGATAACACACGTCTTGACACTCACGCAGTATGTGAGGGCATTTTAATAGAATGTTTCACTGACACTCTATAGCAATGATTATGCTCAGCTGCATGGTTTAACTTTTTGAGGGTGGAATAAGGCAGTTTTACTTTACTGTCAAATCATAGTTTAGGTATAAAAAGTGTGTGAAATAGTTTTCCGTACAAGATGCCATGATCATTTGCAGTTTTCAGGAAAGAGAGGAATAAGATAGAAAGAAGAGCAAGGAAAACAGGTCAGATATTCAACTAGGCTATTCCTGATATGAGTAGAGTAATATAAATACAATCAGGACAGATACACCGTATAGGGTGTGTAGGATGGGTGACAAATTCCAAATGTACTTTGTCAATGAATTTAGCTTTCTCTCTCCATTCTGTCATAAACTATAGTATAACCAAAACAGGGCGGCGGTGGCTCAGGGGGTAGAGTGGCTGGATGGTAACTGCAAGGTTGCCAGTTCGAACCCGGGCTCCCCCAGAGTTGGTGTCGAAGTGTCCTTGCACTATATATTTCTAAAACTATGAAACATTTCAAAGATTTCTTTTCACCGTAAGATGAACCTAAATAGGTTTGAATGGGGTTTCTAGGTGTAAGTATGTAGGACAAGTAGCATACCAAAGTTTGTGTAATTGCCATTGAGAATGCATTGGGCGTTTAAGTTAAATAACTCCGAAACTACAAATCATTTCAAAGTAAAAAGTTCCAGCATGTGTCTCCACAGTAAGCTGAATTATAAAATGTGTGAATGGAGTTTCTAGGTGAAAGTGCTTTTTTGACGTGCCAATATCTGCCATTGAGCCCCATTATAAATTTCTCAAATTTGAAAGCACTACTGTATATATTTCTAAAACTATGAAACATTTCAAAGATTCCATTTCAGGCAAACATGTCTACCGTAAGATGAACCTAAATAGGTTTGAATGGGGTTTCTAGGTGTAAGTATGTAGGACTAGTAGCATGGCAAAGTTTGTGCTATTGCCATTGAGAATGCATTGGGCGTTTAAGTTAAATACGGGGGGGACATATTTTGACAGCAGAAACTGCCTGTCATAATTTCTCCCTATTCCAAAGCCCCCCCAGGTGCATTATATATTTAAACTATTTTCAGCAATGGTACACTTATTTTTTCAGTGGGTAGATCTTGTTGAGCTGGTCATTTTGAAAGTAGATCTCACGTCATAAATGTGTGGGCACCCCTGGTATAGATCATGCCTGCAAGTCCCGTTATCAAGAAGTATTTAAATCAGTAATTGTCAGATAGAATGTATTGTTTGTTTTCCCATATTAGTTGTGAAAAAATGTGACTCTTGCTACTGTATGGTTATATTCAGTTGTCTCTCAAGACGCCTCGGCTGTACTTTGTAATGTAGTTGTTGCACGTGTACAATGTGATGATATATTGTGCTGTCCTAGTAGGTACAACCAGGAGCACAGCTGCCAGGGAAAAAGATCCAGAGATAATGATCCTCGTCTGGGACATTTTGTTTTAACCGAGGATGGTTTATGTCTTTGTTTTTTTCCCCTTCTTTTTGTTAATGCTACCTTCCTCGTTGGCCACGGGGCAGGTCATTAACAGAGCGTGAGCACGTCCATCTCGCTCTTTACAGTCTTTACATTCTGCAACATTCTACTGTATCTCTATTTGAAAAATAATGATGTCGTTTTTGCGAACGCAGTGAGCATTTACTATGAGACCCAGCAGATCATGTCTGTGTGTGTGTGTCTGTCTGTGTGTCTGTCTGTGTGTCACGCTGTAACACCACCCGCCCACCACCAGAGGGCGCAGCTGTATCACACACAAAAACACACACACACATGCACGCACACACGCACGCACACACACGCACGCACGCACGCACGCACACACACACACACACACACAAAACTTAACTTAAAAAAAAACTTAACTTAAAAAAAAAAGTTAAAAAGGAAAAACGCACACACACAAAAAACTTAACTTAAAAAAAAACTTAACTTAAAAAAAAACTTAACTTAAAAAAAAAACTTAAAAAGGAAAAACGCACACACAAATAACTTAACTTAAAAAAAAACTTAACTTAAAAAAAAAACTTAAAGGAAAAACGCACACACACAAAAAACTTCACTTAAAAAAAAACTTAACTTAAAAAAAAACTTAACTTAAAAAGGAAAAACGCACAAACACAAAAAACTTAACTTAAAAAAAAACTTTACTTAAAAAAAACTTAAACAAAAAACTTAAAAAAAAAAAACCTAAAAAAGAAACACGCACGCACGCACACATACACACACTAAAAATAAACTTGAAAAAACATTTAATTTAAAAAAACGTAACTTAAAAAAAACCTTAAAAAGTACGTAATTTATTCTAATTGTTGTTATTGCAATTTACGAGCTGCGTTCGCTTCCCGCGTTTGCGCGTCTTACTTGTGTAGTGTACCGAACGTTTAGGCACATCATTACAGCGAGCTAGCCCCAAAGTGTCTCGTCTTCCTTTAGCAAAGTTTCCAGTGGGCGTCCTGTGAGTCCTGCAGCCGTTAGACAACACATGTATTCCATCCAGAACCAAAACCACCTAAACACTATATACTTAGTTGACAGGGGTCCCCCAGGGCTCTGTACTAGGTATGCTAGTATTTCTCTCTACTCTCTTCACTGAAAATAGCCAATCTACAAGCTCACAACATGCCACACAACGCGACTTGTGAGCTTGTATGTCAGCTGTTTTCACCAAATGGTAGAATTAGCGTTTCTCAATCGTAGTTGTGTTTTTCCTGGCTTGTTTTTGATAATACGAACATCAGCTTCGACGAGAACCTGGAAGTGGCTTCATTTCCAGTGAACGAAGCTAGCCCCTTGATCTGTGATCCACATTGGCAGAACCCTGTGCATGAAAGCAGGGCAGCGAGGCAGAGAATGATGGACTTGTAAAGCCTGTTCATTGTATGGCTGAATAAATGCATGTGTTTCTGAATGTTAAATCAATAATTCTCTCCCCCTTCAGGGTACTGGTCAGGGCTGCCATAGAATATCCATAAATTGAGTGCAGGATGGCAGCCCAGTCGAAGCTACCTGCTCCCATTAAACTCAACCCTGAAAAGGGACAGCATGGTATAGGTCACATTGTCCCAAGTGCTGACAGAGATTAATTGAGGCTGTGTGATGTTGTGTGCCGATGTGGCCCCCGGGGGACCTCTCTGTGCCTCTCTGCCCTTAAATAACCTCTGAGTGCCCCGCTACCTTACAGTAACAGGTGAATATTTCATGAATCAAGGGGATTTGAAAAAAGCTGCTTCCGATTTGGAAGTAAGGGCCAATAGCTCAGATGTGACGGATTGCAGATCGGTTTCACTCAGCCATGAGCCAACATGCACAGACTTGGCAATCTGTGCCGCTGAGACGAAGCAAGTGCTAAGTCTGGCACCAGGAAGAACTCATTTGTGAAATCGGAAAACATGATTTTAATGTAGTCACGGATGGCTATGCTGGAAAATGAGACACAACATCAAACTGTAATTTTGAATACCAGCCGGGTTTTCTTTTCACGTTTGACTTCTTCAATTCCCAGCTGTTAATCACAACCTAAGACAAATGCAACTTATGCAAGTGACATGTCATGTAGCAGGGCTTTTTAACAAATATGGCTGGTTTTCTGTGCACACTGCACAATCTCACAATACCACACAGTGAGATCTCTGCCTAAAATCGCCAGGGGATGCCGTTTTCACTTTTCATAGCTGCTAGAATGGTGGCACGCTGGGAAAGACCTAGCTTGTTGAGTGTCTAACTAGAAGTACTGGAATTTGGCGGATGTACCGCCCAAGGAAGTGACGTGACGAGTCTTTAATCTGTTGATATTTTCCGTGCATGAAATGTGTGTTGTGAATTTGATTGGTTGAAAAGGACAGTTTCCAGGGTAAGTAGATAGGATGGAAGTCCCACCCTATACACACTATATCTGCATTAGGTTGTGATACCAGGCTCTTCTCCTCAGAGATGAGAATAGGCTGGGAACGAGGCTGGAATGGTGGAGACTAGAGTACGGCCACTCACAATCCTACGCCCTCTGCTGGGGAAATTAATCATGTCACTGCCCCAATATGAAGTATTGCCCTAAAGTCTATGGATTGGTTCTTCAATGCAGATAACTCTCGTTGTTGTCTGCCCAGTTTTAACAATGATAAGCTGATTGTTCTCAGTTTCAGCTACTGTAAGAGTTTTTAGAGAATGGATCTTCAATTGAGGGTCCGATACTCCTCAGAGTTACACCAGGGGGCTGCCAAGTCTTTGTGTGATAGGAACTTTTTGCATACATACTGTATTCTGGGGGAAACATTTACCAAACATAGCCCATTCAGAAGTGCACATAATGCAAGACACGTTGTGAGCAAAGATATATTCTTTTTTACAAAAAAACAAAAAAACAAAACACGCCCAGTCTGCAAGGAACATAAATATCTGAAAATACACAAACATAAAATTGCACATTGTTTAGACAGAAAAACTTTTTGTTTGGTCAACAAGGTTCCCCTGCTTCAAAGAGCTTAACACCACTGACTTTATCCATTCCATTTTATTTGTCTAAACAAGGTCCAGGAATTACAACATCAAACATTGTGTTAATGTTCAAAAAATACCAAAGGGCCACTTTGAAAATTTAAACTCGGTGTACTTCTGTTCCTTTATTATCTGTTTGGTGCTTGTTACTCTTCACAGCTGGACTCTCTCTCTGTCTCTATCTCTGTCCTCTAGCTCTTTCATGTAGTGTGTGTGGATGAAGGACGCTCTTTCAAACAGTTTCCCATAAATGTTTTAGCCGTGAACAACATCAAAAGACCTATTGTTCCTTCCCAGCCCTGCAGTGGCTAGAGAAAACGTTGTGCTATTAAACCTCACAGCCTTCTGACACTCAGTTTAAATTACAACAAGTACACAGTACACAAAGATGTGACACATCCTTGCATGACAAACACCTTGGATTTCATCACTTGTGAAGCTCATCTCCACTTACTCTCTCTGCGCTCCCTTCCTGTAGTTTCACTTCCTGTGTAAACCCCAGGGCTGGTTCTGGGTTTGGCTATTGGTTTGGCCGATATATCGGCAATTATTTAACTTTTTTTTTAATTACATCGGTGTTGGTAATTATGAAAATTTGTCCCGACTTTGAAACACTTTCAACGTAATGTCCTTAATTTGGGAATGTCAGTATAGAGGCGAAATCTTTCACATGCAGATATTTTGAAAACACACACACACACACACACACACACACACACACACACACACACACACACACACACACACACACACACACACACACACACACACACACACACACACACACACACACACACACACACACAATTCAAATGGGTTTTATTGACATGAGAAAACAAAACAAAACATACGTTTACATTTTCAAGTCTCAAGGATATCTTCTCCAGGTGAGAGTCACCTGAGAGACGCAGGCAGGGCACCAGGTGTTTCCATCATCTGCTGTTCCAGGATTGAGGGTGTATGTTATGTATTGGTTGTTGTCATGATTAGTTCCTTCATGTGGTCTCTTTGTATCTAATAATCTAATAAATTAGAAAACTAAATTAATCTTAAGAAGTAGTGAAAATAGCTGATCTACGTACAAGCTCACAACGTGGCACGAAGCGACGTGCTGTGTGCTTGTAGATCTGCTATTTTCACTAGTTTGGAACCCGGGCAAACGGGACCCGTTCTAATCTCTCTTTTCGGTCTTGGGCCTCACTCAGACCTTTACTGCATGTTGTGTGTTGTGTAGTGTCATGGCCGTGTAGTGTCATGGCCGCCCCAATGCATTTCCAATGGAAGTCACATGGTTTGTAGTCCACATTTTGGACTACAAGCTGTTGTATTGCTTTCGGCTGTGTTTCGACTGCGCCCCTCCCCCTCATACAACACAAATGTTGTGTCAAACCATGTGACTCCCATTGGAAATGCATTGGGGCGGCCATGACACTACACGGCCATGACACTACACAACACACAACATGCAGTAAAGGTCTGAGTGAGGCCTTAGACAGAAAAGTTTGGGAACTACACTGCTTTAGAGGACGTGTCGTGGCAGAATCTACGGGGTGAACAACCTCCGTACTGCGGATGCCTTCGGCATGGCGGAAATAACGGAAAGAAAACTAAATTGAACAAAAGTAACACGCATGCCAGTGTTGGGACTGTTCTGACAAACAATACAGTTAATTTGTCTCCTCGCCAGCCAATCTATTTCTTCTTCCTGTGCATGATGGCCTTGGTTGATATTGTTGTTACTCTCTATCTTTTCTTCCATCTGATTCTCTCTCTCGTCATTATTTATCTCAATCTCTCTCTCTCTCTCTCTCTCTCTCCTCTCCTCTCTCTTTCTCTCTCTCTCTCTCTCTCTCTCTCTCTCTCTCTCTCTCTCTCTCTCTCTCTCTCTCTATCTTTTGTGAAAACATCTGGCTCCATTCTATGGCTTATACAAAGGAAGCGTTGATTGTGTTGCTTATGAATAGAATGTTGTTGCTACAGTAATAAAGCTTGCACCGGTATGGAAAAAAGCTACAGGCTAGTCACTGATTTGTGTTTTTCAGTGGCATGAAGTAACTAAGTACATTTACTCAAGTATTGTACTTGAGTACAATTTTGAGATATATATATATATATATATATATATATATATATATATTTTTTTACTTTACTTTTTCTGTACTTTGTTACTATAGTTACTTATTTAGTTGGATTTTGATTATTACAAAACAAGCGCATGTCCGACCGCTGTTTCCGCATGTCGGTCCGTTGGTGTGTCTAACCTGCGTGTGCATCCGATCCCACATTAACCACTTCAGCCCTATACATTTTGGACATTTGAAAATAGCCAATCTACAAGCTCACATTGTGTCACATTGTGATTGTTTAGATCTGCTATTTTCAAAAGATTTGAAAACGTTTTAACTTGATTGGTGCAATATAATTTGTATTTATGTTTGCAGGACCACATTGGAAATAGGTGTTGTATTACGCTTGTTTGTGTACTGGATATCCTGGGTATATTATTATATTTTGCTTACTTTGTATTTGTCTTTATTTACCAAAATCAAATCAAATTGTGAGTAATGCAGAATCGTTGTTGACAAACCAATTGTTGTTTTCTTGGTTGAGGGAGGTGGAGTTTAAACTGTGATAAAAGGTCTCTATAATGTGGCCTGCCGCGCTACATTACAGTCAACACAGTGATAAAAGGAATAGGCGGCAGGTGGATTTTACCTAGGCTAGAATTGCGTGGGGGGGGGGGGGAACTCTCCCGCGAGGCCGCGCAAATTTATTTATTTATTTCCCTCAGATGGTCTAAAAATGAGTTACTTTGACCAATTTATTACCAATCTCGTACACCATTGCTCACGAAAGCAACACCCTTGACCCAATTATAGACACTGCATCTAGCTTTTAATTAAAGTTCCCCGGGCATTGTTTTGGGATATTTTGGCCGATATGGGTCTTTGTCTCGAGTCAGTGTGGAGATTACCCGGCGGTGTTGCTGCCCCTCCCGGCTCATGGCTCTTCACAGACGGCACACAGACAGTAGCCACTCCGCTGAACGTGTCAGTGTTGCTGCGGTCACTGGTGGTGCTGCTGAGTGCTGACAGCCGAGCCGACTCACAGCTTCTTCTTAGTTCTGAATTACTTTATCTTTGCCTTGAAAAAGACGGAACAGAAAGGCAAAGGCCTGCCGCGCTACATTACAGTCAACACAGTGATAAAAGGTCTCTATAATGTGGCCTGCAGCGCTACATTACGCCAGGGCTCCACCGGACGCGTTGCGTCTCCGTCGCGTCGCGTCAAAAAACGCACCGGTTCAATTTTAATGCACGCGTCGCGTCTCCGTCAACGCGGGCAGTGGAGCCACCCTTCATTGATTAAAAAGGGAACATTCCCTGACGGTGACGGAGACGCGACGCTGACGCGCCCGGTGGAGCCCGGCCGTTACAGTCAACACAGTGATAAACGGTCTCTATAATGTGGCCTGCAGCGCTACATTACAGTCAACACAGTGATAAAAGGTCTATAATGTGGCCTGCCGCGCTACATTACAGTCAACACAGTGATAAAAGGTCTCTATAATGTGGCCTGCAGCGCTACATTACAGTCAACACAGTGATAAAAGGTCTATAATGTGGCCTGTAGCGCTACATTACAGTGAGTCAACACAGTGATAAAAGGTCTATAATGTGTTCTGCAGCGCTACATTACAGTCAACACAGTGATAAAAGGTCTCTATAATGTGGCCTGCCGCGCTACATTACAGTCAACACAGTGATAAAAGGTCTATAATGTGGCCTGCCGCGCTACATTACAGTCAACACAGTGATAAAAGGTCTATAATGTGGCCTGCAGCGCTACATTACAGTCAACACAGTGATAAAAGGTCTCTATAATGTGGCCTGCCGCGCTACATTACAGTCAACACAGTGATAAAAGGTCTCTATAATGTGGCCTGCCGCGCTACATTACAGTCAACACAGTGATAAAAGGTCTCTATAATGTGGTCTGCAGCGCTACATTACAGTCAACACAGTGATAAAAGGTCTATAATGTGGCCTGCCGCGCTACATTACAGTCAACACAGTGATAAAAGGTCTCTATAATGTGGCCTGCAGCGCTACATTACAGTCAACACAGTGATAAAAGGTCTCTATAATGTGGCCTGCAGCGCTACATTACAGTCAACACAGTGATAAAAGGTCTCTATAATGTGGCCTGCAGCGCTACATTACAGTCAACACAGTGATAAAAGGTCTCTATAATGTGGCCTGCCGCGCTACATTACAGTCAACACAGTCATGCTCCCTATACTGAGATGTTCATTTCATTTGGAGAGACATTTGAGGCCGGTGGAACCCTCAGAATAAGGGTTTCACTGAAGAACACTGGCGGTTTTGGAAGAATGAACGAGTGTGTTAATAAGTGTGTTAATAAGTCTCAACTTTCCGAGGGCCAGTGAACGATTCTAGATGTCCTCATAGATATAAAAATAATAGATGCCTCATTGGACGCTGCAGTTCATTGGAGCGACGTTTATCGACGTGAGGGCGGAAGTGCACCAGAAGAGCGGAAGGCACGCAACGTGGATGTGACGTTTATGGGCGTTCCTGTCTATCCTCCGTGTGTATAGTAATGCTACTAGTTTACTTCACTCTTGCTCTGGGGGTATCCTGGACCCTCATTATGCAGATGTGATGCTACGGTTCATAAATGGCAACAGGCTACAGCTCTTATTTTATGTCATCAATGTGTATGTTTGCACAAACTTTGCAGTCACAAATGTTGTGGTGTGTTGTTTGTAGCAGGCCTGACTGCTGCATTAGATTCTGCTATTTCATGTGTCATTTACGCAATGCCTGGAGGAGAAGAGAATATAAATGATTGCTTCACGAGAACCGAGAGACAGAGATTGTTAAGATAGAGGAAAGAAAAGTCATATTTATCCTGAATATGGAATGAGCAGCCCTGAGGGTAATGTTTTATCTTCAACTGAGCTTTAATGTTATTGCTCCTTTAGTGGCGAAATTGAAATGTAAAGTTTTCTTGTATCAAAATCAATAAACATCAGACAGTGAAATATGAAAGGCATGTGAGGTATATTTGCCCACATTGATAAAGTAATATTCTGCTTTTCACACACATTTTCTGCACAATCCAGCATCACAAACCTTTTTTGTTTTCCTATAACCATTTGCTTTTCATTGTTTTATTGCATTATTCAGTTTTCCCCCTAACCATTAGCTTTTCATTGTTTTATTTTATTTAGTCTTCCCCTATAACCATTCGCTTTTTATTGGAGCCAGAAATGTGGTCAGTGGTTTGCGTGGAAACAGTGCCGGGGGGCTTTGTGTTGATTAGACCCGCAGAGACATTCTGGTAATGTTGCTTTTCATTACACTCCAAGATGATGAAAAGCTACACTCCTCTAAGCATGTTTGTTTATACTCCACTGTACGTCTGACAGGCTGCACACTCTCACACAAACCCCATTCTTGTGTGCTTGCAGGCGTGCGCACAGTTCACACACACACACACACACACACACATGCACACCCTGCATGTGTACACCAGCACTGTAGGCACATACACAAACTACGTGTGCACACACACATGTGCACTGCATGCACAGACACAAACTGCATGCATGTGCACAAACACACAATGAATGTGCAAGCCTGGACCAACTCTGCAGTCATGCGCTATTACGATATTATATACAGTTGGGTGCCACCGATATTGTCCCTTATCATTTGACCCATTTAGGCCTGACCTCAACATTTAAAAAAATCCTTCTAAATCCTCCAGTTTTCTGAAATAAATATTTTCACGATTTTTCAAAAATAGCAGACCTACAAGCTCGTAGCACGCCACTCGGTGGCGTGCTATGAGCTTGTAGATCTGCTATTTTTCAATAGCTAAATTATAACAATGTTAAAAACACCAAAAGGGGTTCCCGCCCAAAATGGGTTAACTGTCCTTTCGCGCAGATCACACAAACCTCAGCAAAAAGAAAAGGACAATATCGATGGCCTCCAACTGTAGTAGAAGGTTTGAATTACTTACAATAATGTGAAAAGTACAGACATGGATACATGCAAATATTGCCACATATAACCTTATCTTGAGATGACTTCTTCCAACTACAAAATCAGGTTATTATCCACACGATTGTATTCAACTGTCAGTCAGTAAGGTATGCTGGATCCTATGGAAGGATTCTTGTTATTTCTTCTGTATAAATGATACATACGTTTTTATGGACTATAAGTATTTAAACCCAGCAAGACTTGTCTAAGAAGGTTCTTCTCCTTCTCTCGTATATTATCATCAGAAGTCCAGTTTAGTGTCGTGCAGCCATCGGCTGGGTCACCTGAGTGAGGGGTATGATGTTGAGAGACCCGAAACCCAGATGACCTTAGGATACATCACTGAGGATACGTCCCAGGTGCATCCATGCGATGTATTTTTGTTTTAGTTGTTCTATTTATATTGACTCATAGGAATAGACTATGTGACAACCAGGAATAGGCTGGTGACCACCGGAGAGACGGGTGACAGCCGGAATGTAGACGGCACCCGGGAGCAGTTTGGGTTGGTGTCTTCCGTGAGGAGGAAGCCCAACAAACCACGGTGAGGCCTTTAGGAGGGCCATTCAAGCCGCAAGCGGAGCCTGCAGCACCACCATGCAGAACCATTGCGGCTCGAGAATCCACCACTCCTGAATGACGTGCCTGGTGCTGGGAGACTGGTGCAACGCACAGGCCCTGGACTTGGTGAGAGCAGGAATGGACCTGGCCCAGACAGGAGTTAACCCACAGAGTCTAGTCCATCCACGTGCCAGTTCCTCTCACTCCCAGAGTAGTTCCGGAGCATCGGATTGTGTGGCCCTGTCTTTCCCTAATGGGACTGATCCTGGGTAGCTACTGGGACGTAAGTCGGGACTTGATCACCCCCGGGCTGGGTCACCTGAGTGAGGGGTATGATGTTAAGAGACCCGAAACCCCGATGACCTTAGGATACATCACTGAGGATACGTCCCAGGTGCATCCATGCAATGTATTTCTGTTTTATTTTTAATGGGAGGGGTGGTAATTATGTGTTCGGCCATCTGCTCAAGCTCCCGGGCACCTTCACGTGGCCTCACCTGTGATTAGCAAGAAATGGTGCAAAGCCAGCTTGTGAAACAAATTCCGCCAAGCAGTCCTCACCCAGCTGACTGACCGGGGAGCAAGAGGCCGCGTGGGGACACCAAAGATCCATGTTCTGTGGGGGCCTGTCATTGGCCGCCTCACCGACTCCAACAGAGTAGAAGACGTTCTCCTTCGAGAGACACACGGGTGAAGACGACGACATATCCTCCAAGTAGGTTAATTGCATGTTAGACACACATCATCGCAGGCTAGACAATGGCGTGCATGCTACAATGACTTCTATCACCAGCAGCTCAGCTTTTAAATACCGCCATTTACTGTATGCCCCGGTGAAATGACAGGAAGGTATAACAAATTATACCACCCAAGCCTCATGAGAAGGAAATGGAAGGATGAGAGAGATGAAAGGGGGTGGGGGCTTTAGAAATCTGCTGCTCTTGAAGCAAAACGTAAAGATGTGTAATATCCCTCTTGTCTCTTCTGTTTCATGCTTAAGAAGGCCCAGGAGAGAGAGAGAGGTGTGAGAGTTAGTGGTGTGAGACCCAGGATCAAAGCCAGATTGACAGCTCTCCAATCCCCTGTCGTCCCAGCTCATTTCATCGCTGTTGGTTGGACACCTTGTATGTCCAAAACTGTTCCTTTGAGGAAATGTGGAAAAAAACGTGTTCCGATCCATGGTAGTTATTATTTAGTCCAATACTCTTTTTAATATCTTTCATTGGTTCAATATTTATAAAACCTACTTAAAGGTGATATAGACAAGTTTTAAGCCAAAATTTGCCTTTTTCCCCTCTATCTTTCCCTATATTATGATGCTGAGGTGTTCTCCTGCAACAGCACACTCTCCCTTTGGCTCCCTCTGGCTGAAGGGACTGTTTATACCCACTAGAGTTTACTGCTCGGGAGTCGGGACGTCACCTCGGGGTATTTAAACTTTTAGCCAATTGCAGCGCGAGGCTGTGACGGTGTGTTCAACCCAGCAGTATTATAATGAAAACGCGATGCGATTGCAATGTATAATATACAGTATATCCCAGTATATCTTAGTTTCACCAACATTGTTCATGTGAAATAGTATGTTTATGATTATGTATTGAAATGATGAGAATCGCTATGTATAACGCATGGTCTGGGTGGTGTGAAAACACCAGCAGCAAGCACCCCTCAGAACTCGGAGGATCCTACAGAAGTCAGAAAGTCGGACCCCCATAAAATCTCCTTGTTACATCAATATCGTTCATGTGGAGTGGGTTGTATGTGCTTATTTGTTGAAGTCGCTATAGTGAGTAATAGTATCATGTCACCACTCACCACCGCGGCGACCGTGGCTGCCTGCCAGCTTGAAGCATGCATTCAACCCGTGCAAGTTGTTCCACCATGCTATGAATTCTGTGTACAAACACTGGAAACTTGTCTATATCACCTTTAACCACTTTCACATTTTTTCTAAACTAGTGAAAATAGGCGATCTGCATGTTCACAATGTGTCACATTATCATGATGCGTTGTTGTGAGCTTGTAGATTGGCTATTTTCACTACTTTTGCAAATACAAAGTATAGGCAGGGCATTCATTTATGAAAAAAATATGCAAATTTGTATGCATGTATGGAGATACAAGTTTTCCGCCCTGCAACAGTGATTTCCTCCATGGTTAATTTCTCCTTCCGGCTGCTTGTTCTGCTGCTACACAGGAGGCCTGTGGTCATTATCACCCATGAGTGCTGCTCCTCCGCTGGGCTTTGAGGGGCCGACTAGTGACACGGGTCCTTCTTGTCACGCTCTGTGCACCGCTGCCTGGCTCCAGCCATCTGCTAGTGGCTTCATGGCTCGTCTTGTCACAGTGAATCTCCAGGTCATCTGCTGAGAGGCTGACCTCCATCAGAAGTTTGATACTACTTGGAAGGTGCTGTTATTATCTTCAAGGTCACACTTTCCCACTTGTTGCCCGACACTGAACAAGACGAGAGACATGTGATGCAGAGATGCACCCTGCCTTCTCTGCACCCAGAGGGGAGAAAGGGTCAACACCTCACCCTAAGGACAGTCTGTCTGTGAACGCACGCACGCACGCACGCACGCACGCACGCACGCACGCACGCACGCACGCACGCAGCCACGCACGCACGCACACGCACGTACGTCACGGCCTCGTACATATACAATGCATGTACACACAACAAACAGATGTTGTGAGTTTTCATTTGAAGTCAGTTCATTGATTGATGCCATTACATACATTATAAATTATATTCAACCTTTTTTTGAATGGATTGTGGTGGCCAGGAGCCAATAGTGGTGCTAAACAAAGAACAAGCTGATGTGTTTACTGTGTGACCCACGTTCTGTTGCCAGTTCTTATAAATTCTTGGCAGCTCTACAGAGTGTGTGAGCATTTAAATATGGATTCGATCTAGTGGGACAGAGAGCGTCTCAGCAGTCTCGCTGGCGTGACAGATAGAGAGCAGCATTAAAATATTATCAGTACAGCAGCTTAAGTGTCATCATATTACCCCATCATAAACTTTTATTTCTTGCTTAATGTTCCGAAGATGCACACTGTTGCACACATAAGCTTCTACAGACAATTGCACACACGTGCAACGTGCGTTCACGTAAAACACACTCACACACACACACACACACACACACACACACACACACACACACACACACACACACACACACACACACACACACACACGCTGGGAACCTGGCACTAAAGCCCCTCACAAACCTCTGGAGATTCCTGGAGGGACCACTGGCCTAGGGCAGTGGTTCTCAACCTGTGCGTCACTGGGTCGGTACCCCCAGTTGGGTCCCCACCTGATTTTTGGGGGGTCCCCAGATGACAGTAAAATGACAATGTAAAGACTTTTAATAATACATTTTAATAACATTAGTGCATAAAAAATAATCAAAACTGATAAAACTTTGTCCAAATTGTCAAAATCACACCCGTGTGAACTGAGTGTGGGTGTCCCCGGAACTTCCAGGCCCACAGGAACGAGCCCAAGGTGCCGGCCCGGTTCCGGCGAGCAGCCCCACATCCGAAACGGTCAAGAAATGACAAGGTTACCGTGTGGGGGTTCCCGGGGGTCCCCGGAACATCCAGACCCCCAGGAACGCGCCCAGGGGGCCGGGCCGGTTTCGGCGGCAAACCGTGTGGGGGTCCCTGTACTGTACTGTACTGTACTGTACTGTACTGTACTGTCACACCCGAAATCATCATATATACACTACAGTTAATATGTGTGTGTGTTAGGCTGCGCAACAGTGACACTTGGTGTCACTGGTGGTGAAAACCAACCAAACACTATTTTCGTGCTCGGACGGACCCAGGCAGCCAGGCAGCGACCGAGGCAGGGACCCAGAGACACACAAAGCTCTGTATAGGAGTGGTTGCACCACGCAAAAATAGCAGATCTACAAGGCGCTGTGAGCTTGTAGATTGGCTATGTATTTACACACTATTTATCTGTGGAACCGAGTCAAACTAAATGTGATGCCTCAACTCCTATTCCAAGTGCTTGTCAGGGTGCGGGGGGGGTCCCCAGGTCAAATATGATTATTTGGGGGGTTGTGTGACCTGAAAAGGCTGAGATCCACTGGCCTCCACACTGTCTCCAGTATTATACGGTTGGTGCCAGAATAGGATTACATTCTAATAAAGTGAGACATACAGTATGTTTGAGCTTTCTCCTCTGAATGCACACCCTCTGGCCATAAAAAAGCTGCTTAATTGGAAGTATTGTTGGAAGAAAAAGTTTTAAATGGTATAGTGGCATACTTTTACTGTTATGGAAATATGTATTTTAGAGATGGTGTTGCTTCATCCCTGCTTGGCTCAGCAGTCACATATTTGCATAGCCGATGCCTTCACGGCTGTTGGCCTGCTGTGCTGAAGAGCTGAGCTGTAATGACTGGAGTGCAAAGTGCTTTCCTGCAGCGTCTCTGGAAACTCGAACTCCCTGAAACTGGAGGTGGATGTATGTGGGTGAGGTTGAGGTTCTGACATTGTGTATCTGCAGGGAGGTTTGGACAGTGTCTCTAAGCCTCCTTGGTTGGACACGCTCTCTGAATACATAGCTACGGCTGTTATTCCACTGGGTGACCTTCCTCGAGCCATTATCCAACTGTCAAGGCTTCTTCACCTTTAACCTCTGGCCACTTTCCACTGTTGTTACTTGGTGTCGTTTCACCAGTCTCTTGTGTGAACGATTCATATTTGAAGATTTTTCCTATGTCCAGCTTTGAGGGTTTGTGTAAACACAAACATTGTCCTAACACAAACATTGAATGCCATTGATAATGAATGGCCACCTTTAATGTTTGTGTTTACACAAACATTAAAGGTGGCCATTAATTTATCAATGGCCACAAACATTGAATGGCCACAAACATTGAATGCCATTGACAATGAATGGCCAGCTGTGAGTGTTTGTGCAAATACAAACATTGAATGCCATTGACAATGAATGGCCACACAAACATTGAAGACGAAGGTGAGGACGGAAATTTGAATTGGCCAGAATGAGATGATGGGAGATGTGTCATTGTTTGAGCATCCCATATCGATTGTGCCATGGGGTTACCGTTGTATACATGTTGCTGGTAGAGAGATGTCAGACATTACGCAGTACTTAGGAGAGATTGGCCAGAATGAGATGATGTATCATGTATGCTATGCTGCGTCTCGGGTCTGCCTACGCCCCCAGCCATGTAAAATACCCGGTAACCTGAGACCTCTCGTGGCTATTGCTTTATTATGCCATTCAACAGTGGGTCCTGAATGGTGCTCAACACAGCAACATAAGCATTACCGCCAGATGGCACAACTTCTTTCTTGACGACAGTATGTGCATGCAAAGTTGTTCATTAGATCCGTAATCTGTATCTCACAAAAATAAACCCCTATATTCAGTGGGGCACTTCTTGCCCCCTCGTCAACCTGAAACATCCGCACCAAACAAAAGGCATGCCATTGCGAGTATGCTCTGAATCTCGACAATGTGCTGTGATTGTTTTTTTATTTTCATCCTTTTTTTGTTTTTCGTTTTGTTTAGCTCAATCACTATCGCTGGTGTGTGCATTTTGAATGCCAGCGTGCACCAGCGCTGGACTCTGTGTCAACCTGGACTCGACTGTGGAGGAGGGGAGGGAGGTGTGATTGCAACTCTTTCTGTTTATACTGTAGTAACTGTACACACACATTGATATATAATTTACAGTGGTTCGTTTATGTCTTGTTTTTGTACCCGTTCTTTCAGTAAATGTCATGTAGGCCTATGGCTGACCTTCCTCAACCAAACTTTGACCTTCATTTCACTGGTACTTGGCATCGTTTCATGAGTCTCTTGTGTGAGTGCTTCGATCTCTTTGAAATTCACATACTGATAAATGTCTCCACCTGTCCCAATGTTTGTTAAAATTATTCCAGCATTCAACACAGTTAATAAAATGTTTTAACTGAACGGGCTGTAATTAAATTACAGCTCGAACCCGGCCCGAAGTCCGATATCTAGTGTGCTGCTGCACTCTTAGCGGCTCTCTCGCGCTCTGATAAAAAACAAACCCACATTAAAGAATAAGTCAAGAACACTTACATTTTCTGCACTGTGAAAAACCAACTACCTCGTTTGTAGAATGGTAAGTAAATCAAACTGCTTCCAAGCTTCAGATTTTCCTGCAGTTTAGTGCGGCGGATAACCAAACCAATTGTGCATTTTATGACTAAAGCATGAAACTTTCAGAATATCATCTACACACCCCAAGGTTTGATTTCAGACGTGGAACCACTTTCTGACTGACCTCTGGTGACCTTGAGGGGTCATTGACCTCAGAATTGCATTTTTGCACGTTTTGCTCCATTATTTTCCACTATAATAATTTATTATGTTTGTTAAATGGAAGTTTTGTTCTAATGAATGACAACTTAAACCCCAATAGTCTACATAAATGGTGAATCATGTCAACTTTTATGATATAAATGTTATGACATTGTTATAACATTAAAAACATCTAGGAGAGAGATAGTGCGGAGAGAGAGAGTGAGGCGGTTAAACTCATATATGGAAGGTATTGTGCATGTTATGACTAAAGCATGGCACTTTCTACAGTGTTTCTATATACCATGAGGTTTGTTTTTAGACGTGGAAACACTTCTGAATTTACATCTGGAAATTGTCAGAGGCTGTACACATTTCGGGCTGTCAAACCATGCTGTAAACTGCCCATGTTAAACCCAGAAATGTTTTTTCCTTTAAACTTTTATGATTAAAATGTCATCTATAGGCTGGCAGATGATGATTGTTTGCTAAAAGTTATATGTTGGACAATTTGAGTAATTAGCATAATGAGCAAATAAATAAGCTTAATGAGCAAATTAACTGGAAATGGCTATCATTTTGCATCCATTTAACTTTGAAAGGTGACTTAAGAGTCAAAGTCTATGTTTGTGATATCCAGAAATGCATCTGTTATTATGGTGAAGTCATACACCCTTTCTTCATTAGCATAATTGGCATAAATTATGTAAAACATAGGTACAAATTAGGAATTAGCTCTAGTGTTATTGCTTTTAGTCAACATATCAAGGTTGTTTTATAGTCTACATCTATATTATGTTACATAAATTAATCTCTTGCCATAACTAAATTATGAAATTGTTCCTCATTTGCATAATTTGCATAAACTATATAATAATTCGTCTTTCGGTCTATTTTATGACATGTCTAATCCAGTGGAGTGACGGGGCAGCAGTGGCTCATGAGGTAGATGATCGGACGTCTTGGAATCTGAAAGCAAGGCATGATGCACACTCTGCATTGGAACATTGATGAACATGTCTGTGATAAAAGCAGGCATCGAGTGTTATCAGATGCTTGTGCTTGTGATACTGTCTCCTTACTCTCCTACCCTGTGAGAAAGTACCATGCCTAGTCTCTCAATACAGTTCCTGTTGGAACTTCTACAACCCATTCACAAGAAGGATGGCCATAGCTGAATGAGCCACCTGGGAAACAGAAGGTCCCAGGTTCAATTCCAGGCCCTGGCAATGTGTCGAGGTATACATAAGCAAGACCCTTAATCCCCAACTACCCCTGACCTCAAAGGTCTGACGGCCTTGAGCAGCAATAACCTAATTGAAGCAGAAAACAGAATTTTCCAATATGGTTAATATAAGGTCTAATACACAAAGATGAAGACAAAGAAGATGTAGAGGCTGAAGGGAATGAGGAGAGAGATGATGAAGATAGTGGAAAAAGACCATTGAGTGTGAGGTTGTGGTTCTAAGTGAACTCACTAGTGCTCATTATGGTACATTTTTTGTCCACTCAGTCTGTGTCTCAGAGTAGGGCTGTGGACAGTTCAGAGACTTGCCTACCGGTGACATTGTCGGTAGGCAGGTTTTTCATTTCGAACATTTAAATGTTTTAATTTGATTTTGCTTTAGCTTGGATTCTCCATCGATGTCACTGGTAGCAAGTGTTATGACAGAAATGGTACCATATTATCTCCCAACATCTCCTTAAATTCCTGCCACCTGGTATAGAAGGCTTAAGAGTATCCAACAGTTACTTCCCCCAAAACGTATGAACACTGAAAGCTCGCCATGCTGCCCCCAAAACCAAAATCATGAGATGAATAGGGCATACAATAGCAGTGGCAGCCATTTTCGGGTTCCATCGTTCCAGACCCCATTGTTTTTCCCCCATAGAGATTTCTACGAATATTTATATAAAAAAAATAATAAGCCTATAGAATCAAGCCATCCAGGACCGTACTGAATCATGACGTTAAAACATTTGATTCTGTGATTTATTTTTAAATATTTAATTATATAATATACAATAGCCTTTGTTTTGTTTTTATTTATGGTCATTAATTACCAGGACCCTGGATCCTGGATTGATATATATATTGTTTGGAAATCTCTATATGTGAAAAATGAATGGAGTCTGGATGGATGGAACCATAAAATAGCCACCACTGCTATGCCCTATAGCACCTTTGAATATACTGTAACGATATTCATTGGATATAAAAACCAAAAAAACTCATCAATCAAGTCTTTCTGTATTTTTTTTCTTCCATAACTTCATTAAAAAAAGATTAAGACCAATACAATAATGTTAAAATAACGACAACTATCTCTTCTGTGGTTCTTGTCATTTTTTACTCTTCGCTTTGACCATCTCCTTATACCTCTTCATACAGTCCTTTTTGTAGCTCTATGAAGAGCTGCATCTTTATTTTATTTTGCTAGCACTGTAGAAAGTGTCATGCTTTAGTCATAAAATGCACAATACCTTCCATATATGAGCTTAACCGCTCTCTATAGATGTTTTTAATGTTATTACAATGTCATAACATTTATATCATAAAAGTTGACATGATTCAACATCTCTGTAGACTATTGGGCTTTAAGTTGTCATTCATTAGAACAAAACTTCCATTTAACAAACATAAAACGTGCAAAAATGCAATTCTGAGGTCAATGACCCCTCAAGGTCACCAGAGGTCAGTCAGAAAGTGGTTCCACGTCTGAAATCAAACCTTGGGGTGTGTAGATGATATTCTGAAAGTTTCATGCTTTAGTCATAAAATGCACAATACCTTCCATATATGAGCTTAACCGCCGCACTTTATTTGTGACTGCTTGTAGCTCCCCGCGATTGAACAACAGGCTTTTGGTGTGACACAACATGGCTGTCTTTCTTCATCAATGTCTACATTAGGTTTCTTCTTCATCAACGTCAGATGCTCTTGGGACTGCTATCAGCATTTTGATAATTATTGTCTCCACCAGGCCGAAGTCATGGGGAGAGAGTATGTTTTGCACTCCGTCCGTCCGTGTGTTTGTGTGTGTGTCCGTCCGTCCGTCTGTGGCTTGACCGTTGGCTTGATCGCAGCCATACTCTGCACACACACTCCCTGAATGCCACAGCTGAACCTCTGCCCCAAGGTTTTCACATTGGCCTATTATAGCGCCACCAGGAGGCCGCTTTGTCCAAACATTACGCAAATTGGTACACAGTCTCTCTAGAACCATTCAACGAAACAGGTCTTTCAGATTTTTCAGACCATTATTTTTCCATCCTGATTGGCTAATATTGGCTTCCAAAGTTCGCAAGAGTGCTCAGTTTCGAACAAAATGCCGCAAATCTTGAACACATCATGTGATTTCTGTGAAATTGTGCACGCACATTCCCACTAGGCCGAGGAAGAATTACCACTGGAACATTTTCAACTCCGCCTCATGGTGGTGCTATAATTGGCCGATTAGTGTTTTCACCTCTAACTGCACATGCAGATCTGTGTAAAACTTTGTATGCACACTCCCTAGAGGCCAGGAAAAACCTTTGCCTGGAATTTTTCACATCTGCTCTTTATAGCGCCACCAGGAGGTCGACATATGTAAAACACATTATAATATTACTCCTTCAGATTTGATCCAAATTTCATGCAAATCGGTACACATCCTCTCCATAGTCATGTGATCAAGACAGGTTTGTTTGATTTCTGATAATCCATCCTGATTGACTACGATCTTCTAAAGAAAGTTTTCAGGAGTAGCCCGCTTTGTACTCGTTTTGTACAAATCACCAGAACTCCTCAACATAGCTTCTGATTGCGGTGAAACTGTGCATGCATATTCCCACTAGGCTGAGGAAGAAATGCCACTTGACAGTTTTCAAATCAGCGTCATGGTGGCGCTACAACAGGCCAAGTCGCGTCACACACACCCGCACACACGCACACACACACACACGCACAAAAACATATTTATATTACTCCTAAACATTTTGCCAAACATCACACACTCCTGGTGGAGACCTTTTTCTAGTTGTTAATGTTTCACTGATCTTCTCTGAGGTTTTTTATGTATCTGTCTCATAGCTGTGTTTGCCCAGTGAGGGTCTTTACAGTCTCGGCTCCATTTCACAGTAATGCAGGTCGGGCCCCTGCAGCTGGGCAGAGGAGACCCCTCTGTGAGCAGGTGCCTGCTGTGCTGTGAGAGCTGCAGAACTCATGTGTGGAGTGGAGCGGTATTCACTCCCTGAATCTGTGGTGGACACTTGTTATTCCATGCAGGGGACTCCATGGTCACATGTTTTATTCGGCAAATAAATAAATAAGAAACACTAAATGATCTGGGTCAGAGCAGGCAGTGCAGAGGCCACCCACAGTGGAGCCTAGGACCCAGTGCAAAGCACACCGTGTACCACTCGCTGCAATGCTGGAACCTCATTGATCAGCATCTGTCCTGTTGACATGCACTCATTTCACACATAATTGACTTCAGTTCTGCTTTGAGCAACTCACAATGTTTATTTTTTTTACCATTTTATTGCATGGAAATCGACATTGGAGCACTGGCTGATGTGACATCATGCAATCACACTATGTTGTGTAAATCAATGTGAAGCCTTTTACCATAAATTAAACAAAACAAATCTTTAAATGAGAACAACTATGACGGTTTTATTAATTTAGTATTGCTTGAATCATTTCCCACACAATTACACAAAATCATTAGAAAGGCCATGCATATAATATTGTTTAACCTACTAACCTTGAGCAAAATTATAACGCTGTTAACTGTTCATGCCTGGAATCTGTTGACATAGCTATTATGAATATGTAACCACTAAAATTAGACCAAGCTTTCATGTAATGGATTTAGGTCAGCCCTTATATGAATACTACTCCCTCAAGGACCTTTAAAGCAGCCTTCCACATGGTGGGAAAAATACCTCAGCTATACTGCCCTACAAAGCCAAAGTGCAGTAGTAAGTAAAACAAAAAAAGATGATATTAAAAGTGTTTAAACTGGTCGCCAAATGAAATATCGGCAAATACGTGATATTACGCTAATTTACTTTGTAAATACAGTATTGTTCTTGAGGTGATCGTTTATCCCCCAAATCCTGACCTTTGGGATACAGAAATAAGTCGGTGTGTCCAAAAACGTAGTTACTGCACTTTGGCCTTGTATGATAAAATGTTCCTATGCAATAGTACCTTGAGGACATGATCCACCCCCTTAAGGCCTATTCAGAGTCCAGTTTTAGGTGGACAGGTGGCCACCTTTTCGGTGATCACCTCTTTACCAAAACGGTGGT
Organism: Electrona antarctica; assembly: GCF_951216825.1. Classification (NCBI taxonomy): domain Eukaryota; kingdom Metazoa; phylum Chordata; class Actinopteri; order Myctophiformes; family Myctophidae; genus Electrona; species Electrona antarctica. The sequence continues at coordinate 18,470,112 of NC_136796.1, read as the reverse complement.
TTCGATGGCGGCGCTCATAGTCCATTACCGTGCTCATTATCTCCTAACCTCCATGGCCAACAATTCCTCAAATTCGTCCATTGTTGTCTCCACCAGGCCGAAGGCATAGAGAGAGAGTATGTTTTGCACTCCGTCCGTGTGTGTGTGAGTCCGTGTGTGTGTCCGTCCGTCCGTCTGTTAACAGCTAACGGCACCATTAACCCGGTCGATGCCAAATTTTGCAAACACACTCCCTGGATGCCAACGGTCTCTCCATTGGCCAGCAAAGCGGGTGAGCCATCTAGCCTTTCTTATCTATGATTTTCTCTACTGTGTGAACTGTGAAGTAAAGCAGGTGTAGAAGATTGTTAGTCTATTTGTATTAATCAGCTTCCATTCATAGCTCACTCTCTTGTCAACATTTCTAACAATAGCATTCACTGGTTAAGCAGTTCTGGTTGGTTTTTAGAGAGAGCCTTCGGGATTGTGTGAGGTGAGGGCAACGTAATTGAGGTCTCTAGTGGAGGCAGAAAGTGAAAGACGGAATGATAAATGAACAGATAGAGGCTCCACTAATGAGAAGTATCTGCACTGGACACAGTGGCTGCTTCCCTTTTCCACCCCAACAAATTGTAGGCTGATAATTGATGAATCTTCTTGCAGTGTTGCTTCTTTTTTTCCAGGACAGATTTACAACAACCTCGCTTCACCCATCTCAAAGTTTTCAAAGTGTTTTCACACACAGTGCCACAAATTCTCACTCGGTCCATGCGGGCCAGTTTGTCTGTGTGCTGGACTAAACTGCTGGGGTAGGGAATGATACTGACAGTAATGCAAACCATTTCACACATCATCCTATGCCCCACAGCGACAATCTTGCCACAAGCTCCAACTCAGAATTGGAATTGTGCCACATACGGTTAGAAAGGAAATTAGACTTTGCCACCATATGATTTTTTTTATTGTAGTTGTTCATTTCTCTGACATGTAGGTTGTGTTGCACTTTCTGTATGAAATGTGCTGCTATTTTTATTTTTATTTTTTTAAGATATATTTGGGGCTTTTTTGCCTTTATTGATAGAGTAGCAGTAGGTAGACAAGAAACGGGGAGAGAGATGGGGGGGGGGGAGACACATAGTAAAGTTCGTCGGGATCGGGACTTGAACCCACGACACACTGTCATGCTGGATTACCAGCCAAGGTGCCTGGACCGCTAAGCCGGCCCAGGCCATATAAATTGATTGATTGGTTGGTTGATTGATTGATTTATACCGTAGATAGATACTGTAGTACAATACATCTGCACACTTCTGTGAGTCTAGGTGAGACAAGACACAAAGCAGACAGACATACAAAAAAACTAAATTCAAGTAAATATCTACAGGATGTCTTTCGGATAGATTGACAGACTGGTAGTTATTCAGGCACACGGATGGATGGATGGATGGATGGATGGATGGATGGATCAATAAGAAAGCAAGGGGCTGCATCATGTCAGAGAGACATATGTGACCAAATTTGACTGAGGGACTGCCATTGGATTTTTTTGAATGTTTGTTTTTTCATGTCATATGTCAAGGAATCCTAGCATCAAATTGACATATTGGTTGTTCAGTTTGACCCAACAGCGAGTTGAGAAAACAGGCTTGAAAGGTTCACTTCTGTGGTCTCTAGCATTACACCTAGCTACATGTTTAAGCATTTATTTCATGTTTACATGTCATTTCAGCTCTGACACCTATTTCAGACATGCTCTAGTATGTGAAGAGTCTGCCTGTGCTATTAACTCATTTTGGGGAAAAATTCAGTTTTTCTCCTATGGTGAAAAGCTGGAATTTGCGCGCAGGCTCTCAGTCAAATCTGGTCACATATTTCCTTGTTAATTACCATTCCATGAAGACAGATGTTGAGTAGTAATAGTTACTGTACATTTACTTTGTGATAAAGGTCAGGAGATGTTTTCCATCCATTTATATATTCGGTGACTATACTTGACGTTTTTGACGCTAATCACTTTTTTTTACATTAGATGGCCCTCATCTCCCAGTGAAGCGAGGAACAAGGAAACCATGTGTCTGAATGTCTGTACGAAACACTGTCGCTGCTCCTCACTTGTGCAGGCTTTCTATTCCTGGAAAATTAGCATGCTATATACAGTAGGAAGCCATTATTCTCGCAAGAATACAAATCTAATAAAAAATGTGAAATCGTGTTTGAAGGAAGAAAACAATCTCATTCTGATGATGTCACTGGTAGGCGGGTTTCTGAACTGCACATGCAGCCATCCTGTGAAACACAGCTTGAATAGCCGAAATACCATTTATCATGAGCATTAGTGGACCAATATATGAAGGTTTCAACCCTTCATATAATTGGTGAAGTTGTATTATAAGCGTTTAAAAAAATATTGAACCAATGCTTGCTTGTGCCTAAATATCTTTACTACATTGGATCCGTTGGAACACAGGTTCTGTTTTGGACTAAGCCCCGGGCAGAGAGGAAGCATTGAAGCAAAATGGACATGCTGGCCGATCGTAGGTACTGCAGCTCGAGCGGCACTGGCCCTTACATGAACGTGCCGCGAGCCAATACACAACAGCGGCGGTGCTCGTTCATAACTCGCACGCACACACAGTACTCGTTCATGCTTTTGGACCTGCGCGTTCATGTAAGGCCCAAAATGGGCGGAGCCCACCACTTTTCCAACCCGGAAGAAGGGGTGAAAACGCCTCGCGCGCTGGGTGAGCAACTCAATGCAAGTGGGTGGGAGGGGAATTCCAGTGCCGTCTCTAGTATTTATAACTCTGTTTTGGACATACTAGGTTTCCAATGCCACACTGTTCTGTCCCCCTCCTGTGATCTTAAATGTTATGGAATTCAATTAAAATAGTTTGAAGAAAAAAGTTTTACAAGACCTGGGGCCCGTTTATGACATTCTACCACAACACACAAACTGCATAGTATGCCGTGCCTATGCCAGAACAACAGAAACAAAATCTGCTCTGCTATGAAAAATCTGCTTTTTATTATCTTTTTTTGTATTATTTTTATTTTTTGTAATTATGTATGCATGCATGTATTTTTGTGTATATGTGTATATAGATTTATTTATTTATTTAATTTCCTCCAGACTGTTTTTCCGACTATGGGAGGGGGGGATAGGGGATTGAGTTTTATATGTCTGTTTAATACTTGCCCCTGGGCTACTGTTACAAAAACCTGAATACAAAGATTTTGAAAAGAAAGAAAATAGTTTGAAGAAGTGCGGTATAGTTGTTATTAATGGTCTTTATAGAGGTAGAAGTGATGTGGCTGCTGCTGCAGTTCTGCATACTGATGAGGCATGTGGTGCCTCCTATACAGTAGTGCATCCTCCTTCTTGCAAGTAAACTTGTCAAGAATCTGATGCATGGTCTGCACTCGCCTCAATGTAAATCACACCGCAACCGTGCTTTATCTGCAACCAAACAGAAGACTCAATCAGAACATTCTGGTTTCTGCGTCCCATCAAACCTTCCTGCTGTGAAGTCTGAAAAGCTGTGATTTAACAGATGCCAGTGAGCAGTGCCGCTTGTACGTTCTGCTGGTTTGCCTGAGGGAACAGAGCTATCGTTCATCAAAAGAACAAGAGATCTCCCCCCAGGTTTCACTTAGTCAAGTTTAAACAGTCATGAGATGAGAGACAACTATTTAATGGCCTTTGCATTATAATACATCTGAACTAGGTTTCTGTCCCAGCACTTTGTATCTGTCCTAGACAGATTTGTACTACATGCTTCGAGCTACATCCCTTGGTATTTGGGTGCATGCATTGTGATTATAATCCTTGAAATACCTGTATGCCCTCTACATTTCATTGAGCTTTCTTGAAGGCTTAAGGCACAAAAAAGAATGATACCAATTTGACTCTCAAGCCAAGCTAAAGTTTGCACCAAACTTTAACTAGTCATTATTTTTGCAATAATAAGCTAAGATGGGTTAGTTTAGGTGACACTATATTTTTACACTCAATGCTATTTTTATATCCTCACCTCACAATTCATATTCATTATTAAGAATGGCTCTCTTTTCAAAGCAAAATAATCAGATGAATGAGGGCAGATTCTACCTTGAACCACTGAAGTAAAAAAAGAATAGGCATCTACACTGAAAACAATACGAGGACAGAGCAGAAATAGGTCTACAGCATTAATCGTTCATATTCCCATATCGCTCATAACGAACGAGAATCTCTGAGAGAATTGAAGGCATCGAGACAGAGCTGACAGCAGGTTGGGTTCATTATATCCGAGTATGCATCTATGGTTACTGTGCTGTTCACATTCTGTGCTTTAATCAGTGTTCTACTAACTACACTAACATCTGTACACATGATGAAACTGAAAGAAAACATGATGAGAAACCTGCCCCTCTCCCTCTCCCTTTGATTACTTCTCTGTGTTTGAAAAGAACATCTTTCGCACGACGTCCCATCATCATATCCAACCGTTACTTCAATCCGCCCTCATACCTCTACTCCTCCTGTTAGAGAGCCCTTCCCACAGCTCACAGCTTCTAATCTATACTTCCCTCCCTGTAGAATAATGATGCTCTATACAGTCTAGATTCCCCACCCACTTGGTTAAACGCTATTGCATATAATCTATATATCTCACGCTGCTGGATACATGCTGCTGTATATAAGTGGTTATTTTCCAAGTTACAGTACATAACTGTACAGTTATGTAAGAAAAAGGAGAAAGATACCATTTAGACCAAAATACTTTTTGGCGAACGAGTCACAACAGAGGTATACATTAAGGTATAGAACTGCAAATCATAGAATGTGCATTCACTATCACATCACAATATATATGATATCTCTGAAAAAGCATATCGTGGAGACCTTGTATCGGCGCGACGATATATATCACCATGTCGGCCCCTAGGTTGATGCAGCATTAAAGACGTGTAAACTATCAGCCTCTTTTACTCACCCTCCAGGGCGTCCAGCTGTGATTTATACTAAAATGACATATTCTCAAGATGAAAATGCCTTATTCGTGAGAGTAACAAAAGTATGAATTCAGATGTCATTCAGGTGACAAATGCTGTCCGCTTTAACAGCATGCAACCTCAAACAGAAACCTGCCTCTGTTTTGACTGGTTGGATTGAGAGACCGAGAAAGGAAAAAAACAACATTGGCTAAGAAAGAAAGAAAGCTTAATAGTGGATTTCTGCTGGCTAGATAAAAGAGCTACGTGGAAGTAGAGATGTTTGGGGAGCATCTGAGCCTGACGTGACTCTGACATCAAAGCAGAGCATCTCTACATATCTTCACTGTCAGGTGGAAACCTTATATGTCCAAAACTCTTATCTTCAGAAAATGGAACAAAATAATCTGTTGTTCCCTGGAGTCAATGTGGTTGTTATTTGGTCACACGGTGACACTGTATTATGATAAAGTAGAGCATTAATACACGAAGAAGCGCAATAAACTACACGAGAAACATGAAATATGGTGATATGAGGTCTCTGCCCAAAATCAACAATATCCAAGGCCTGAAAGTCTCCATATACTAGCTGGAGTTCCTGCTCCACAAATTGCCTCGTCTACTGTAGCTTTTTAATCCATTGAGACCTGGAACGCATCCATGTCACGTTAGCGTTTAACCACATTAACCATTAACCCATTTTGGGGGCGGGAACCCCTTTTGGTGTTTTAAACATTGTTATAATTTAGCTATTGAAAAATAGCAGATCTACAAGCTCATAGCGCGCCACCGAGTGGCGCGCTATGAACTTGTAGGTCTGCTATTTTTGAAAAATCGTTAAAATGTGCCTCAAATCCGCCCAGGCGGTGGCGTAACCGTCTGGGCACCCGACTGGTAATCCAGTCGCAGTGTGCCGCGGGTTCGACTCCCGAGCCCGACACGGCCTTTACTGCATGTCTTCCCCCATCTCTCTCCCGTTTCCTGTCAGCCTACTGTCTGTCCCTTCAAAAAAAACAATAAAAGGCGTAAGCCGCAAAAAAATATATCTAAAAAAAAAGAAAAAAAATGTGCCTCAAATCTTTCCGAAAATTGTCATGATTTAGAAAACTTTTTTTTTAAATTTCGACGTCAGGCCTGAATGGGTTAAAGTGGAGAACAATCGATTTGCTCACACAGATTTATTCATCCCCTCTCTGGTCCCGCGAGACTCGTCAGCCGTGACAGTTTCTCTCACTGATGTTATTTTGGGTCCCTGGGTCCAGAGGTGGTTCCATCTGTGGGTGGATTGTGTGTCTGCGTTGCAGAACAATGCTTTGGAACTGTACTCATCTCTTGTTGTCTCTTGTGATGAGCAATTATCTACCACTTGAAACGTATTTATTTATACTTGTTGTCATGTTCTCTGCTGTCGTGAAAAGCCCACACAATTCACTCCCAACGACGTCATTAGTACTTCACTTTGTGCAGAACTGACATATTCATGATCATTTCATGCATTTTTAAGTAAACGCTAAACAATGGCCACTCAGCACGCACGCACGCGCACACACACACACACACACACACACACACACACACACACACACACACACACACACACACACACACACGTCACACACACACACACACACACACACACACACACACACACACACACACACACACAATACATGAGGCATTTCTAATTACATGGCATTGCCCTCCCATTGCCAGGGAAGCTAATTTGGGGAATGAGAGGAGAACATGGCGCCTCCTGAAAGCAGAGGAGCATGATTGGGAAGGAGGATGAGGATGAGGATAATGAGGGGAATCAGTGGAACGTGTCTGATGGTGGCATTTCATTTCTGCTCTCTCTCTCTCTCTCTCTCTCTCTCTCTCTCTCTCTCTCTCTCTCTCTCTCTCTCTCTCTCTCTCTCTCTCTCTCTCGCCACAGAGCCCTGCTCCACCACTCACCCCGTCTCATTCTCACACAGCTGAATGGACACAGCACCACAACCAATTAAATACTCTGACACACACAACCTGCTTCAGGCATGGAGGAAGTGAGTTTTGTTCGTCAGCAGGAGTGGTGGAGGGAAAATCCAAAATTAGCTGATGCAGAAAGGAACGCGATTGTTTATTGCAAAGTGAACACAGGCCTGATACACAGTTTTTATTTGTTTGTTTGTTTGTTTGTTTATTGATTGATTGATTGTGAAAACTTTACCTTTACATTCTAAAAGCTAAATCTGGCCTAAAAAAGAAAAAAAACATGGAAGTCAATGTCAGAGCAGAATATTTTGATCTGATGTTGTGTGTTTATAGTGGAGTCTGGCACGGAGTCAGAGAGAGTGTTTAACACCAGCAGAGGTACTGCCAAGTACTTAAAGTGATCACATGGAGAACAGAACAGGTTCCTGCAGGAGACTATGAGCAGCCCCGGGGCTCAGAGATTTAGACTGTTAGGCCTGAACACCCTGCCAAGGTCATATTGGTGTGTGTGTGTGTGTGTGTGTGTGCGTGTGCGTGTGCTTGTGCGTGTGCGTGTGCGTGCGTGCGTGCGTGCGTGCGTGCGTGCGTGCGTACTGACCAAATAGAGAATAACAGTATGGGAAGGTTAAGGCCAAGGGGTTAAGCGTCTTGCTCTGGGACACAAGCAAACTGGTGACCTTCTGATTACCAGACATCACATCACTACGGCCGCCCATCGAGTGCCCATTATGATGACGGAAGCTCAGAGGCTGGAATGAACGCCCAGTGGTCAAGGATGATGGAGCTGGGTCACCTTGATAGACTGAGTCCTGCTGGGTTCAATGTCCTCCTCCTCTGGCCTGTCATCCATACAGTCACTGCCATTGCCTCACCACAGGCCTAATTGAACCAATTGGAATGGATGGAACTGATGGAGCCAACAGCCTGGCTGTGACCATTACACATTACAGGATTGTGTAGGATGTGATGTATGAAGGTTCTGAGGGCCTGTGGTGGTGTCAGTTGTTCCATCCTGTGCTGCTGTTAATGATGGTTATCATCTGTTCTCTGTCTTACAGTAGTTTTCTCCTGGTAGTATAAAACTATATAGCTTTTTCAGGATCATGTACAGCAGGGATGTCAAACTCAAACTCTTTTGTGCAAGACACTGAACTTGCCTTGCATGGTTTCCTCCACCGTTGGTGTGCCAATGGGTGAATGTGATGCTCATTGTGCAGCACTTTGGAGAAAGGCACTATACAGCACATTATCGTTTTTGACATTTACCCTTGCATTTCTCTTCCCTCTGTCCAGCTGGCTGTACGTTTGACGAGGACTCTGAGTCCAGCTCGTGTGAGTACCGCCAGGGACAGGAAGACGACTTTGACTGGCAGCTGATCAGAACCTACAACTGGCCACACTCCACTCTTGACCTTCTACCAGGTAGGATATGAAAACATTTACACTCAAATCCACAAGCAAGCAGCAATGATTGGGCCCTCACCCCTCAGGCCTTTGTCCACGTCAGTATGCACTAGCCAGCATGCTGTTCCCACAGAGCAACATGACATCGTAGGAGCAACTATAACGATTCCTATGTATACGGATCATTGTCTACTGTGGTAAATTGTCTACTGGCAGACAATACAGTACAGACAGTACACAATTTACATTCTGGTACACTACTGGCCTTTTGTAGTTTTAGTTTTAGTAGGTAATGATGTTTTTTCAGAGAAATCTGTTACAAAGCTTATGGAATCATTTGAAATATTGATGTGGAGTTCTAACTGGAAGTGCCTGGAGAATATAATTGAACCTGGGGGCATGGGGCATTTTTAAACAATTGACTCTCCCCACAGTGACAACAGATTTTCTGTTGGCTTTCTTTGCTGTTGTGATTGACTCAAATTTCATGAGACAAGACTCTAAACATGTTCTGCATTGTACGCACGCACGCACACGTGCGCGTGCACACACACACACACACACACACACACACACACACACACACACACACACACACACACACACACACACTGTGCACAAAACCCAATTTAGATATGTGAATGCCACAGGAAGCATACTCTCTGTAGAGATGTTCAGCATAATTCTGCATAATTCATCGTCTGTTATCGAGTGCTTGTTCCGCTGTTATGCACACAGCCCCACCTCTGGAGGCACATTGGTACGTTAACAAAACTCCCTGGGATTGGTGGAGGGACACAGGTCAGAGGTCAAAGCTGATTACACTTCCTGGTTGTCCTCGGGGCCCGGCAGTTCAAAACAGAACAGAACAACACTTTTTATCTTCTGTCATCAATTTCTACGCAATGCAGGGTTCCTATAACCTGACTCCGCCATATTGCGGCAGTATTGAGTTCACAAGTTCCCTCCTCCTACCTCAATCTGGTCTCTCTCAAGCTTAAGCAGAAACGATGAACCCAAACCAGCGGGGGGGAAATCTGATATCTCCATAATAATTTCGAGTTGTAGTCTTTTTTTTAATGTTTTTTTTTTGTGGTTTTCACCTTTATTTTGTATTTTTATGGAGGGACAGACAGTAGGCTGACAGGAAATGGGGAGAGAGATGGGGGGTTGACATGCAGTAAAGGCCGTCGGGATCGGGAGTCGAACCCGCGGCACACTGCCAGGCTGGATTACCAGCCAAGGTGCCTGGACCGCTGAGCCACGGCCCAGGCCTAGTTGTAGTCTTGTTAGGTTGTGTTTTCATGTGCGCTGTGGCACAGCTTCAATACGTCATCAGTCTCGCCTTGATCCCGCCTCTAGCTGCCGCTGATCGGTCCGAAATCCGCTGGTTCGGGGTACATCGTCTCTGCCCGAGAGAGTCCAGATGGAGGCAGGAGGAGGAACTCACTACTGCCACCATCTGGCAGAGTCAGGTTAGGGTTCCTAGAAAGGTCTGGAGAAATTTGGGGTGGGGGTTCTTTTTAACTTATCCACGTTTTTCCCCGCCAAGGTACTGGGGCTCCTTGTGTGTGTGATTTGCTTCCTTCAGGCCGTGTTGCCATGTCTGCTTATTATAAGCAACCTTTGACTTGTTTTTTCTGTAAAGTCACTTGCAAATAAATGATTGGTAGTTGCTGGTTGATGTTTTTTTTGGGCTTGATTCTAAAGTGTATAGTAGTTGCTTATTTGGGCTTGCTTCCACATTTCTTCACATCAAGGAACCCCAGATTAATAGGCTATGTAATTATCCACAGACATCCATCTGAACATATTTTGTGCCTTTTTTTATATGCCTTTTTTAATGTTTTAAAAATATTCAAAATATTTCGATTTATTCTCAATGTGTTTTTAAATAACGGATGTACAACCTCACAATGTGTCGCTGTGAGCTTGTAGATCAGCTATTTTCATTTGTGCTTGTTTTCATAGACCTGGCCACTTGTTTCTCTTGCAAAACTGGCAACACAGCAAGAGAAAGAGGAACTTATGCACACAATGCACACAATGCACTATGGGCTGTAAGAAAAACATGAATAGGTTAGACCCATATGTAATCAGTGTTCTTTGTTTCGTTTGCCTCTCTCCATGGTGCTGAATAAACACATTCCATGGGGCACACTATATGATGTGTAGGTCTCCTCCTCACTGTGCAGATGCAACTTAGCTGGTATCTTATACATGTACGCTTAAAACCTCGAGAGAGAGAGAGAGAGAGAGAGAGAGAGAGAGAGAGAGAGAGAGAGAGAGAGAGAGAGAGAGAGAGAGAGAGAGAGAGAGAGAGAGAGAGAGAGAGAGAGAGAGAGAGAGAGAGAGAGAGAGAGAGAGAGAGAGAGAGAGAGAGAGAGAGAGAGAGAGAGAGAGAGAGAGAGAGAGAGAGAGAGAGAGAGAGAGAGAGAGAGAGAGAGAGAGAAAAGTCAGTCACTATAGTGAATTTCTCTTGGTTCAGGTGTTGGGTTCAGTGCTTCCTATTTGTCAGTTGTCACACAGAGCTCTTTCAAGGCACAGCAGAATGGTTCTGAGCTTAGTAAATAATCAATCTATTTGCATTTCCATTTGCACATGGTTAGGTGCTGTTTGGCACAGAAGGGTTTAAACCATGCCCATTCCTGGATTTTCTGCTCGGTTGCCTAACCGTGCTTAATGCGCCCAAAGTGTGCCTGTGGGGGGCTTAATGGTGCAGATATTCACTGATTTGTTTTTATCAGTGGTGGAAGTCCATCCATCCATCCATCCATCTTCAACCGCTTATCCGTAGTCGGGTTGCGGGGCAACAGCTCCAGCAGAGAGCTCTAGACTTCCCTCTCCAGAGCAACATTAGTGACTTCATCCTGGTGGATCCTAATATATTGGAGATATAAACCCTCTAACTCATACTTGGTCTGCCCCGGGGTCTCCCCCCAGTGGGATGTTCATTGAGGACCTCCCTATAGGGAGACGCCCGAGAGGCATTCTAACCTAATGCCCGAACCACCTAAGCTGGCTCCTTTCCAAGCGAAGAAGCAGCGACTCTACTCCGAGTCTCTCCCTCGTGACCGAACTTCTCACACTATTTCTAAGGGAGATGCTAGCCACACGTCTGAGAAAACTAATTTCAGCCGCTTGTATCCGCGACCTTATTCTTTCGGTCATGGTGGAAGTGTACCGCAATATAACAATACGACGTGGAAATGTGTGTATGCCAAATCTATTGGCATCAAAATGGTAGATCTACAAGCTCAAAATGCTCACAATATGACACGTTGTGAGCTGGCTATTTCCAATATCTGTTGTATAAGACGGGTCTTATACAACGGGTCTCTGCCAGTCCGAGGGTGTGGCCTAGACCATGTGTGATCTCTTGTGTGTCATCCCACCATGACACTTTGCATGCACACTGCCAAGGAAAAAACTCTGCCCCAAATTCTTCCCATCGGCCTGTTATAGCGACACCAGACCTCATTCTTCTACTACAGTATGTTTTTGACCAAACCATTGTGAGATCTTAGGAAGGAAGATTTTCCAGTTGAAAATAACATGAGTTTGTGTTTGTCTGCAGGAAGTGTACAGTCGTGTGACGACCTGTTGTGTGGTCCACTTAAATCCGGAAATATTAGACAAATCGTAGTCAATTATTCATTGAATGCCTGAGAGTTTACTGAGTTATGGTGGTGGAAGGATTAATTAGCAACAAATTGATGTTAATCTTTGATTTACAACGTTAATTGTGAATTAATCAACGCTGCAGGAGGATTATGGATAGTTGGGATATTAAGCTTATTGTATATTAAACGTGTAATTGTCCTTAACAAGACATTGCACAAATATACAGTAGTATTACTGTCAAATAGCCTGTAATTGTTTTGGCGTAAGTGTACCATGCAGCCCTTTCTTCCTAACCGAAATGAATGTGACCCCCCAAAAGGTTGATATTCATACAGTATAATACATATTATGAATTCAGCTGATCCATTAATTTCTCCTTTCTCCCCTACATTTAATTACTGTAGCTACATTTCTCATTTTCTTCTAATGCCTCATTTTCGGGAAATACATCCAGATATTTACTGTGTCTCTATAGCATAGCAATAAGCCTTGTAGCATAGTGATAACAAAAGGTCAAACACTTCACTGGTGCTGTAAAATGCCATTGAGTATAGATGCGTAGATCTCACCCAGACTTTTTCCAAGGGCTTTAAATTCCCCCAGAGCTGCTAAAGAGACTGCAATTGAGACAACAGCTTAGTTTATTGGGCTCCAACAGATCAATAGTATTGATTTGCACCCACAAACCCACAGAGTACCAACGACATGAACCGGTGCAGCTGAAAAGGAATGATCTCAGCCTTCTACTTCAGTCTTGCTGCTATTCAGACCCTGGTAGGTTCAGGTTACGGTTCGGTATATATTTTCATACCTTCCTGACATTTCAGTGGGGTATATACTGATACCGACAATAAGCCTCTCTGACTTACTTACTTACTTATATACGATGAAAAGCTGCATGCTGGCTAGGCTACCACGCTGTGTGTCTAATATGCAATTAACCTACTTTGAAAAGTCCTGCTGGGTTTAAATAATTTTGCATTAATACTTTTTAATTAATAGATAGGAAATAAGAACCCTTCTTCCATAGATTCAGTACCTTGCTGGAGGACATGAGAACACTTGTTGCCAAGGCAATATGGACACATCAGATGGCTGGACGACGACGATGATGATGATGATGATGAGGGCAGACTGACAGTTGAATAAAAAATCTCAAAGTAGCATTATGGTGTTTCAATATTTTCATATTTTCTTTTTTGCATCCAAGCCTAGTTCAGGTATCTACAGTATCTAGCATTTGGATCACCAGTAGAACACAGGCAGACATTTTATAGGAGCACTGCATAACCCTCTCCTAGAATTAGATCAGAGCAGCATAGGCTTCAGAATTGCAGACCAGCTCCAAACGTGCCATGTCACAATAACAGCTTTTTTAATTGTGTTCACATTACTCCCCCTGATATTTTTAGACTAAATTACTCTTTGTGCAGTGTGCTTTTACATAAGATATGAATGGAGTCTGTACCATAGATAAGCTGAGGTTCTATACATTACATTGCTTTGCATTGTAAAGGCTCATGTACCAGCACTACTGTAAGTTAGTAGACTGCTTCAATCTATGGATACTAATAATAATAGCTTACAATTTACAATTTAGGCATTTAGCAGACGCTCTTAATCCAGAGCGACTTACATTAAGCAAGAACAAAAAAAAGCATGGGAATACATCACATATATAAAAAGCATTTATCATGAAACGTGCGTAAGCTAAGAACGTAACAGTGGAATATCTATATAATGAAACTATACATATAAACTATACATATATACTATACTATGCTATACATATGTACTATGACGTGCTATGACTACATACAATGCAATTATAGTGCTGTCTACATAACATGCTATAAGTCTGTATCAAATGCTATCTAAGTCTACAAAGATGATATCTAAGGGGGTAGGGTAAGTGCTATGGGCCATGATGGAGTCTGAAAAGGTGGGTTTTCAGACTACGGCGGAAGATTGGGAGTGATGCTGCAGTTCTGACTGCAACGGGAAGTGCATTCCACAGTTTTGGAGCCAGAAGGGAGAAGAGTTTGGGACGTGTGGAGCGTTGTTCCGGCGTTTTTAGTGAGGGTACTTCCAGCTTCCCTGTGTTGGCTGATCTGAGTGCGCGGGAGGGTTTGTAGGGTTCAATCATACTTGCAAGATATGGGGGAGCCATACCTTTGGTTGCTTTGAATGCCAGCATCAGAGTTTTGTATTCTGTGCGGGCAGCGACCGGGAGCCAGTGGAGGGAGCGGAGCAGGGGGGAGACATGTGCGAATTTTGGCTGGTTGAAGACCAAGCTTGAATTTATATAGCGCCTTTCATAAACCCAAGGACGCTTTACATCAAAAACGATGAACAACCAACTATTTGCCGTAAGCCTGAGAGAATAGGTGTCTTCTTGACAAGGCAGCTTTAAAAGAGTCCAGTGTTGGAGCATGGTGAATCTCCAATGGGAGAACGTTCCACAGGGTGGGGACTGCCACACTGATGGCTCAATTTCTGCCATGCTCCTTTCTCCTCATCAGAAGGATCTCCTAAATGTCTCTCCCAGGACTTATTTTCCTCTGCAGAAGTTAATGTGGATTTGTAATGAAAGAACAATGGTGTGTGATGTGGAGGTGCAATGAAACAGCCACGCTCTGAATTTCTCCTTGCCCAGTGCTCGGATGAAAAGCGTTGCTCCTCGTGAAGCAGACGGGCCTGTTAATAATTGATCGGACAAACACATATTCATTTTATTTTTTGATCAGGGTTCAATTACCATCATAAGAGGGCTAAAGCTCTTCATTTGTCAATGCCATGGATATCATGCATTAGTGACATGACCTCAAATATTCTGAAATCATATTGAGGAAATATTTCCCCAGAGGAAGGAGGAACATGTGTACCTGTCAGTTTGATTGGTTTGCTAGAAACTCCTCTGAGCTTTGAGACAAGTGGACAATTTGACATAAGAACAATCTCGCTTGATGTTATCAGACTCTGGGGAGAGTCGCGCACGTGCGTGCGTGGCTGCGTGTGTGCGTGGCTGTGTGTGTGTGCGGGGCTGCGTGCGTGTATGTGTTGTGCACTAGATGAGTGAAACCTTATTAAAAACCAAGAACACCCTATGCACTAAGGTATAAAGTGAAAAGGGATAAAAAACAATGGGTGATTTGTTGGGGTCAAAGGTGTCCAAACACAAGTGAAGATTTAGAAGTGATAGGCAGCCAGCCAGACGGCTTGTTATCCTCCAGAGCTAAAGACAAGCACACATTCTACTTTATTAACAGTTTGTAAAAGGTACCCAGAGGTACAGTTGTGATAATGCTAAAAGGATAACACAAAAAAGCCTTGACAGCTTGTTTACATTGTGGTCCTGTGTATTCAATTAATCAAGACCTATAAAAAAGACATACAATACCATACAATACAAGAGATCATCAATGCTAGGAGCAGCACAATCATATTTACAGGAAAAAACAAATGCTGGTATAATTTATTTTGGCAAGCTAGAAGACTTCTTGGGGACTAATAAAATGAACATCAATCATCTCTCTTTTTCTTACCACTGATCTGTTTAGAGCTGTGTGCCCCTACTGAGGTTTTTAAGTTAACTGCTAGCCTGGTTTATCTGGAGAATTAGCTCAAATCCTACTGTCAGCCAGGAATTAAATTAATCTATTTCCAGAAATCATTCTGACAACAACAGGTTTTGATTGTCTCATTGTGAGAGTAAACAAAGAAAATATGATTAGGCAGGTCGAGTCTGATTCTGCATTGTCTTTGAAGAACCCTAGCTCTCCACTCTAATCAGAATGTATTCACACATTTTAAGATGATTGATCTCGTAAAAAAGCCACATTTATGGATCAAAACACAAGGGGAAAGGGCCTTTGTGACGTTTGATTGTATTCCAAGTTGGAGAGGTTACCGAGCACTGTAGGAGTTTCTCTGTATATAGCAGCCACATTTCGTCATTCAACACCATGACTGTCTATTACAGGGGTTCTCAACGTTTTTGGCCGGGGACCCCCGAAAATGCTTTGGCAACGTCTCGGGACCCCCGCCCCGCCCCCTCCCGACCCCCAATATAAATTGACTGCTACAATAACCTTAAACCATTTTGGGCGGGAACCCCTTTTGGTGTTTTAAGCATTGTTATAATTTAGCTATTTAAAAATAGCAGATCTACAAGCTCATAGCGCGCCACCGAGTGGCGCGCTACGAGCTTGTAGGTCTGCTATTTTTGAAAAATCGTGAAAAAAAATCTAAACCCCCCCCCCCCCTTTTTTTTTTTTTTTTTTTTTTTTAAATAATTTGGGGACCCCCTAAAATAATTTGGCGACCCCCCCCGAGGGGTCGCGACCCACGGGTTGAGAACCCCTGGTCTATTACATAGGATGAGAGGTAATGCACTCACATCCTCTCTTTGTTACTGTAGGGATCTTACCTACAGTAACAACTAATATGAACCATTGTAATTAACCTCTCTCTAATGGCACAGCTGTGGAGTCCAGTTCATCACAGGGAACAGAGAGCAGCATTCTACCCCATGAAAAAAACACCTTTTAACCACCCGAATCATTCCGTCAGAACAACATCAATTACCGTTGTTTACTCCCGCATATGAATGACACACTCCAATTATCTCAATGTTGTAATTCCTACTCCAGTTTGTCCTGTTTTGTGCCCTATGGCTATGTGACATTATGCAAACTAGGGGGTCAATTATAATGCCCTCCCGAATCTCTCTCTAGTTTATGAAAGGCACTTAAGAGTGGATTTGCATAATGTTTTTGCTTTGCCCTTCAATATTTGTTTACTGGACCTTTTAATAACTGGTATAAACAGCATGTTGCAGAGCAGTAGACTGGAACTCACCAGGATCCGCCGGGAGAAACTAGGCACAGCTGCTGGACATGAGACTAATTCATTAGAGCGACAGAGAGGTGTGTGTGTGTGTGTGTGTGTGTGTGTGTGTGTGTGTGTGTGTGTGTGTGTGTGTGTGTGTGTGTGTGTGTGTGTGTGTGTGTGTGTGTGCGTGTGCGTGTGTGTGTGGTGTGCGCGTGCGTGTGCGTGTGTACATGTGTGCGTCAATCTAACAAAGGTGCAGACGATCAAAAATCAGCAGAGAGTGAGCGACGTTTGCGCTACTGTATGCCGAATTGAAGTGGACTCTGCCCCCGACTTATTTTTCCTCCCTGGAAATAAAAACGTCTGGGTTTCCGAGGCTAGCAACGCAGTGACTACAAACTGGTCCTAGTGGTTTGTGGCATTAGTTCTGTCTGTCTGTCTGTCTGTCTGTCTGTCTGTCTGTCTGTCTGTCTGTCTGTCTTTTTGAGGGGTGATATGTCAGGCTTTTAGTGTATGTGCTAACACACACTTTGTACTACACAAACATTAAATGCCATTGACAATGAATGGACAGTTTTGAGTGTTCGTGTAAACACAAACACTGTGTAACAACACAAACTTTGAAGACAATGGTGAGGACGGAAATTCTGATTGACCGGAATGAGATGATGT
This sequence comes from Electrona antarctica, assembly GCF_951216825.1. Classification (NCBI taxonomy): domain Eukaryota; kingdom Metazoa; phylum Chordata; class Actinopteri; order Myctophiformes; family Myctophidae; genus Electrona; species Electrona antarctica. The sequence continues at coordinate 18,452,655 of NC_136796.1, read as the reverse complement.
ATGATGATGTACCATGATAAGATCGCCCCTCACTTCACACAGGTGTGATCTTTCTCCCGACTATTGGTAGATAGGATCTTCCTTTCTATCTAATATCCTTGTCTTTCGGCTTTCGGGATTGAAATCTATGATTTGATCTGTGCTGTGCCGAGACGGATTATGATTTTTTCATCTTGTGGACTGACACACAGTCATCCAGCTATGTCTGCTAGCATTGCAGACACGTTCTCATGGTTTTATCATCTGTTGACTTCAGAGACAAATATATGTAAAATATGTAAACATTGACGTGACTTTCATTATTACAGCCAAGCAAACAAAACAGAATAGAATCACAGCGAAATGGATAAAATGGATTAATCTCAGAAACTGACTTGCTTCACTGATGATCAAAAAATGCATACAGTATAAAGGTGTCAGTGTTTCCCACTTTGATCTAAAATAAAATGGACTTGTTTGCGTGTGTACGCGGGTGGATGTTGCACATCTTACTTGTCTCCGCCAGGCGATAGCATCGCAAAGACAATATTTTCGCCCCCGCCCATCCATCCGTCCGTCCGCCTGTCCGGCTGTCAGTCCTTCTGTCTGTTATCAGCTAATCTCTGGCACTGTTGGCCCGGTCAACAAACACTCTCCCTGTATGCCAATTATGAACCTCTGAGACAAATTTTCCAGAACGGCCTGATTTCATCCATGCATCATGCAAATAGGTACACACTAGTCAAGACAGATCAACATGGTTCTGTCAGATTTTCCATATTCCATCGTAATTGGCTAACATTGGCTTCTAAAGTTTGCAGGATTGGCCCATTTTCAACAAAATGCCCCAATTTGTATTTATTTAATATCTCTATAATCTCTATAATCTCTTTTCCAAGTGTGTACTGGCCAAGCGTTAAATCATTAACGCAGTGTGCAATTTACGTGATATTTTGCATGCTCATTCCCACTAGGTCGAGGAATAAAACCCACCCTTTTCATATTGGCCTATTATAGTGCCATCAACAGGTGGATCTTTGCAAAACAAATATTTGGAACAAAATTCCTCAAATCATGAATTTGAACGTTCAATTGCCATCAAAGGTGTAAGAAGGACCCCCTTGAAAACAAGTTGCTGCAACTAAAGGGGCTTCTCCTCTAGTGAAATTTCCAATTAAATAAATAAGGAATGGCACCCTTTTCACATTGGCCTATATTATAGCGCCACCAGGAGGCCACAATAACCTGCCTGAGCTGGCGGAGACATGCTCCGAGGAGCACTTTTTCTAGTTGTGCAATGTGTTTACACAGTGCAAAAAAACACATTGCACAAGCCTGAATTCAAATCAACCAAAAAAATATCAATTCATCTTCCAGACAAATTTGAAAGTCAATGGCCAGCAAATGCTCATTCGCTCCGAGCATATCCATTTAACCCTCTTTCTCATGTTTCTTCATGTGATCAATGGTAAGTAACATTGTTGAGTGTTAATCTACATATGTGTAAATAGATATCTTTGTACAGTTTAAGTCAGGCTATGCTATTCTGACTCTTAATGGACTATTATTATCTTAATGCCTTCTTACTCTCTCTCTCTCTCTCTCTCTCTCTCTCTCTCTCTCTCTCTCTCTCTCTCTCTCTCTCTCTCTCTCTCTCTCTCTCTCTCTCTCTCTCTCTCTCTCCAGTTGTCTCTTATCGTATCATTTTCCATATAAGTGCACAGCACACATTTGAAGAGTTAATCCAAACAGTGTTTTGGCTAATAGACCTTATCCTGATTAATGTGGTCTGTGGGGATATGGTGCTTATGTGTTTTTAATATCTCTGTAAGGTTGAATTAACACAATCATTCTGAACACTATATTGTTAATAGCACTTACACACACCAGTAGTCCCCAACCTTTTCTGGATCAGGGGCCACTTGGAAATCCTGAATCTGGCCCACCCATCTGACCTCTTAATGAACATTCAATCAAATGAGCATGATCTCATGTAAACATGCCACATTTTGCTAGAAGCTCATTGCCATCTGCGTCCCCATGTACATTATCATGATACAGGGGCCATGATTCAAAAAATATCCCATCTACAAGCCCACAAGTGAGCTTTGTAGATAGGCTGTTTTTGGTTATTTTATTGCATAGCAGTGGGCATGGTTTTCTGGTTCCACTGAAAAATCTCCAATACATTTTTCCTATAGAGATTTAAACAAATATTTACATCAATTATTTTAAGCCTAGAATCAAGCCACCCAGGATGAATCAAGACCATAAATCCTTTGATTCAGTCCTTTGACACTACATTTAATAAATACCCTTTGTTTAGAGTTTTTAATTTTTTCACAGAATCAAAGCTTTTATGGTCATGACTCACCGTGATCCTGTATGGCTTCCCTCTATGGGAAAATTATTGGCAGATTTTTCAGTGGAACCAGAAAACCACACCCACTGCTATGCCCTACATAGCAGTGAGACACTCAAATGTATCCATATTTTCTTGCACCACCAATAAGAACAGCACTTGTTTCGCTGTTACTCTTGTTATGAACCCTTCTTGTTTCACTTTTAACTTTAGAACGTGAACTTACTTTCTCCTGCAATGCCTTCTTTCCTTCCATTGGCGTTTCTCATCCAGTGCTCGATCTGTCCTCAGGTGCACTCAGTCTATTTTTAGGAGACATTTCCACATCCACATACCCTGTCAGAGTAATTGATATATTATCTTTATCATCAGTTCCACAGGTAGGATGGATGAGCCATTTTGCACATAATGGGTTCATATAATAATGAAAGCCCAGAGGCCTTCAGCAGGGAGGATAAGCCAGACCAATGGACATTTAAATAATGGGGGAAAAAAGAGAAAGAAAGGATTTAACCTTTTTGAGCTAGTCGACATTCAACTCGGGTTCAGGCTCGAAGACAAAGTCACAACGTTGAATAAGTCACCCCAAATCTTTACTTCTGTGTGGCATATCCTTATCTCCATGCAGCACATGAACAAGTCCCTTTCTGAATTCTATATTATACTACTTGATGGTTTGCTATAAACATGTTGGTCAGACTCACCATAACATAATAAGTATATGAAGTCAAGTGAATGCAAGTTGGTAATTTAGACCAGGGGTCTACATTTAGACTGTGGGCCAGACCCCCGAGTGGCGTCGTGGGAAGTTGACGGTCGGGTCACACATTGACACCTGAAAAAAGAAATATATAAGAAAATATCTTTATTTTTAATTAAGGTTGTGGCAACAGATACAGGCCATACATGCTTCCTTTTACATGTGTAGAGAAAAGCTTTTCCCTAGCTTTTATCAATTTTTTAGTACCGGTATATTATAATAACCTCATAGTTCTTAATTTAGTATTATTATTTTTGTTTGTGGATCAGATATTTCTTGGAAAACACGACTCCATCTGCAGGGGGATTTATTGGTAACACTTGCTATGCATCCCATGTTTATAACGCATTATAAACACACTTATTATAAACATGGAATACATAGCAAGCTAAGAAGTATTATAAGTAGTATAATTATTAAATAGTATTATAAGTCATTATAATAAAGTTTATAATGTGTTATGATTAAGGTTATAAAGTATTTGATTATAAATATAATTATACATGTTTATGAGAAGATTATAACATCTCATAAGTGTGTTCATGATGCGTTATAAACATGGGATGCATAGCAAGTGTTACCGCTGCTCTCGCGGCTCCCTGACAGTTCTGACTGTCTCGGTGTGCAGCCGGCAGGCACCTCTCAGAGCTGCAGGTTGCTGGTGTCGTGTGTGTGTGTGTGTGTGTGTGTGTGTGTGTGTGTGCGTGTGCGTGTGCGTGTGTGCGTGCGTGCGTGCGTGCGTGTGTGTGTGTGTGTGCGCTTGCGTGCGTGTGTGTGGTGGATTTCGTATCCCTCACAGAGCCATGCGTGACATGCATGACATACAGGGATGACATGTTGTGGTTATCAGTGGCCAGCCAGGCAGCCTCTGCTCCCCACCCTTCACCCTCCACTATGGAGCTCCAAACACGGTTAATTGGCTTCCTGTTCTGCTCCCTGTCCACTGATGGTTGACTCTCTCTCTCTCCCTCTCTCTCTCTCGTTCGTTCTTTATCTCTCGTCCTTTCCTTCTGTCTCTCCGTCTTTCATTTTACTGTAATTTCTTTCTTTCTCTATCTCTCTTCCCTTCTTACCAACTGTCTCAGCTGTTCCCTTGCTCTGGACTCTCATATTTCTCTCTTCCATTCTCATCTGTTTGCAGAATTGAATGTCTGCCGGATTAAGCATATGAATTCATTTTCTTTGCACTGTTGCTGTTTGAAGTGCCGGCAGACGAGTTATGTAACGACACAGTTTGACTCAATTCATATTTTCTGTTCAACACGATGAAGTGATCTTCAATTATTATTATTATGGTACTTTGCCCGTCTGGTGTCCATTCCCAAGTTAATAAATAATGAAATAACGAAATAAAATAAATTGGGCATTTAGTGCTTTCATCCAAAGTGCGTTACATTCACCCATTCAGTTCACTCACCGACGGCATGGCACCAACCTGCTCATCAGGAACAGTTAAGGGGTTCACTGTAGGACACTTTCACTTTGTTAGGCTCTTACGCCTATACAGACTTCTTGTCTTGTGCCAACTTTGTAATCGTTTTGCCGTACTGCATTTGCTGCTTGTCTTCGAGTGACCCCGCTGACCACTAAGAGTGTTCCTTGGAGCTGAACTCTCAAACCTTCAGGGTTTCTTTCCTCTGATAGTGGAAGACTCTGAAATCTCCCCGAAGCTCATCTTATAATGCTGACATGAACTGACAGGAACAGATACACTCCCACAGCAGCTGCTGGAGGGAAAGACAGAAACACACACATGCATGTGCACGCACGCACGCACGCACACACACACGCATACATACACATACACACACACACACACACACACACACACACACACACACACACTTCGATTGGTTGCCCCCTCTTCGCTCAATGTTCTGGGCATTGCTAGAGGCTTTATTCATGTGTGACCGTTGCCCTGTGCTCTTCACACAGTGAAGAGGAGTTCAACACCCTGAGAGCCCGCCTCTGTTTTAGATTTTGTGGAGGTTTGCCTCTATGGCCCTTGCTGATAACGTTTCACTGGGTAAAATCCCTTGCAGCCGTACAGGTTCATTTTTACACACTCACAGTTGATGACCTACAAGGTGATGAAGGGCATGACACCCCCATATGTGCAGGATATGATGCACACCCCTTTCTGCACACTTTAAGAAAATGATTTATATAGCATGTCGTCTAGACAGATGGGAAAATATGAATTACTTTTCCACACCTGGACCTGACAGACACTTGACACCCCCCCCCCCTCTCTGTCTCTGCCCCGTGTTGTTTTTGTTCTCTCATGCATGTTAAAGCCATGCAGTATAGATAGAGTAAAATGAGAATGATAAAATAAATGAATATTACAAAAAGGTTCCTCTCTGTAGCATTCTGCAGATTGAATGACTTTGTATTTGTGTGACTTTTCTCTTCAAGAGATCTTTGAGTGCTTGTTTCATATACAATATATACAAACTAATCTAAAACAGGACACTGTGCACAAATAACTAAACACAATGCAGAAAGGCACAGACATCAGAAATAGAATAAGAAAAACAAGCATATAAATGCTGATGATGTGAAAAAAACGGCAGTGTATATAGAGTAGGTCATGTTCTAATAACAGTTTACACAGTAACAAGGTTATAGTCAGGGGTGCACATTATTATTTTGGGCTAGTCCTCAAAGGAGCACCTGGAGATGCACAACGTTACTTATGCTGCGTTCACACGGGCAGATACAAAGATGCAAAGCTACACAGAGTAACAGACAGTGTATTATTGTTAAGCTTGTTAAGCTAATGCTGCAGCTGTTCCATGTTTAAGTAATTCCAAAGTGTGTACATTGTTTAAGTGACAGATGCATGGTTTTCATGTATAGCGCTCTGAACGGAATCAAAACAACTTTCCCTTTCAGTTTCAACAACTGTCATGGCAGCTTGCTTGTTTACAATGGAAACGGACGTCCTCTCTCTGACTTGGATGCATGCCTGTCTCAGCTGGCTGTGTGCAGCGGAATGTTTTATCAGGAGGAGGAATCTCTAAATTCCTGTCTCAGCTGTTGGTGCACAAATGCGCACCCAACTTTTTGACGGCGCATGCGCACTGGCACACTTGTTATGTGATGTCCCGATCACGTTTTTTTTGCTCCCGATCCGATTCCGATCATTTGATGTTGAGACATGCCGATACAGATTTTTACACTTATGCCATATCACAATAGTATAATTATTACAGAAATAATAATACAAAATACAAATACTACTGTAGGCCTATATATTTTTTTAAACAATTGTTATGCAATTTATTTCTTATTTTGACTAAAAGCTAAAATAAAGGTTTTCCCATTCAGACACATATCAGTACATGTATAGCCTACTGCATTTCATTCAGGGCACTGCACGCACAGAGCGCTGACTCCACTTCCTAGTGTGATGTCACTTCCTATAGTGTGATGTCAATGCTGGCATTCTCACGAAAAACAAAGGTACTGGATATCACACAGTGAGTGGCAAGAGTCAATTTCCATTGTTTTTTATTTTCTACAACGCTGGCATTCTCACCAGACAGCTGTCTTCTTTAGAGCTGGCAGAGGTGAGGTAAGTCAGACGGAGTTAACGAGAGAGTTCAATGTTTTGACACTGTGTGTGTGTGTGTGTGTGCGTGTGCGTGCGTGTGTGTGTGCGTGCGCACACGTGTGCATGTTGCGTGTTGGAGACTTACTTGGCAACAGTTATATAAAGAACAACACATCACACAGCTAGTAAAATACGCAGTGTGCGTGTGTGCGTGCGTGCGTGCGTGCGTGAAAGGAGGAGACAAGACACAGGACAGTAAAGGAGAACAGGATAACAACGTGATATGAGAGCATGCGACAGTTTATTATGCAGATGAGGAGAGTGGGACACTCCTAAACATTTTTCAGCATTTGCTAATTAATCACTGTCACCCTCTGTGCTTTCACCGTATGCGTGCGTGTGTGTGTGTGTGTGTGTGTGCATGTGGTACGGTGTGGTAGACCATCTGTGCCGATGCCCAGCGTTGGGCCAACAGCTCTGTGATTGATCACCCTGCACTGTAGAATACACCTTCACATCGCTGGCCCTCGGTTAAGGAGCCACCGTGTGGCCCCGTGTGGCCCTGAGTGGCCCTGTGTGGCCCCGTGTGGCCCTGTGTGCATCACAGCTTTGCTTAAAGATCACTACTACTGCAGGCTGACTGCTTTACCATGGGTGTGGCTTGTTAATGATTGCTGATTACTGTGTAGTTTGTGATTTCTGAATGCTGTCAGTGACTGCTGATTAAGTAGCCTTGCCGAGCCATGAGGCCCATAGGGGCAGGAGCCTATCTCCTGTTTCTGTAGCGTGAGGCAGCTTGATGTACAAGTACACCCCCTGGACATGACGCTAGTATGTCGCAGGGACTTACCCCCAATCCAACCCTTGATGCTGAGTGTCAAGCAGGGAGGCACTGGGTTCCATTTTTAGCTGGTGACTGGTGACTGCTGATTGCTATGACTGAATTCACAGACTGCGATGACTCAGCTGAATTCTAATACCCTAAATCTCGGTGTTACGGTGACATTGGTGAAATTATGTGACTATCGTGTGTAGACAATAGCACAGAAACCTGGTTCACAACCGGACGTACGTGCCATCATCTCTCCACTCTCCAGTGTTGATCCTGTGCACCTTATTCCCTCTCTCTCTTGTCCTTTTTCTCTCTCTCCCTCGCTATTTTTTTACTCTCTCTTGTCGCGTCTTTTATTTTACATGATCTATCGTCCAGAGCCAGAGGCTCAGCGTGACTCGCTGACATTCTCGTCACCATGTCGCCACGGCCCATTTGCCCTGCAGTAATATCCCATACCCCTGGGGGGGACCCAGGATAACACTAACCCCCCTAGTGAGAGCCCAGAACATCATGGTTATGATTGGTGTAAAGATGTGAAGGGGGGATTATACTGGAGGTGAGGACGCAAAGTCCAGTTAGGACGTATCAGTCTTTACAGCACAACTGATGCGCACGCACGCACGCACGCACGCACGCACGCACGCACACGGTGGTGTATTGTTTCCTCTCTCTTGGTTCCTCCACTCGCTGTCTGTCTGTCTGTCTGTCTCATGGATTAACTTTTGAGCTAGATTCACTCTTCCTGTGCTTAGCCTGGGAATGCTAAGTGTGTGTGTGTGTGTGTGTGTGTGTGTGTGTGTGTGTGTGTGTGTGTGTGTGTGTGTGTGTGTGTGTGTGTGTGTGTGTGTGTGTGTGTGTGTGTGTGTGTGTGTGTGTGTGTGTGTGTGTGTGTGTGTGTGTGTGTGTGTGTGTTTTTACCTGGTAAAAAGAGGGGCAAGCACTATGTGCCCGGCGACTCACCAGACTCTCATAAACTACCAAAACCTCACATGAAACTAACCTAACCAGAAACGAAAATACGCCAAAATCATAGCAACCACCCCATCATAACTGAAACGAAGAAAGGGAAAACTAAAGAATCCCATCATGAGGTTATCTGCTGGGGTGCTGGGGATCTGCTGGGGTGCTGGTTATCTGCTGGGGTGCTGGGGATCTCCTGGGAGCTTGCAGACACTCCTCTTTATACTCCAGCCCTAATCGTGAATGAACTACAGCTGGGACAGGGCGGCGGCAGCCTCAGTTGATTGACAGGGAGGAGCAGCCAGGTGATTGACAGGCAGTATCCACAGCAGCATATAGATCACAGCTTCAACACAGTGTAGACACTAGAGACGAAGACAGAGCGATTAGGGACACATCATGACAATGTTGCTGTAGAGCGAGGTGTGCATATACAGTTGGAGGCCATCGATATTGTCCTTTTCTTTTTGCTGTGGTTTGCGTGATCTGCGCAAACCACAGCAAGGACAGTTAACCCATTTTGGGCGGGAACCCCTTTTGGTGTTTTAAACATTATGTTATAATTTAGCTATTGAAAAATAGCAGATCTACAAGCTCATAGCGCGCCACCGAGTGGCGCGCTACGAGCTTGTAGGTCTGCTATTTTTGAAAAATCGTGAAAATATTTATTTCAGAAAACTGGAGGATTTAGAAGGATTTTTTTTAATTTTGAGGTCAGGCCTAAATGGGTCAAATGATAAGGGACAATATCGGTGGCACCCAACTGTATGCAAGCATTTAAAGATGGCCAAAAAGTTCTTCCTCCCTCGTTTGTTGTTTTAACCACTGAGCCTGATTTGGCTGATTTATCAGGGACAATTTTGCACGTGAATCAACACAATTTATTTTCAAATCCATGCAAATGCTTATAACCCAGCTGGCTCAAACAAAGGCCTTTGTTTGAGAACCTCTTGTGTAGGGAAATAATAAATACAACTCTTGTGTCTGTGGCTCCATGTTTCCCTGTGGACTTTCATTATATTTGATTGCTTCTCTGCTTTTGTTTCTAATTAAAGACGTGCTGTTGATTTCCAGTTATTTGGACAGCTCTACCATAGTTAACGAATACAGCTGATGATTAAGAATTGTGCTTGTAAATGTCAGAGAACAGCGTGCATTTTTGGCTCTGTCTTCAGTTGAGATGCTTATTATGCTGATTTATTGATATTGATCTCAGTTTCCAGCGCTTTATTCGCTGGCCATTGAAACGGCAGCCTGCAGGGTATGAATTGATGTCCTGGGGATTTCAAATGTCTTTCAATTGTTTCTGACAATTGTTTTATTTTGAATGAGCCACAGTACGTGTGGCTATGAAAGCAAATGGGCTTCAAGCAACTACCTTTGTTTGTGTTTTTTGAATCTTGGCTGGCTTTGTGTCAGTTCCAGCCAATGGGTTTTAAAAAGACCCAGCCTCATCTTTGTGTGTGGCTCTTTTGGCAGTTGGCAGATCAGATGCTGACTCCTCTTTCAGTATCACATTTAAAATGTAAACCACCCTGTTTTTAATCCAACGGCCATGTGTTTTATAGTCACATGGGACCCACAGGTCCACTGGTGTGTGTGTGTGTGGGAGAAAACGGTCTAGGCCAGCCTTAGTGTGCCCCCTACTGCCTGAAACTAGCTATTGGTGCCACTCCAATGAATAGTGACTTCATTACTATTTTAGTTTTGTGAGATGTATATTTTGTGACAAATAATCTACCTTATTAAAATGATTTCAGTAGAACTATGACCTGACTGATGTACTGGCCAGTTGAACTATGACCTGACTGATGTACTGGCCAGTAGAACTATGACCTGACTGATGTACTGGCCAGTAGAACTATGACCTGACTGATGTACTGGCCAGTAGAACTATGACCTGACTGATGTACTGGCCAGTAGAACTATGACCTGACTGATGTACTGGCCAGTAGAACTATGACCTGACTGATGTACTGGCCAGTAGAACTATGACCTGACTGATGTACTGGCCAGTTGAGATACACATGCAGCAGTAAAGATGAATTGTCCCTCTGTGGTCTTCTAACCTCCATCCAGCCTTTCATCATACTGTGACCATGCACTCCAAATGAGCAGGACGGAGTAGCCAAAACATGTCCGTTTGTCATGACTGTTGCTGCAGTCCTCACTTTTCCGTCTTCACTTTTCTATCCTCACTTTTTATCCTCAATACGTACTTTGCCCAGCCAATCAAATCATCGCTATGGGGTGAGCAGCCATTCAAATCATCGCTATGATTCACACAAACACACAAAGCTGGGCATAGGAGGCCCTCAATAATGCAAAGAAAATTCACCTTGTGAGTGAGGACTGTTTCTATAGACTGTTCACTGAGAGTCTGCCAGCAGCCAGACTGCCACCTGTCTGCCCTTCTCTTAATCATTTGACAGTAGAGCACGCTCAGCTCTGGACTTGTATGGCCTGTCGCAATTATTATGTAATCAAATCACAATTATTTGAGATAATCGCAATTGTTTTGCATAACGACTCGTTAGAGTCGTTTCCATGTTGAAAAATGTTTATGTGGACCTACCACGGGTCACGGACAAAGTCAGAGAGAGAAGGATGAGGCTGGCAGGGCACTGCGTCAGGCACCCAGAACTTGAGGCAAGTAAATTGACCCTATGGGAGCTAACCCAGGGCAAAGCCAGGAGGGGAAAGAAGCATACCACCTATTTAGACGTGCTCCGGCACGACAGCTTGGCTGACAACACTGCAGAGCTCAAGAACATGATGTTGGATAGGAAATTGTGGAGGGCAGCGATCCAGCAATCCTGAGTTGGTGTTGGCTAGACCTCACTCTCGCAGCAACTAACTAACTATACATTTTCCAAAACTAGTGGAAATAACTCACATATAAGCTTGCAACACGACACTTTGTGATGCGTTTTCAAACAGTATTTTGTTTAGTATTCAAAGGTTCTAATGGCCATGACAAAAACACAATTATATCGGCCCGGACCATTGGCCTAAAGTTCCGGGCACCTAGGCTCCAATGTAGCCTAACAGCGAGTCCCGATCCCGATGGCCTTTGCTACATACTGTACTATCAATAAAGGCATACTAATTCTCTTTTTTTTTTAATCACACAATTAAATTGTTAACATGCAAAGTGCCAAGGCCGCAATATCGTGGCTTTTAATTAATAATACACACAAACCTTTAGTGCTGTCCAGGTTGCTCGGCAACGCCTTCGTCCCCCCCAGCACAAGGACGAGTGCGCACGCACGCCATAGGTACCCTTGAAAAGTGGGCGTAAGTAGTTGCCTTGACAGACATCAAGGCAACAACATCTAGGAAATCAGCGTAATAAAAAGCTGAAGTCATCACAGTGCACTAGTCTGCTCCTCATGCTTGAAAGATACCACGCTAAAAAACAATGCGGTCTGTTTAGTTTCTAATTTCTATGTGAGCAAGTTATGTTGGATATATGTCGGAGTCTATCTGAAAAAAGTGCACTTAGAGCTGTTCTCATCGTTTCTGTGGAAACCTTTAAACGTGTTGCGTCGAGGGCAAACATTGTTGTTTTCACTGTTGTACGAACAGCAGCTGAAACCCAGTTCCAGATTGGTCACGATCATTTTCTGATTTCTCCAGCTATGGGCCGAAGTCCAGATTCATACCAGGGAGGAGGCATGAGGGAATCCACGATATGTGTCTGCACCGTCTCCTCCTCATCAGTATCCACCCAGATGGCGCAGGTGGAATGCTAAATCCCCCCCCCCCCCCCCCCCCCCCCCCCCCCCCCCAACACACACACAGGCACTGCTCCATCCACCACAACCCTATCAGAGAAGGACAAACACAACCCAGGAATGGGCTTTTCTGGAGATTAGATGGATTCAGGGAATGGAGGTTTGTGTTTGTCTTTGAGAGAGAGAGAGAGAGAGAGGGAGAGGCTGCATTTTTTTTCTCTATCAAAAAAGTTTGATAGACAGATCAGTTATAGGCAAGTTATGTTTTTTGGGAAGTGAAGGTGAAGGCATTTTAAAAAGAAAAACTGCATCATGTTGGTAGGGGCTGCAACAGTGCCGGAGGTTTTGGTGGCATGGAGTTAAGAGGGACATGCAACACACATTCCACTTTAGACTTTGATCGCAGCACGTCGTTCTTTTGTCTGCTGATTGTCTCTTTAGCGGAGCCAATGACTCAGAGAGACATCAGAGAGGGTTCCCTGCCACCTGTTAGTTAGACTTCTTACACGTCCCCAGAGGGTCCTTATTCCTTAATGACAAGAGACGAGCAAAGGGAGGGTGAATGACGTGTTCTGCTTGCCAAGTGGCTAGAGAAAGTGAGAAGAAATGACTGACACACACACACACACACACACACACACACACATACACACATACACACACACACACACACACACACACACACACACACACACACACACACACACACACACACACACACACACACACACACCAAAAAGCCCTCAGGGTGTCAGATGAGGCAGCAGGAGGCTGGTACATCAAGATGCAGTGATGGGGCGATGGGAGGTATGAGGGAGTGGAGTATTGGCTTGTCAGCCCACCTGCACGCTATCACTAGATGGCTGGTAATGCACTATTGATTTCTGCCACCAAAGAACTTAAAGAAGGTTCCCTGGCATCCTGAGGCCTCATTCACACGTAACAAATGAATGTTCTGTGCTCTGTCTGTGCAAATCACCATCTTTGTCATTTGACGCAATGTTTTTTTTTGTGCGACATGTGTGTGTGCGTGCGTGTGTGCGCGTGTGCGTGTTGGGTGTAATCACAGAGCAGGACTTGTTAGGCAATGTCTAGACCAGGGGTGCCCACACATTTATGACGTGAGATCTACTTTCAAAATGACCAGCTCAACAAGATCTACCCACTGAAAAAACAAATACCATTGCTGAAAATAGTTTAAATATATAATGTACCTGGGGGGGCATTGGAATAGGGAGGGGCGAGAAATTATGACAGGCAGTTTCTGCTGTCAAAATATGTCCCCCCCGTATTTAACTTAAACGCCCAATGCATTCTCAATGGCAATAGCACAAACTTTGGCATGCTACTAGTCTTACATACTTACACCTAGAAACCCCATTCAAACCTATTTAGGTTCATCTTACGGTGGACATGTTTGCCTGAAAAGAAATCTTTGAAATGTTTCATAGTTTTAGACATATAGTGCTTTCAAATTTGAGAAATTCACGATGGGGCTCAATGGCAGATATTGGCACGTCAAAAAAGCACTTTCACCTAGAAACTCCATTCACACTTTTTATAATTCAGCTTACCGTGGAGACACATGCTGGAACCTTTTACTTTGAAATGATTTGTAGTTTCTGAGTTATTTAACTTAAACGCCCAATGCATTCTCAATGGCAATAGCACAAACTTTGGCATGCTACTAGTCCTACATACTTACACCGGCTATAGAAACCCCATTCAAACCTATTTAGGTTCATCTTACGGTGGACATGTTTGCCTTAAAAGGAATCTTTGAAATGTTTCATAGTTTTAGAAATATAGTGCTTTCAAATTTGATACATTTATAATGGGGCTCAATGGCAGCTCTATGGCACGTAAAAAAAATCACTTTCACCTAGAAACTCCATTCACACATTTTATAATTCAGCTTACTGTGAAGACAAATGCTGGAACTTTTTTGGACTTTCACCTCAAGGAATTAATTAGTGCTAGAAGTCTGCAGCAGAGCCTTGTATTGTTTTTGTTTCTTTTGCCTTTCGCCTTTATTTTATATTTTTTATGGAGGGACAGACAGTAGGCTGACAGGAAATGGGAAGAGAGATGTGGGGATGACATGCAGTAAAGGCCGTCGGGATCGGGAGTCGAACCCGTGGCACACTGCCAGACTGGGTTACCAGCCAAGGTGCCTGGACCGCTGAGCCACGGCCCAGGCCGAGCCTTGTATTGTTTCATTCATGACCAGCTGGCGTCGCGTCACATATTTCCCCATTTGCACGGCGTACAGCATTCTGTGGCTTTGTAAATGGCAAAATCTGCATCGCCTTTTGGCTCCAGTAAACAAACCCATCCCCTCTGTCAAGGCGCACAGATCACACTGCTACAGCCAGAGATACAACAAGAAACAAACATTGAGACCAATCTGTGTGTTCCCTAACCACTGCGGCTGCCCTTCCCTTCATATCATCAGAGGTGAACACCTGGGGTGTGCAGTATTTGGAATCAAAACAAAAACCAAAATCAACAAATGAAAACCCAATGTCATCAAACTGTCCAAATTGTAAAACCTGGCTGACCTTTTTCAAATCCCCTGGTTGGAAAAAAATTGACTATTACTGTAGTTTGCTCTAAACTCGAGGCTGGCCTTACACTCAAAAGGGTTGTAAATAACATAATGGTGGTAAATAATAATTATAAAAAAGTTTCAATTAAAATGCATCAGGTAGGTTGCTGTGAAAGATGCCCATGTCAGGGTGTCAGGCAATTTACAAGGGCAGTGTCAGAGTTATAAAGTGCATTAGCAATGGGGGCAGAGGAAACAGAGAAAGATAAAGATAATCTCTATCTTGTCCCCTTCTCCTGTTTAGCCCACCTATATGTTTTTTATGGGTGTAAGTATGATTCAAAGTAGGCAGACCTGTCACTCAGGTTCCAACCCACATTCTGATATGAACTCAGTGAGTTGAAGCCGTTCCCTAATCTCTTAATGCTGTTCCCTCGTCCTTGGCAGGGTCACAGGGGAAATAGATGGAGCCTTATCAGCCTCTATGGATTTATGGAGAATGTTCTCTGCAGTGGGTATTTTATTTTTATTATTTTTTATATTTTGTTCATTTTTGTGTGTGCGTGCGTGTCAGAGATATCAAGTGAGGTTACCAGTGGCTAGTCGTATATCATTTTTATCACAGCCTTAATTATTGCATTAATCATGTTGACTTATTCTGACAAGCTGATGTGGAAGAGAATGGAGGCATGTTTGGTTAATGGTTTGTGGCATGATATGCTTAACGACCTTCATCATCGAGCCACATCTCTCTCACTGTACTGGATTGGATTGAAACATATATCATCTACATGCTAGTGACGCTACTACTATTGCCGATATAATATTTACTGTAGATACGAAGCAGTGGTGTGTTCTATACGTAGTATGCCATGCCAAGTTTTGGAGGGAAAAAAAAACTATAGCATCTGCTAACCATTACATCCATTGACCACACGTAAGTGTAGGCTATAGCCTATACATGTGTATGTCATGCAGGGAATAATTATGGTATACTGTCTGAAAAAGACTAGACTACAGCACTGGATACGAGGTATCTTTCACATTTTATTTGTCACGCTGATGAAGGCTAGTACTGTGCCTACTAGCTACAGACTAAGCTATATCCAGCTATAGATTGCTATAGGCCTTATCGTACTGATACGCTCAAGTAGAATAGGGGTTCTCAGTGTTGGGCCCGGGGACCACCAGTGGTCCATTCCAAATGGACCCTTACGTGTCTGTAACAATGGGAGTTACATCAACACAGATGATTGTATATTGGAGCCACAGAACTAAAACTCCATATAAAGGTGGTCAAATGGTGGTCCGTGGCCGCCGCCTAACACATACAGTATCAAACCGGGGGGCCTTGAAACTCCAAAGTTTGAGAATTACTGGTGTAGAAAAACTACAGTGAGGAATGCAGAAGACATGTTGGGTAGTAGTGACTCAAGCTTTTCCCAAATGACCCCTGTCACCAGGACAGTCAGGCTCTTTGCTCTCAGACAGCCAGTATCCAGTGGCCCCCGAAGTGAAGGAAAGCAATTTAGTTCCCCGTGGCCCTGAAGGGCCCACACATCAAAGGAGTGGTGTGGGAGGCTGACAGGTTCTAAGTCAGAGCCTGTCCAGCTTCGCTTGGGTGCAGGTGAGAAACTGGAAAAGAAAGAGGATGAAAATCAGTTTTTTGTAAGAACATAGAGCAGTGAGAGTGTCTGTAGCCTTTTTATCATGTGATGCCGCTTCTGTCAACTTGACACTTATCTGTGCCTTTTGGTGGAGAGAAGATTGGATTAAAAGTGGACAGGGACTCAGGGAGGGGTCGTGACATTCAGGTTGGGTCATGTTGTCTCTTCTTTTATGTTAGATAAATGTTTTCTCAATTAGCAAAATGTCAATGAAGAATTCAGAAGTATCTCTACATTTCTGCACCTTCTGCAATAGGACTGCCAAACGGGAGGCTGAGCTGTGTCTGCGTGCGTGCGTGCGTGCGTGCGTGCGTGCGTGCGTGCGTGTGTATGCGCACGTGCGTGCATGCACTTGGATACAGCATGTGTATGTAAGTGTGTATATATACATTATAGCCTGTATATGATTTAACAGTTATCTACTCTATCCTGTCCTAACAAAAATTAAATAAAATAAAAAATAGAATCTTTCAAGTAATTGAAACATTGGCCACTGCCTGTTTCTAGGTTGTCAAAACAGAAATGGAACTCTCAATGTGATTTAGCCTTGTTAACGGATTAAAAAAATATATATATATATATATATTGTGGTCCTACAGGCAGAGACTCTAAGAGACTAGAAATGCCACATTTAAATGATCACTGAAATCAATTCTTGTTTACAGGCCGTATGGCAGGTTTTTTTGCCTCTAATGAAGATTCATTTACACCATCTTTTCACGTGATGTCACATGCTCTCTCACCCCGACCAACCAACCAACCAACCAACCAACCAACCAACACACACACTGACGAGAAATGCATGATTCCATAGTTAACTGCGACCTTCGGTCACAATAAAAAACAACTGTATGTTTCTTTTCTTTTTTTTTGTTTTACCGGTTTCTGTTATGTATTTCCTGGCCATGGGAAACAGGTAATGAAGAATGGTTGATTGGTTATTCCTGGGGTGTGAAAGCTACATTATGGGGTGCTAGACTTAGTTATGAGCCATATTTTCTTGTGCCAGGACTAGGAGCGCAGAGGCCAATTTTTTTTTATAGTACATTAGTATGTTAATCACCTCCCTTGCCAAGAAGGAGGCCACTTCTCACTTCTGGGAAGGTCGGGAGGATTTAGAAGCGAGTCTGGCAGTGAACGTATTGGTGTGTGCGTGCGTGCACGTGCAGGAGTGCGTGTGCACTCGCTTGTAAGTGAACAGTGATTCAGATACGCACTTAGATGAACGCACACAGATTAACTCACTTAGATTTTATGTCTCAGAATGTGTGACTCTGCATGTGCGCCCTACATGTGTGTGTGTGTGTGTGTGTGTGTGTGTGTGTGTGTGTGTGTGTGTGTGTGTGTGTGTGTGTGTGTGTGTGTGTGTGTGTGTGTGTGTGTGTGTGTGTGTGTGTGTGTGTGTGTGTGTGTGTGTGTGTGTGTGTGTGTGTGTGTGTGTGTGTGTGTGTGTGTGGTGGAAATATCACACTGTATTTTAAATATTCCCCAGGTCACCATTACAGCCTAATAACTGTGTCAGTGTGATTAATGGAAGCACGTTGCAGGGCTCTGATTGCACATTTATTCAACTACATTTCCATTCAGCTACAGTACGCTGCTAGCCCACCATCCCTCTGCCTTCTTCATCCACTCTGCTGTGGCCACTGGCCAGCCCTGTTCAATGCACTTGATGCATGTACTGCATGTGTGCATTATGGTATATTTCTCTCTTTGTCCTATTATCTCTCTCTCTCTCTCTCTCTCTGTCTCTCACTCTCTTTTTTTCTGAATCAAGCACGTTGATCTGTAATGATCATAATTAGATGGCTGGCAAAGGTAACATTGGGGCTGGAATAATGGGATTTGCTACAAGCATCTGATCCAATCCTTGGTAATGAATTCAGAGTTTGTACTGTAATTCCTTTTATTTCTCTATTCTTCTCCTTCTCTTCATTAGTTTAGTAGCTGTGCCTTTTAGGAGCAGGTTACAACTCCCTGAGGGTAAATGTCTGCAACACTAGTCTTTCATCTCTTTCATCTCTCTCTCTCTCTCTCTCTCTCTCTCTCTCTCTCTCTCTCTCTCTCTCTCTCTCTCTCTCTCTCTCTCTCTCTCTCTGTGTTGTGATTCTTTTTAGGGTTCCAGGTCAGTGTGTGCTGTTGTATGCTACAGGATAAAGTAGTGAACTGTTTTGAGTCTCAGTCCAGATGAAAGTCACTACTCAGCTCTGTAGCTTTTATTATTTGAATGGGGCAGGAAAACAAACCAAAGGAGAGTCGTTAGAACCCTGACAGGATGTTGCAGGACGAGACAGAGACCAGTGAAATGGAGACACACTTACAAACAAACTTCAATCAGAGCTCTCCTGTATCTTCTCCTGTGTCTGTCATCACGAAGTCTGTCAACCTTTTTCCTATCAGGGTTGTTGTAGAAACGCACGTGTTGTGTAGTGGATGAAAGCTAACAAGACATGTATGACATATCTACAGAGGCGTTGCAGTATCTACAGTTACTTCTTCTATACTAGGGCATAGCAGCGGCGGACATTTTGTGGTTCCACAGATAGAAACCCCATTGATTTTCCCATAGAGATTCATATACAGGTGAATCTTGACCATCAAATATTTGATTGTGTCAAAACATATTTGAAATTCGCAAAAGAATATAGTACAGTATATCTCTGCTGTCGGGCAGAAACCAGCTAACTCGAAAATGTAAACATTTTTCAGGGGGAAAAAAGAAAAAAAACATTTAGCTCAAGTGGAGTAACTGGAGTTTTGTCCATCATTGATAAGAACAGTTGACAATGGATCTCCAAACTAATTCAGAGGGCTAAACCAGCTAACTGGGGGGAACCTAGTCCAGTCGGTCCTTGTTCCGCTGCGGATATCTGGTGTCCCACTTCTGACATCAATGTAACGTTTCACGCAACGAGCTGGAATCGAACCCCAGTCTCCAGCTTGGCAGACCGGCAGGTAACGGGCAACGCCAAGAGAGCTAGCTCCCTTGGAGGAGCAAGTCACGGCCGGTCTTTTGGGAAATCTATATATCTGTGGAACCACAAAAATGTCCACCTCTGCTACAGTACCCTATTGGTTTTATTTTGTGTGAATATTTATATTCGGTATAATGCACTTCACCGTTCTGGGTGCACAGTGACTCATCTCATCCTTACTTTTTTCTCTGTCTGCAGGTTCCTTCCTGATGGTCAACTCGTCCCAGCATGCCGCGGGGCAGCGCGCTCAGTTGCTTCTGCGCCCGCTCAGCGAGAACGACACCCACTGCATTCAGTTCAGCTACTTCCTGTACAGCCGCGACGGCCACAGTCCCGGGGACCTGCAGGTCTACGTGCGCGTCAACGGTGGTCCGAGGGGCAGCGCCGCGTGGAACATCTCTGGCTCCCAGGGACGCCAGTGGCATCAGGTGGAGCTGGCCGTCAGCACCTTCTGGCCCAGCGAATATCAGGTGAGCATCGTGCCACAGTTCCTCCCACACATTCTTCTTTTTTCCTAGTGGAAGAATATCACCTCCCACACTATGGCATGTTTGTCACAGTTCCTCTCTCAGCACAACATTGTTTGTCATAAACACTCAATAGTTGCATAACTACCGTGGATATTTATAATTCCCCTGCATGCTGCAGCTTGATCGATATCCACTGTGTTCTATGTTCGCCACACTTATTACGTCTATAATGTAGCTTGTAGGACCATGATGGCTGGATGGAGCCTTGAATCCGCTCATTACGGCCAATAATCTATCTCCTAGTGCCCCTGGTTGACTCGTGTACAATATCACCCCACCTCAAACAAGCATTAATGAGGAGGCAACGACTGATATAAGGCGTTGTGGGAGTGTGGGTTTGCTGATCAGTCAATTGACCTCAATTTCATGTGGTTTTCTTGTGAGGGTTGTGTGGGTGGGGGGGCTCAGTGTGTTGAACGTTTGCTTCCATAACCTCGCTGCACTCTGGGCCTCATCTCAATAAATCAAGAAGCAGTTAATAGTTAATGAGATTAGAGGGCTTCATGGATCGATGCAGACAGCCGCCTCTGCTACTATCCTCCACTCTCTTGTTCCGTGCAAGAAGCCTCACAAACAACCAACATGATTTAAACTAAAGTAATGATTTTCTTCACTTCAGAAGTTTAGCCGCCACGTTGCAGCTGTAGGAGAGGCGGCAGGCAGAGGCGGGCTCTCTCAGGAGGGGAACGCGATCATTAGAATATCTCTCAGACAAATCCAGGCTGCTCGGGGCGGAAGTCACTCCACTTCTTATCTGCTGTAGTCTGAGGAGTCCACTGCACTTCACTCTCCTTTTATCCCTTGATGCTAGTTTACTAAGATACACTTTAGCTTGGTTAAGCTTTTATTTTTCTTGACATTAATGTTAAACGACCAGTTTCTTCATATAATTCATTATAATATGTGACCAGATTTGACTGAGAACAACCTCCAGCTTTTCACCAGAGGAGAAAAATTAGTTCATTGCACAGGCAGACTCTTCACATACTAGAGCATGTCTGAAATAAATGTCGGAGCTGAAATCGACATGGAAATATGAAATATATGCTTAAACATGTAGCTAGGTGTAACGTGCGTGCGTGCGTGCGTGCGTGCGTGCGTCCAGCGATACTGCAGCTGTTCATACTTACATAGGGACAGCGACACACATACTCCAAACTTAGGGACACACGCGGCCAGTCAGACCAGGATTACGGCATGTTTATTGTAAAGGTACCTACCCTAAGGGACACGGGAGAACATGCCAACTCCACACAGAAAGGCCCCAATAGGGTATGATGCGGAGGAGAGAACACGACAGTGCCAACAACCTATGCACTCTTGTGTGACTATTTTCCTTGTTGTTTAATGACTTGAGCCAAAACTTCATTCATATTTTGCACTTGTAAATCACTCTGGATGAGCGCTTTCGCTAAATGCCTAAATTGTCAATCGGAGAGTCAGATTTTGCGACGGAAGTATGTCCCATCAACACCTTATCCCTGTCCTCTGTAGGGCTGTCAAGTAAACAACATTTAAGGTGACAGTTAATTGGCACATAAATAATTGCGAGTAACAATTTTATTGTGTTGTTGACATTGAACGGTGGAACATATGAATACAAATATTTGCCTTTTAGGTTTCATAATCAAACGTTGCACGGGGAAGCTATGACAAATAACTTAAATATATAAAGAAATTAATGACATAATGTATTCATATATATTTAATACTTAAATAAGGTAAACATATGACACGTTGTAAGCTTGTAGATCTGCTATTTCTGCTTTTTCATTTATATTTTAGAATTTATGAAATTTCAACATGGAAAGTATTATGACAATTGTGCAAAAATAATTGCGATTATCTCAAATAATAGTTTAGGCCAGGGGTATTCAACTAGATTAGGCCGGGGGCCACAACTGTAGAATGATTGTGGCCCTGCAGTGCTCTAGTCTAGTCTAAAGTAACTGAAGTCTCTCATTTGTCTCCAAAAGCCCTTGAATATGAATATGTATTATTATGGTAATATCACACTTCATATCGCACACACCATACCTGTAACCTTCATTAGCCCTCTTGTTTTTCCCAGAATTAAAAATTGAATACCACTGGTTTAGGCGATTATGTAATAATTGTGACAGGCCTCGTCCTCTGATGACAGACGGCCAACGTGGATATGTTGTGTAAGCAGATTCTTGAATGTCTTCCTGCGGTGCACACTGGCACAGGACAGATTGTGTATCTGGTGAAATGGGGAAGGTGTGAGGCAGGTAATGAGGCAGGTAAAGTGGTGCGTCTGCATGAGGATCTTTGTCAGTGTGAGCTGTGCTCATAAATCCTGTCCCTACAGGGACCATGTGAGTCTCCTCTGTGAAGGGAGCACTGATCCTGTGCCTCTGTTCCTCTACTCTTCCTCCCCTCTAGAGGTTTCATATGGATGTTTCAAGACCCATATTCATCTTTTAGTTAGGCTGTTGTTGGAATAACCAATCTCTCAGATTAGAGAGGAAGCAGGTGATTGTGTGTGTAGGCTTTCACATACAGTACCACTCGTTGGGTGGTGGTGGTGGTGGTGGTGGTGGTGGTGGTGGTGGTGGGGGTGGGGTGGATGTAGCCTGGCTAATAAGCCAGACTCAAATCACACTGTCGTGTGGTATTTGAGTCTGGGGATGCTGTGTATGGATCTTGTTTCCCGGGGGGCGGGTTCAAACATTTTCTCTTTGACGCAATTGGTCAGAGCTACTGTCAGTCAAAGGTCTCAAGCATTGAACGTCACTGTACCAAAGCCCGCCCATATTGCATACCGTGTCCCGATTGGCCACACCAGTTCTCTGGTGTAGGAAATGGGCGTACAATTGAGCCTCTCCAGACCGTAATCCGCCGGCAGGCAATTTTTTTTTGCCAACGGCTGATTTGGTCTGGCTTATTAGCCAGGCTAGGGTGGATGCAGTTGTAGATGAAACACAAACAAGTAAATCTAGTAATCAGAGACTATCAGTGCCTCCTGCAGGGCAAGCAGACGGCCAGAGAGATAACATTGATATTGGACAGAGATCAGAGGTGCTGCTGGACGGTTTACATTTACACACAGAGAAGCAGAAAGAATGGCCTCCTGCCAGACACGCTTCCTGCTGATTGAATGCAGGTTTGAGAGTCTGTCATGAAGAGGAGCTTGCATGCAGGGTTAATATAGGTTTTGAGTGTGATGACTGGAGGTCAATGAGTGTGTATTCTCTCTGGGTCGCTGTTCAACTCACCTCTCACAACTATTTGGCTCACAGCAAAGAGAAGATGAAAAGTTTTACTTTTTTAAACAAGCTTTATTAAACAAAGCAGCCCCTGGAACCCCCTCAAGAACCCCTGGGGGTCCCTGGAACATTCATTGAGAATCACTGGTTTAGGAGACATACTCTATGGGTTGAGGAGGATCAATACAGGTTGTCTCGTTCTAACCCAACGGATCAATTAACAGAACTCTGTTGCAATCTTTGATCAGCTCCACTCCTCAAATGTTTGCGGTGCAAGTCGTTAAATTAATTCAACTGTTGGTTTAGATCAGTTGTCTCCATGTACCAATTGAAAACGCTATCGTTACAGCGCATGCAGATGTAATGAAAACCAAAACCCATAAATATTCATTACTGTACAAATCCTCCTTTTATTGCATTGTCTCTGCTGCTGCTGCAAGCCTACGCTGGTTTTCTGTAATCTTTCTTTAGGCGATCGGAGAAACATGAGAGGACACATTGTGGAGTATGTCATACCACTCCAACAATTATATGCAATTAAATGTCATGATGGAAACATGATGTTGCAGCTGGATGCTTATAAAAATCAACTTTTGTTTTCTTCCTTCTTTTTCTTGTAACTTTATATCCCATCCTCCGATCCTTCTATGCCACCATTCCCTCGGTACAGAAACTCTCCTCATACCAGAAGCCAAGGTGGTTGACCTGACATGACTGATTTGGAGTTTGATATGATTTTTTTCCTTCTTACCACTGTGATCATGACATCTACCTCTTCCATCGGTTTCGATAACTTTGATTGGTCCATCACAGTCGTGTCTGGGAGTGTTATGGAGTCCCAACCACTTTCATTGGTCATCCTGTTGCATTAAACGGAGGCGGGCAGAGCCTGAAGGATGAAGCATGACATCACCATGAACCTCAGATATTCTCATTTTGGATGAATGTACCTCCCACTTTCTTCACAGCAATAGATTTTGCTCCTCGCCTTCTGGTGTGGGAATTGGATTGAAGGGAACTTGGCTATCGAATATTAAAGATCCTATCGGGTCTCACGAATAATCCATGCAGCTTAGACACCCACTCCATCTCCGCTACCTCCACATCTCTCTCCTTCTGCTATGCCAGATAACTCTCCAGTATCCCCCCCCCCCCACACACACACACACACACACCTCTCTCTTTCTCTCATCTACTTTTCTGCATCATTCTCCCACTCTGTGTTCTGTGTCATCCTACTTACTCTTTCACATGCAGTGAACAAGTATTTTTCCCGGCCTGTACAGTATGTGTGCTCTGATATTCATTCTGTGACACACAGTCACACTCGGTGGCACTTTCCCACAAGTGAGGGCCGACGCAGATGGGCTTAACGAGGGTGGGTCAAGGCGCTGAGAAGAGGGAATCGATGGCAGCGGGGTCCGTGACTTGTGATTTATTGAGGGGCTAAGCGAGCGGTCGTCTCTAATGGCCACCACATGAGAATGAAAAATACACATCAATTAGGAAGGGAGACAGCCTCAGTCTGTATCCATCTTGCCGTGGCCTTGTATGGTATTGATTGGCCCTCGGGCGCTGCGGTATTGTCTACAAATGCAATACGTTGCTCGCCTGAGCACATGATGGCACAATATGACTTTCACTAGGCTTGACTGCATAGCAAGCTGATGGTTGTGTGAGTGTCCTGAAGCAAAGCTCCTTCTTCATTTGTGGCAAGATTTGACCCAGGCAGAGTACTCAAAGGTTTTCTTTTATGCCACCATCACAATCCTGAAATACCAAGGTATTCACATAAATACCAGGGTGATTCACATAAATGTCAACTCTTAACCCATTAAAACCGGCAAAGCATCTGTCCTTTTAGATTTTAGCTATATATAGACCAACCCGGAGAGAGAGAGGGAAAAGGAGGTCGAGTGAAGCGCTGCCGACTTGGCTGGTCCTGGACGCTACATTCCTAATTACCTCTTCATGGATCAAATCAACACCCAGGCAGTATAAAAGCCTCTGTCCTCCTCATTTCCCTCATAGACTCTCCCGGGGAGGCAGGCTGGTGCGCGGTGCTCGGTAAGACCAAACCATATTCCACACAACACAATTCCACGTTATATGATGAAGTTAGTAATTGTTGTTTCTCACCTCACAGGACCACCGTACCACTGCATGGTAAATGACCGTTGGGCTCTGAGGCTATGGCGCTTTTCCCCCTAAACCCCCACCAGTGACTAATGAGTGATATGTGAATGACTTCTTACCTGTCCACCTGAGGAGAGACCACGGTAGCCCCCCCATACTTATCGGTCGACAGCCCTCCGGGCCCTGTAAGAAATACGAGACAATGCATTAATTTGACTATTGATTTATTTACGTTTTGAGAACAGAAGAAACCTAAGTTTAAACCTAAAATATCTAAGAAGAAAATACGAAACTAAACTTACCTCCTCGGATCTGCTGGCTCCTCCGCTGGCTCCTCCGCTGGTCCTCTCCGTCGCTGCCCCCCAAAACATTGTCAAAAAAGGTCTCTGTGGTTAATTTATTAACCACCACAATATTTTTGAAAACGGCCATTTGTTACTAGTGAGAATAATCTTACATTCCAGCCGGAGCATAACAAAACAAAGACAGCAATTTGTTTTTGGTAAAAAAAATATATAATCCATACTATTTGGGTCCTATTCCAACCACAGTAGGCCTCCTTTACTTGTGACAATGTTACCTATTTGGGTTCTATTTTGCACAACAAACTTTCCGATGATAAAGTGGCATCACAAAAGTCAATCAAAGAACACGACTTTTGGGGAGGATATCCTCGTTTATGAACAGGAGTGCTCTGAGGACTCTTGCCGGAGCCCTCGTCCAGCATTATTTTGAAAATACTTGCACGTCACGGTCATAGACTGTAAAAGGTCACGGTACATGAAGCATTGCCAAGCTGCTGAAGACTAAACTGCAAACCTCCCCAAAAAATAAGCTTGCAAGGTTTTGTTTTTCAACTTGCACCCCATGTCCTAACCCCAGTCCACTTCATTAGGCTAGGATGGCTCATGGTGGTAGTTTCCCCATTCTCAATGAGTCTGGTTTTCAAGATACTCAAAGGAGCAGTTCTCAAGTACTTGTAAAACTACTTCTCCAGAGTAGAGAATGCTTACCAGTGGGAGTTCCTCTGACCTCGTTCTCCCTCAATAAAAAAGGCATTCCACTATGCAGACACAACACAGTGGACTGCTCTACTAACAGCCCTGAAAGACCATTCAAATTGGACTTGGATGAATTATTGCTGTCCCCCAGCCGTTTACTGTAAGCCCCCCAGGGCTGTTAATAATTAATCTGTATATTTAGATGTCTGTATTGTTGCTGTGCTTGCTTTTCTTGTGTTGTTGTTGTTTTGTCCAGTTGTTTGAGTGCTGAATGCTAAATGGACCACAATGCAAACAAGCCCCTGGTTTTTTTTGTCATCCATTTGGCATATTTTGTAAATCAATCAATCAATCAATCAATGCAGAAAAACTGCATTTCAATGGGATATCCTCCCAATAAAGTCTGTAATAATAAATAATACTTTGATGAAAGGGTTTGTCAAGCTGCGCCACATTTATTGTATTTCATTGGTTGTGTGGATTCACTGAAACCTGATCGTTTGGGCGAACAGCAGGATTTGGCCTCTGCTGACTTTAATGACAGCTTGTAGATTGACTCAGTGGGAACCTCCACTTTGGTGCACTGCATGTGTTTGGCTCTGCTGCTTGAATGAGGGGACATGTGATTCATGCGGCTGCTGTGATTCATACGGCTACTGTGAACGTTTGGAGAGAGAGAGCAATAGATTGACATGTTTTATTGTGTGTCGTTGAGTGTATAGAGTACCGAAGTCCTGACGTCGCTCGTTCATCCCCTGGGTCGCGGAAGTTTCTCTATGGAGAATAACATTGTATAAACTAAAACGAAAAAACAAAACAAAAAATATACTGTAACTGTCTCATTGATATTGTCTGGGAAGTTTATCGTTTAGTTATTCTGGAGGTAACATTAGCGTATTCTCGGCGTCAGTTGATGCTTCATATCCATGAGTCAAACCGTTGGGATCATCTGTTTATTTTTGGAACACAATTCGTATTTGAAAAAAAAAATCACACCTGTGTGAAGTGAGGGGCACTCTTATCATCATACATCATCGCATTCTCGCCAATCACAATTGGCCGGAATGAGGACTTTTCTGTCCCCACTTTTTATCCTCAAGTCCAATATTAGCTCTTGAACCCCCTAGGGCTAATCACTTGTGGTGTCCTCAATTCTCTGTCCTCACTTTTTATCCTCAATACGTACAGTACATTGCTCAGCCAATCAAATCACAGCTATGGGGTGCTCAGCCAATCAAATCACAGCTATGGGGTACACACGCACACACAAAGCTGGGCATAGGAGGGGCTAGCCCCGGCATAGGCGGGGCTAGCCCCCCCCCCCCCCCCCCCCCCCAAAAAAAAAGAGAATGAAAATCATGACCCAGATAGTACAGTATGTGTTAACGTCATACTATTATAATAGAGCACAGAAGTGCTCTATTATAATTCTTAATAAATTAAACTTGAAATGTAGACTGTACTAGTTACATCAGCATATGTACATTTGATTATAACAAGTTCCATCCTAATGATTAATTGGGTAAAATAATTAGGGAAAAGGTAAGTTTCATGAGTCTTACAAAAGCTTTAGGTTCTGCTGGAGATTTAGGCAAAGTTAGCCCGAGAAATGCAAAACACTGCAGTAATGGCATTACGCTAAGTGTCCCAGTTCTTCTCAAAGTTAGCTCCATCCCTGCTCATTACTGACTTCTACCGACTTATAGTACTCACTATTTAATCATATTAATTATGTATTTTCTCATATTTCTTTGCAGGTTGTGTTTGAGGCGACTGTTTCGGAGGAGCGTCAGGGCTACATGGCTTTGGATGACATCGTGCTGTTAAACTACCCTTGTTGTAAGTACCCCCCACACCCTGTTAAACTACCCCTGTTGTAAGTACCCCCCCACACACCCTGTTAAACTACCCCTGTTAGTACTGTAAGTACACCCCTAAAACCTAAGAACACTCACTAAACTGTGTGACCCGTTTCACAAAACATAGATAGCACATTAGCGTTGGGGACCGCAGGCATTTTGTTTACTAAATAAATAAAATCGCACTCGTGTGAAGTGAGGGCCGCTCAGATTTTTGGGGGCATGTTGCATGCAAATTCCGTTGAAATTTACTGCCCTAAACAAACATTATAGTCCATAGAGTTGGCTGGCACGAATGACATCATAACTATCCTAAAACGTTTCTAAACAAACCAAAATTGTGGAATACCTTGTATTTCGCCAACCAACAACAGTGCAGAGGGGCGTCGCTCCACATTTTGTGACATCAGTGTTCTCCGCTGTGTTCTATCGGGGAGGAGGAGGGCGGACACACAGATTGGTGAACCAATAGGCTGTTTTTGCTGGCAAATTTGAATCCACCTCTCTAGACCAGATTAATTATCAGATATCCTGGATGAGCTGCCTAAATGCTCGCTCAAATACTCTGATCCTAAACATCAGGCTAGAGGACTGACCCACCCACACATGTTTGAAGGCAAATTGTATGGAGTATCAAAAACGCAATCTGGCAAAACAATCTGAGATAAATGGATTCTAAACAATCTGCTCTACTGGAGGTGGACGGCTGGCTGACTTTTGACTTCCGGTTATTTCCTGTTTACGCGATCGCCTAGCAACCGAGAGCTATTCAGACGGTTGGTGAACCGCGCGATCAAACATAATCATTAAAAATGTAAAAAGACGCCAAAAGACGTTCATGCCGGGGGGCGCCATTGAAAAAAAGACGTCCAAAGATGTTCTTGGCCTTGAGTGAGTTAAGAGCTGCTAATGCAACAATTGTGGGTTACGTCTTGTCACACTGTTTACAGTGGAGATGTTTTTACCCCCAACGTGGACACGCTGGTGTGACTTCAGAGAAGATATCACAGTGAAACTCTTGTCACACTGTGAGCAGTGGAAGGGTTTCTCTCCCGTGTGGATGCGCAGGTGACCCTTCAGAGCACTCAGCCGACTGAAATTCTTCTTACATTGTTTACAGTGGAATGGTTTTTCTCCGGTGTGGAGTCGTTCATGTGTCTGCAGGTCACTCAACTGAATGAAACTCTTGTCACAGTGTTTACAGCGGTGGGGTCTTTCTCCGGTGTGGAGACGCTGGTGTCTCCTAAGGGTGTACATGAAACTGAAACTCTTGTCGCAGTGTTTGCAGTGGTACGGTTTTTCCCCGGTGTGGATGAGCAGGTGTCTGTTCAAATCGCTGAACTGACTGAAACCCCTGTTGCACAGTTTGCAGCCAAAAGGTTTTTCTCCAGTGTGGATACGATGGTGTCTCTTTAAACTGTCTAGCTCGATGAAACCCTTGTCACACTGTTTGCAGTGAAAAAGCTTTTCTCCAGTGTGGATAAGCTGGTGTCTGTTCAAGTGACCGGACTGACTGAAACTCTTGTCACACTGTTTGCATATGTGAATTCTCTTCTTTCCTCTGTGCAAGGTAACTGATGTCACTTCTGCCGGTGGAGTTAAAGTCTCGGTAAGCTGCTGATGACTGGACGGTCTTGGTTGATCTGCGTCCCCTTGTTTCTGGCCGGGTACGGAGTTGGTCATTTTCTGACAGGCTGCCGAGTGGATCTGTCGATTCCTCATCGGTTGGCAGTTGTGGCTCATCTTTGTCTGTTTTTGGAGGGAGAAGGGTGCGTGTACACTCACGGAAGACCTTGGTCTAGTTAGATTTGGATCTCTCGCTCCTTCCAAGGCACTTGACAGAGCAGACGGTAAAAACATGCTAACTGCTCTTTTCATTTCTCTTGTTAATGCCCGTCGCAACTCTGTGTGCTCTGCTTTAAACTAAAGTAGAGCTGTCTAGGTGCTCGCGTCATCAGTATGACATCAGACATCAGACAGTATGACATCAGTATGACATCAGAAAATAAGGAGTTTAGACTGGACAAAAAAATACTGAATGATCCTCAACATCAGGCACACCTTATAGAGGTCGATGACCTCTGGCCTGAGCCAGTATCAGAACCCTGTTTGATGGTCATTGTCACATGGCTCACAAAACCTTTTGTGCCTACTTTGGTATAACAATCACGTTTTGGCAACAGTGATATTTAGCATTTTGTGCCACAACTTAAGAGCGCAAGTTAAAACACGTATTACTTGCGCAAGCAGATTGCGCAAGTATTGTGGTCGGCTGGACCAAAAGTGATATGTATGTATGGTATGCATACCCCTAATTGGCTGTTGATGGTGACGTAATTAAGATATGTTTCAATGTTGGGTGGGTAAAAGGTAACGTACCATCTGTTTTAACAAATATTCCATGTCTAATAAAAAATAAATGTCTCACTCTTGTGTGAAATAGAGTGCAGGTACTTAGGAAAATGAACCTTGTTCTGCATCTCAGCATCATCCATTAATATATCCTGTTGGATAACATCCAACTGAGCTTTGAGCTGTTATGGAGATGGGAGCGCCTGGCCTAAAAACTCATTTTGTGGTATTTTTTAATAGCGATGTAAAAGTAATTGGGGTTGCCGTTGAACTCCAAAGTAGTGCGTGATGCCTGGAGAGTAAAACATTTGGTACTGCATGCTGCTGAGTGTGTCTCCGTTAGACATAATTGAATGTGCTGTATGTAACTAAGTGGTTCTGTTTGTCTACAGGATGTCTGTCTCTGTCTGGGATGTTGACAAATGCCCAGGGCCACTGAATTGAATCCACTTTGACACATACTGTATGGAGGGTATTGCAATTTAGTTTGGCTATAAGTTGCTTGCTGCTGAAAACATACAAATCCAAACAATCTTTAAAGCATAAATACAGCAGATACATAATCTGCTGTATTTAAGATACAAGACACTGTACCCTTAATTGCTCCCGATGTGCTAGTTGGTGCCTTGCACGGTTTCCGCTGCCATCGGTGTATGAATGTGTGTGTGAATGGGTGAACATAATGCACAATCTATGTAAAGCGCCTTGGATAAAGGCGCTATATAAATGCACCATTTACCATTTAACATATAGAGGCAATGAAGTTATTGGGAGCTCCAAACTTGCTACAAGTTCTATTCAGCAGAGTGTTCATGTTGTTGTTGTTGTTGTTTGTTGTTCTTCCACAGACAAGGTGCCCCATTTCTCTCGGCTGGGCGATGTGGAGGTCAACGCTGGACAGAACGCCACCTTCCAGTGTGTGGCTACAGGCAAGACTGCTGAATCAGAGCCTTTCTTACTGGAGGTGAGATTAAGAGACAGAGACCTTCAGTCTGATGAGTTTACTTGTGTTTTTAAGGCCCTAAATGGCCCAGCGTGACTAAGCTCGTATCTGCTGACTCCTAACTTACAGGATTACACTTCGTTTGACTATGTTCCACAGAGAATATTATTGTGGAGTTTGTTGATTACTTTTAATGCAGTAATGGCCTTTTTTCCTTTCTTTCTTTTTTAGGTATTAATTAGGTCTTAAAAGTTATTAAGTAGTCACTTCGTTGTCACTTGGGGGACCCTCCCACAAGCATGTGGGGGGGGGGGGGGCACAAAGTTCCAGTGTCAAAAACACAATTAATTGACTAATTATTTCTATAACAATAATTGTCAACTAGAATGTGACAATGGTGACACCCACGTTACAGCACTTCAGTGGAATGAGAGCTATTATTCTGCGCCTAAATTATCGTTCAAAAGCAAAGTACAATTATTTGTCTTCTCATGGCTTTGCTCATGTGCTCACCATGAAATGAATGTTTTTGCTTTTGTTGTGTGTCAACTGTGCATGGGCTACCTACCGTACTACTAAAGATCTCTCTCAAGCACAAAGTTCTCATTCGGCATGCTACAGTATGATGCACTTGATTTAACCTATTATTTGATAGACACTAATAACTTACAGCCTCGTTACCTGTCACCGCAGCAATTTCTCCCAACTCCCTACTTTTCTCATTAGGAGGAAAAACAATTGAACATAGAGATTTTTCACAACCCATTATTTCCTTCTGTCTCTGCATTTGTTGTGCGGGCGTCTGTTTGATCGTTGATGCAGTGTGGTGTGAGCCAGCTAATTGACGCTCTCTCTTTGATCTACCTGGCACTATAGAAGTTCTCTCTGGACCAGCCTGGATTTGTTTTGCTCAGCTACTGCCTCTGTGGGAAGTTTAAAACAAACTATTTGCATAATGCTTCCTCCTCATTTAGTATTATATTCTCCACCAGTAAGTTTAGGCCCCAAACGCAGCATTACGTGTCAACATATTTGCTCTCAATCTGATCCTGAATTAATTAACACAAATGGGTAATTAGAGACTTATATTGCACTTAGTGCTATACAGAGGAGTATTTAGACAGGCTGCTATATAATTAGGTTCCTGCAGAAAACACCAAACCATTTTACCAGACATGCCTTCCATTTACACGGCAACAGCGTTTTTGGGTGTTGAAAACATGAAAAAGTGGAACCACTCTTTGAAAACGCTCTGCCTAACGTCTCTGTGTAAACATTCAAAACGGGGCAAAAATGGAAAACGTGTGACGTGCTCATGACGGCTGGTGTAATGTACTGTACACTTTTACTCATGAAGCACTCTTCAAGTGGAGTGTTTTATTGTTTTGTTTACAGTTTAAGAAAATAGAAGGAAGTTTTGCGCGGCAGCGCCACACTGCCACCTAGCCATCATGCACACTACAGCATTTTCAATAATCCTTCTGTCTTTGCATAACACAACGGCACTTTCCACAGGGTGCCATAAGGTTGTTTTCAGCATAGAACTGAGGCATTCTGCTCTGCACAGCCGTCCGATGCAAACTGATGAGGGCCAAACACAATCCTGATAAAGCATTTAAAACGTCTTTACCCTTTAATGCTGGATGTAATTCAGATGCAGCAGCAGTGAGCCGTCTTCATACATACACAGTGGATGAATGCCCTGGAGAACTGGCTCAATGCAGGCCTGAATGCTAGTATGAATGTAAACTACATTGGTGTACGTAAACAATAAACCCAATTGAGGCTCTCACAAAAGAGAAGGTTGTTGCACAATCAAATAGAAAGGAAGCTAAACAAGCGATACTCTCCACCTTTAGCCTAATGCACAATATCATATTTTCTAAAATGTGCCATATGCTTTTCCTGCTAAACAGATTCAAACGTATATCAAACCCACTTATGTTTGAGGAGTAAATGGTAAATGGTAAATGGTGCATTTATATAGCGCCTTTATCCAAGGCGCTTTACATAGATTGTGCATTACATTCACCCATTCACACACACATTCATACACCGATGCCGGAGGAAACCATGCAAGGTACCAACCTGCACATCAGGAGCAATTAGGGGTTCAGTGTCTTGCTCAAGGACACTTCGACACTAACTCTGGGGGAGCCCGGGTTCGAACTGGCAACCTTGCGGTTGCCATCCAGCCACTCTACCCCTGAGCCACCCCCGCCGGAGTGGTAGGGAGCGACAGCTTACACAAAATCTTGCTTCTGCTGTGTGTGAGCGAGCAGTGATGAGCCCACACCTTCAGCAGCTCGCCATGAAGCGATACCGGCCTTCTGGATTTTGACGTCCTGCTAGTTGAACCGATTGCCGGTTCGCCCGGCGCTCCGACACATTAGCACGGAGAGATGAGGAGCTGTCAGCTCAACACCTTCTGTTAGACACATCACCTGGGAGGGCCGTGTCACACTCGCCTCTGTCGCCCAGCCTAAACAAGATGACATCCAGTTGTTAACTGACATTTATTACATCTTTATTATCTCTTCCAGCAACATGGCTAAACACCCACCACCCCCCCACCCCCACACACACACACTTACTTCCCACACATGTCGCTTCAGCAACCCCTCCTTCCTTCTAACGACTTTCCTCCTTGTTCATTTTTTCCGCCTCACATGCCACCACACACTTACGATCAGCGGAATGGACTTTTCACACCGCTCGGATAAACACAATCGCCTGCCTGATGTACGGCTCATCTGGCTTTTGCTCACGGCTGTCTTCCCTCTGTGTGTTGTGTCTTTGTGTGTTATACTGTGTGACAGCGGGGTGTCTTTGTGTGTGTTCATTATCCCTGTGCCTGCTTCCCACCACCTTCCGGCCTCGGTCGATGCTAGCGATTGCCCAAGATATGGCTATCACGCAGACAGACCATATCTTAGTCGTCCCTCACTCGTTCTCATGTTTGTTACCACAATCAATGTAATGTCATTTAGATAGCATGTTAGTAATATTTCGACTGATGCTTGGTTTAAACTTTATGGGATCCTAGTATCTTTGTATTCTATGTATGTGAACACGTACCTTGCTTATTGTCACTTTGTATAAGAGTGTCTGCTATGTGCACACACTGTTACAATGGTGTAACCGTGTTGTGTCTTTGTGTGTGTGTGACAGCAGCGTAACGGTGTGTGTTGTTTGTTTGTTTGTTTGTTTGTAACCTTTATTTCAGGGGAATCCAATTGAGACCAGGGTCTCTTTTTCAATGGCGCCCTGTATACAAATAAGAACATTTACATTTTACATACATGACATGGACACACAGTACAACAAATATAATCCACAAGCACATACACACAGAAACAAAACCTTGTAACCAA
The DNA here is from genome assembly GCF_951216825.1 of Electrona antarctica. NCBI lineage: Eukaryota > Metazoa > Chordata > Actinopteri > Myctophiformes > Myctophidae > Electrona > Electrona antarctica. The sequence continues at coordinate 18,417,848 of NC_136796.1, read as the reverse complement.
ATGTTACAGAAAACAGGTGCATATGCCTTCCTCTAGTGTGAGGTCAGTTAAGAGTATCTTAAAAGTAGTAAACGAAATAAAAACATTCAACTTCAATTTATTTTGACAACCATTCCATAAATGTGGAGCATACACCCTGAAGGCAGTATCTCCCAATTTAGTAGTAGTTTTTGGTACCTTCAATAAAAGCATATCTTGTGATCTAGTACCATAAGCTGATGTATTGAGAGCTAGCAGTTTTGTTAAATACAGAGGTAGTTTACCAATTAAAGCTTTATACGTGAACAGGGTAGCATGTTGTGTCTTCGTGTGTGTGTGACAGCGGCGTAACGGTGTGCTGCTAGACACGGCCTCGCTCTCTAGGCTGAGCCACAAGAGGCTGATGGCAACGTTCCAGGTGGAAGCGCAGCGTGGCGAGCAGGACCTGTACCGCTGCGTCACTCTGTCCTCCCGCGGAGCCGCCGTCTCCAACTTCGGCGAGCTCATCGTCAGAGGTAAAGCTGTGCGAGATGTTGCTGTTCGAGTGCTTTTCACTAGAGCACGCTGGCAGCCTGGCACGCACACACAGTGCTGTGATACAGTACATGGAGTACACTCGCCCGCCTACGCCACTGCCTTCGGATACCCGTATAGGAATGTAATGTACAGCAACTACTGCATGCAAATGAACTTGCAGACGACACCTGCCAACTTATCTCATCAAATGGCCCCAGGTCGCTCCGCCTCCAACATTTCTCTTGTGGGAAATGCATCCAAATGTTCTCGGTCACATACAGAGACACGCACGCACGCACGCACGCACGCACGCACGCACGCACGCACGCACGCACGCACGCACGCACGCACGCACGCACGCACGCACGCACGCACGCACGCACGTGCACGCACGCACGCACGCACGCACGCACGCACACACACACACACACGTTGGGTAATCTCTATCTCTTCAAAATATGTCGCCATGCACCCACATATACAGTAAATAAAAGACATGATTGATGGCATATGCATTCTGTGTTGACTGACCCTTTAAACATGTTCTACCCACCCACACACTTAGCTTTTTTTCTGTGTCCCTGTACCTCCCCCTCAGTGTGTCCCATTGTCAACTGTGCTACTGTGTCCTATAGTCATAGATTAGCTACGGTGTTCTCCAGCTATGTGTGCAGGCAGCAGTTTACATGGGTTGGTTCAGGCAGCAGTTTACATGGGTTGGTTCAGGCAGCATGCATGCAAGTGTAGAATTGCACATTATGTGTTTCATTAATTAGATTCCCTTTGTCTGATAGGGAGTCATAATATCCATCAGCGTTCTTTTATGGGGAAAGGACAGAATTAGTCATGCAATTGTTCATGCAAAAAATAGCCATTATTCAGCTTCATTATAATGAAAATTAAGATTTCCTGTAAGGGCCTCTCACGGTCCCTGCGATTAAAATAGTTTTATGATTCGATGGTCTAGCTAGCAGAGCAGAAATGATGTTATATATATTTTTTAAACGATGTTGAAGCCCTCCCCCTGGTCATCTAGGATTACATTAGATAATTGACACAGGGTGACAAAATGGGTTACAAACATTGTGGGATAAAAATTTAGAGGGAAAGAAAAAGGATGTTAACATCTTTTGTTTGCTTAACTCTTTTCCTTTCTTCTCACATTTTCTTATTTGCACAATGCTTTTGTTTCAAATTCAAAATGTAAACAAAACAGAAGCCAAAGCCTAATGTATAGTCAGTGCCTTAGCGGCGACACAGCAGTTCTGGTCTCATTAATCTTGTGATTCTCTCAACCTTTATTCATTTAAAGGAACTCCCATTTGAAAAGATCTATGCCCCATTCTAAGAACATTTTTATTGTTAGACATAAATTGGCCCAATATTTAGAAGAATTCCACTACTGACGGTACAGTATAGATATAACAGTGAAGCTGAATATGACCATTCTTGCACGTCCTCCAGTTGTATTTATCTCGCTTTAGAAATCCCTTGCATGTTCCCCTTACCCGTCTCTTCATTTGCAGTGCCCCCCACACCCATCGCGCCCCCTCAGCTCCTGCGGGCGGGGCCCACCTACCTGATCATCCAGCTCAACACCAACTCCATAGTGGGGGACGGGCCTGTCATTCGACGGGAGATCCAGTACAGAGCCAGCCAGTCACCCTGGACAGAAACCCACGGAGTGGGTTCACTCACCTACAAGGTGTGGCACCTGGAGCCGGACACAGAGTACCGTATCAGTGTTCTGCTGACCCGGCCCGGAGAGGGAGGCACGGGGGCACCCGGACCCCCCCTCATCAGCAGGACCAAGTGTGCAGGTGAGTGGTTCAACCACAGTCTGCTTTGATCAACTACAACTACACACACACACACACACTATGGCCCTCATTTATCAACCGTGCGTACGCCAAAATATGGGTGTACGCCGAAATTACCGCAACTTTCGGCATTTACGATTTGCGCCAACGTTTGAATTTGAACTTGAGCCAAGACAAAACTCACGTCTGGTCGGGAGCTGTCGTACGCTTTGTCCTCGGCTGTTTTTCTGTCGTAGAACAGCGGAGCAGCATTGTTTGACCAGCTGAGAGGCTGTCACAGGCATCTAAACATATGTATTCACTCCTAAAATGTTAATATAAAAGTATATGTATGTAGTATGTATGTAGGCCTATATATGGGCTACATGTAAAAAAAGAAAAGGAAAAGGAAAAAAGGAATAGGCCTACATCAACGATGTGTCTGTGTCATATGAAATTGGTAGGAGATTACCAACTTTACAAGCAGTTAAAATCGCGCAATTAAAACAATGTTGCAAGTTTAGATGCTTAAGCCATTTAAACAGTGTTTTGCATGAGCGCATGCCGGTGCCCCCCCCTCCTGGAATAGTTAACTGGATCGAGAGGCATTTGCAGTGCTGCAGCTATAGTCAAGTCTACCAACCAACGGGTAGGCTATAGTGCAATCTACAGCCATGTCTTTCTCGAGTTACATCTCGTCGTTTTAAGGATAAACCCGACGTGTCGCTCGAATGCCAAATGTGCCGTGCCGGCGTGCCAGCGCAAAATTGGGGACCGCTGACCGCATCGGAGTTAGGTATAGGCTAAACCACCCATCCAGGCTGCCAGCCCACCAGTGCCAGTGTGCCACATGAGGCTGGTTTAGGCTGCACATTTATATAATTGTCAGTTGACAGCCCAGCCACTGCACCGACTACTGCGACTAGCGAGGTAATCTAAATAGATTTTCATAAACGTGCATGGTCGCGGTGTCATGAACGGACCACAGTGATAGAGACAGACAGGACAGGAGAGGAGGAAAACAGCAGCGTGTGTGTGCGCCTATTTGTTATTTAATTCATTGTTCACATGCAGGTTCAGATTTTCGTTCACTAATATATTGTTGTAGGCTATATTAAATGAATAAATACTTTAATAATTTAATATAGGCTACAACTAACAACACACGGCAGGCGCGTAGCGCGGATCAAATGATTGACTGGGCAAATTAGCATGGGGGGGGCTCAAAGTTGGGCCAGCTCTAAACTGACTGGGCCACGGCCCGTATGTGCGTGTGTGCGTGTGTGTGTGGGCAGCAAGGCAAGCGAGGCGAGAGGAGAAACAGACAGGGTACTACAGCTACAGCTTTATTTAATTCATACAGGTGTTCGTTCTTTATTTATTTAAGATAGGCTACAACAAACCAGTTGGACTTGCAAGTTGCGTGTGCGTGCGTGCGTCTGTGTGTGTAATTGTGTATGAGAGGGGGTGACTTTTTTATTGACTTTTTTCGTCATGTAACTATGGTTTCCAAGGTCGTACTGCAGTTGTTCATGTCGCAAAAACGAGGGCGAGGCTTGATTTCATAGGGCGTGCCAGATAGATTTCAGCCGTCACATTTATAAACGTCCGAACGAAATTAAGGAAGGATCAGCTGTCTGCGATCACTTCATAAATGCCGACCCGACGTGGGTGTACTACGAATCCTACACTCGAATTTGGGGCAGAATTTACACTCAATTGATAAATGAGGGCCTAAAGGACTATCCCATCTTTCATTGTTAAACCTGGGTTTAAACAATTAGAGATTATTTATATTATTTCTAAATAGATATTATGTTCTAAAAACAAATCCTGTCCACACAAATGTAGTTTAAAAAATATGTCTGTCCACACCCGTAAACCCAAAAACACATTTTATCACAGACGCTCATTCCCAATCATGAGGAACACAGAGATCTCTGATTGTCTGGTATCTTGAGAGTACAGAGTCAGCCACTGAGACATCAAAACCCTTCACAGCAGCAGATGACTCTGGTCCGATTCTCTGATAATGGGAGCTTGGTTTTATTTCATTTATTTATTGTTTTATCAGCACTAATATGACAGTGCTGTGGCCACAGTGTTTTAATTCTGTGTGAAAGCGCCCAAACACTACCCCCCACCCCCCCCCCCCCCCCCCCCTCTGTCAACTCCCTTTACCTGGAAGTGACACTCGTCCCCCTGGGTGACAGGCAGCACAAGACAAGAGGGACTGTGACACACAACTTAAATGTCTGCCTTGTCTGGCACTGCTGATGTGTTTGCAAAGGAAAACTTTTTCTATAGAAAAGCCTTTTCTTTGTATGAAAAGCCGTGGTCTGAGCTGGTTTATCTGATAAGATACTGCACCATTTTAATCACTTTTTAGTTAGTTTTTAGTGCTGCTTTCTTCATTGTTAATCTAAATGGCTGCTCCTGATTTTAATCATAGATATAGCTGGAGTCGTAAAAACAGAATACTGCAACAAGTGGATTTCTTGGCATTCTTAATGTCCTCTTTAAAAATAAAATCTATGTTGCAGTGCTTTTAATGTGTTGATGGGCACAAACAAATATGATATTTTCAATGCAGTTTGTTATTTCCTGGAAAACAGAAAATAACTATGATGACCTCATTCTACTCTTGGAGGCAAACCAAAAAATTCAGTTCAAATATAAAACATTTTAGGGTGTCTGGTGGCACAGCCTGTCACACTTTATTTTCCTCCCCAAGAAATCTTTGGCTAAGTTCCAGATGGCTGGAATTCATACATTTTAAAATGGATGGTATATTTACCAACTCAGACTTTGCCAAAAAAGTATTTTCTTTACGTATGGAGATCTCCATTCCAATGGTGTCAGTCTTATGAATATGAAAAGGCGTGTGCTCTATAACATTTCAACAAAGTGCTTTACACAAGGCTTTTTAACACTCGTTTATGCACCAAAGATATGAATGCTGCTTTTTCATGTTTATAGCTTTGAGACTGGGTTCAGAAAGCAGACCTGAGATGTGGATGGTTCATAACTTAGTAGAAGATCAGGAATGTATTTTGGTCCTAAACCATCAAAGGCTTTATAAACCTACAGTATATTTTTTAAATCAATTATTTGACAGACAGCATTCTCAATATATGGGTCGGGACCCCCAGGGGAGTCACCACATTTTCGAGTCCTATAAACGGCTATAGTGTAGATTCTGTCTGAACACAAACATTAAATGCCATTGACAATGAATGCAGAATCTGAGCAAATCGGCTGGGTAGCGGATGCATTTTCGGACAGGGTGTCGGCAGGGACAGCCGACGCAGGCTTGGACAGAGTGTCGGCAGGGACAGCCGACGCAGGCTCAACAGGGTGTTGCTCGGCAATAGCAGCACCTCGGCATTGCTGGGTAGCAGCAGCGGAGACTCACCGTTCCTGGGCAGCTGAGGAGGTTCACCGTCGCTGGGCGGTGGTACACGCTAGTCGCCGGGCGGTGGTCCACGCTGGTTGTTGAGCTGCAGTGGAGACTCACCGCCACTGGACAGCAGCGGAGACTTGCGGTAACCGCCACTGGACAGGAGTGGAGCCTCCACGTGGCTGGGCAGCAGTAGGGGCTCACCGCCTTTGGCACTGGCCTGCACAGGTTCTGTGGTGCTGGGCAGCAGTAGGGGCTCACCGCCTTTGGCACTGGCCTGCACAGGTTCTGTGGTGCTGGGCAGCAGTAGGGGCTCACCGCCTTTGGCACTGGCCTGCACAGGTTCTGTGGTGCTGGGCAGCAGTAGGGGCTCACCGCCTTTGGCACTGGCCTGCACAGGTTCTGTGGTGCTGGGCAGCAGTAGGGGCTCACCGCCTTTGGCACTGGCCTGCACAGGTTCTGTGGTGCTGGGCCGCGGAGAGTGCTGACGGCGTTTGGAGCAACGGCGAACACGCTTCTTCCTGGAGGGGCCACAGTTCCCCATGGAACTGGCCAAGTAAGAGTCCTCCCACGGGACGGAAACCGGCCTGGGCAGGTAGATGCTGAGACAGCAAGCTCAAAAAACGCAGGTTGGAGGCCCACAAACCCTAGTCCGATAGACTGGGGCTCAGGCTGGGCACTGGCAGGCTGGGAAGCAGACTGCTGGAAGCTAGCAGATTGTGACAAGAGGCAGAAGTAAATTTAGAAGTGTTTATTAACTAAACAAAGGTTCTTCTACTGTATATACAGGGCAAAGATGGCAGGTCAAAAATAACTGGACTCTTACAAACAAATTCAACCAACAAGAACACAATGCAAACACAGGGCTTAAATAGATGCAGGATAACAGGGCACAGGTGAAACCAAAATAAAATCAACACTAGGATAAGCTGGGGGACTAACAGGACACAGGTGGAAACACTGACACTGTGACACATCACAAGGTAGGTGACTAAGGTGAGACAAGGTAGGTAACAGTAACTAGGCAGACAGGAAACACTACTACAGGAACAATACTACAAAATAAACAAAACCAAGGCAACAGAGTAACAGAAAACCAAACAGAATACACATGACCAATACAGAATATACTGAAATGACACAGACATAAGTCCAAAACCTAAACAAAGACAGTCAAAGTACACGGTCCAAGGAGCGGACCGTGACACTCACCCTGTAAATACTGTTAAATAGCTGATCTAAAAGCTTGTCTATTTTCACAATGTATCTGTGGAACCAAGTCAAACTGTAAAGGTTGAGAACCACTGCTTTACATACATTATACTGTCATCTGGATGGAGATGCAAGGTCTTAACCACATAAACTCTACCGTCCTGATACTGGGCAATGTGGGCATGTCACGGTTGGTGAACATTCAGCCCAAATAAGCCAACATTCTGAGAAAATAGCAGATAGCTATAACGGGCAATTTTCGCTATTGACACGAATATAGGGTTGTTTAAAATGGAGGAGAGAGAGTTCAGTTCAGCAGATTTGTCCCATCTGCCATTGTGGCGTTGAACAAATTGCCTAGCTGACAATGTTGTTTGCTGGGATGTATGAATATATTCATGAAGCTTCTATGTATCTGTATGCTGCTGTGTTTGTGTGTTTCTGTATTGACCTGGCTGAGTCCCTGTAGGACAGAAATGTCTAAATCTAAATGTACAGTAGTGCTTTGTTTCTCAGCATGTTTCTCTGCTGTAAGGAAACAGCCTCCATTTCACCTGTACAGTACAATGTGGCTGCCAAATGATGTCACTCCTTAAAGAATGTTAGCATGTTAGCGGACGGAAAGTTCATAGACTTGGCTATGAACTCTTATCATCGTTCATCATCATGACGTAACATGTTAATCTTTGTGTAGGACGATTTGCTCGTCCACATATGACGTAAATTCTCTGTTCATTTTCAATGGGAATTGAATGTTTGTGTAAGATGAAAATCTACACTAATAAATGAATATAGGAGGGGCTAGCACCCCTCAAAAAAGGCGAGTTGATTGGAGCCGGTACCATGTAGTGGAAAAGCATCACTCTTTCTTGTCTCCGTCCGTGTGATTGAATGAATTGTTTTCATCTTTACGCCAATTAATTCCTCCTCACACACGTTTGTGCGTTAATCTGGGGGTCATTGACATGAAAAAGTTTGAGAACCACTTTTATAGACAAAGCCGGATCCCGTGTCTCTCTCCACCAGCGGCCGCGCATTTTAATTCAACCTTGTCTCTGTGTCTCCACCAGAGCCCATGCGGGCCTTGCGGGGCCTGTCGGCCACAGAGATCGAGCCCCGGCAGCTGGCCTTGCAGTGGGAGCCCCTGGGCTACAACCTGACCCGCTGCCACACCTACTCGCTGTCCCTGTGCTACCGCTACTCCACGCCAACAGGAGGCGGCGGGGGGAACAACGCCACGGTCAGAGAGTGCCTATCGGTGGAGGGCAACACGTCTCGCTTCACGCTGAGAGACCTGCCGCCCTTCCGCTCCGTCCACGTCCGCCTGGCGCTGGCCAACCCCGAGGGCAAGAAGGAGAGCCGAGAGGTCACCTTCCAGACGGAGGAAGATAGTGAGTGTTCAACCTGCATCAAAAGTAGCTGTATGAAGTTATTTGGCCACTTACTTTTACTACAACCTTGACCTAGTGAGGAAAAGTGGGAATGCATTTATTTATTTGGATGTTATTTTTCTCCCCAATGTAGTCATTTTGTTCACTGAAGCCTCTGGGTATGGCGAATGCACTGTGGATGGATCGAACCTCTGTCTCCACGGTGGTGCCACCCAGACGACCCGGATGCATTTATTATTATTTCTCTGTGTTGAACAAGTTGATATCTGTTGCTATTAGTATGCTGTGAATTGACTGCATTCTCACATAATGATTGTGCAATGTGTACACAAAATAATGCCTTCTGGTGTTTTCTTTTTAAACACACACACACACACACACACACACACACACACACACACACACACACACACACACACACACACACACACACACACACACACACACACACACACACACACACACACACACACACACACACACACACAAATATTGACTCATAAAATAAGCTGGCTCAGCATAACTAAATAGAAGATCAGCCGTTTAAACGGAGCCAAGTGAAAAATTAATCAGGAAGGCCATGGCCACCAGCAAGATGATAAAATGATTTTGCTCATCTTTGTATTTTTAATATTTTCTTGTGCACATCAGCAGATTGCACGCATTCTTATGCAAATGCACTGGAACAAGAAGGTCAGATGTGTATTCTTGTGTAGAATATACAACACGTTGCTCACTAATGGAATGGCACTTGGTGACAGTAAGGGACGTAGTGGAACATTATGATGATTGTGATGAATTTGGTGACATTGGACAGTGGCCGTCATCATAACACACAGCTCTCCCAAACAGCAGAATACGACATACGAGCGCTATTAAAACTCATTGACTGAGAATGACGTATTTTTTCCCAATGGCGCTGTTCGCTAACCTAAGGGTCACCATTGGTTTTGGGGGTTCCCGGGACACCACATTACACGTCGATCACATGACCGGAAAAAAAACCCTGCTTTCCCAAGCTTGTATAGGAGCCGTTGGAAAAACACCACTAATGCATTCATAGCCTATAGCTTTCAGATGGATTGTCAGGTATGGATCATGATTATTTTCCGATTCTAGCACATCCGTGTGCGTCATTTGAGGACACCCGTGTGCGGAATGGAGCGACGCAGAATATTCTATGATTCTTTTTTTAAGGTTGGTGGAAAACGTGCTTGGCAGTCAAAGTGTTTTAATTACTGTACTGTAGCTGCACCTGCTGCACATTGCTGTGCTGTCTTACAGTCGAGAGGAGACGGTTATGTGCAAAACACTGAAGGGGTTTACTCCACTGCCTGCAGTGATAAATGCAACAGGTTATCAAATTAGTTGTATTTGCTCTGACTGGTTCAGTTAACTCGCAAATGAAATGTGTCGAGCCATTATTCGCCCTGACTACCCTGAGCCCCCCTGCACCTTTTCTTGATTTTTCTGGTGAAACGTTTTCCTCCGAAAGGATCTGACAGTTCTCCAGTCTCTCTGTCAGTACAGGAACCACTGTCAGACTTGGAGATAACGGTAATTGAAACCCAGCTGGTGAAAGTTATACCCCTGTGTCTATTTCTTGTTGCGCTCCACAGTCAAACGTGGCTGTAATGTTTTGTGCTGCACAGGGAGCAGATTTGACTGCCAATGATCCACGGAGACGACAGGATTTGTCTCAAGTGTCCTCTGCCTGACTCAGAGACACGACACAAACATTTTTCTGGTGTTTTTTGTTGTTGCAAGGAACTGGCATGCAATTACACAGTTTCACACATGGACACACAGACAGATGTGTTTCCGTGTGTGTGCGTGCACACAGAGGGAGAAAGCAATACAGACAGATAGAGAAATACTATTCATTGTAAATGATCACAATTTTCCTTTCTGTCTTTTAGGAACATTTCTCTTTTTGATGGGAATTTCCTTTCATGCTGTTCATGGAGGCAGAAATACAGGCTCATTATTTCTCAGGGTATAAGACAAAGGTCCTGTTTGTGGCTGTTTTGCTCAGTTCAATGCTTTTTTTCCCGTCAGTATGGCGCTAAAGAAGAAAAATGGCGTGTCATCCTCTAAGACTTGGTGCTCTGTTATCAGACAGTGGAGGGAAGCCTGCAGCGCTGGCACACACGATCCCAGTTCATGCAGCGGGACCAGTCTGCATGCCCCTTCATCACTTCCCATCCTAAAACATCTTGCTGTTTCCCCTTTCATTTCCCCCCCATTCCTCTCTTGGTTCACTGCCTTTCTGCTCTGTCCAATGTGTTTTTATTATCTGGCCTACAGGCACAAGAGTCCATTAATGTTGATTCCACAGTGCTCTTTGTTAGTGAGAACGCTGTTTTGTGCCTTTCTATAGTTCATTAACATTCAAGTCCACGTTGCTGTTTGTTAGTGAGAACACAAACCATTGTTTCTTTCTCTCTGTAGTTCCTGGTGGCATCGCTCCAGAATCCCTGACCTTCACCCCATTGGACGATATGATCTTTCTCAAGTGGGAGGAGCCTGTAGAGCCTAATGGCCTCATCTCACAATACGAGGTAAGCCATCTGAACAGATTTAGTCGGGCTAAAAACATTTAATGTATTTTGTTCACAGTCAGTGTAATGACTAAAATGAATGTATTATATCTTCTCTTTCAAAGATAGTTCTCTCCCTTTCTTTCTCTCTCTCTCTCTCTCTATCTCTCTCTCTCTCTATGCTTTTTAATCATGTTTCTCTCTTTGATTAACTTTATTACTGCCACTAGGTGGTAGCATAAGCATACAAACTCACAAATGATATACGATCGCCGGGATGCGCGACGGCTCACCATGGACAGTGCTCGAAGTATACGAGTATACGGTTGTCTTTTCAAGCCTGTTTTAAAGGACGCCAGTGATTAGATTTTTTTTTAGGGAGGAAGTCAGGGCATCCCACACTTGGGTGGCAGTGCTATAGAAAGAGAATTTATCCATGTTGCTTTTAGTGGAGAGGCATACCCGTCTCTAACTCTGTATGTCTGTCCCTACAAACATTGTACAATCATAGCTCAGAACACTCTTAAGTTTAAGAAATGTTTTCATATTTCAAGAATATACTGTTATATGTAAGAGTATTCAAGGCCACACAAATGCTAATTCCTTTAGCTGACTGTCGGAAAGCCTTTTCAATTGCACAGTGAAGCAACCCCATTATTAGACTCTTGTCTTGTTTTTGTTAGTTTGTTTGTCCAACAGTTGATAGCAATGAGGCTAAGCGATACACATGAGTCCCCAACCAGTAGTAAGAAGGGGTCCTTCCTCACAGCCCATAAGATTTATTCATTCTTATGGTAATGAGATAGAAAACCAGACTCCAGGCTGTAATTACATGGGGGACAGGCATTATAATTACTTATTTGCCTAAGAGATGCCTCCACAAGGGGGCAACTTTATATGTTTCTAATTAATTATTGATGGCCTCATATCACGCACAGCGTGGGCTGTATAAGAGGAAATATATTAGAACACATTGTAGTGTAAAGTTCTCAAATTAAGCATTGTTTGTGGTCAACGCATGGGTGTGGGTGAGGGGACACTGTCCGGTGTGTTGCTGTGAAGGACGCACGCACGCACTCACGCACGCACGCACGCACGCACGCACGCACGCACACGCACGCACGCACACACACACAGCGTTTTGCCACCTGCGTCTTGTACAAAATAGACAGACTGTCCAACTGTCCAATAGCCTTATAACCAGTCTTGTTGAGTGGAGTCCCTCAGGGCGGCTCTATGCTAGTGTCTTTTCGGTTTTCTGTTATTGTGAGGAGAGCTTTGGCTAATTGTCTTTGATTCAAATAAGTGCTAAAAAGCTCTATAATGCTATAGAGTGTTTGTTCAGTAACAGGAGTCTCCATGTCTCTCTAGCTTTTTATTACACAGAAATTGGATAAAATATAAATTTTATCCAATCAAGATAGAGAACTCAGTTAGGATACATATTAAACAAGTGGAATTGTAAGTGATTTTGAGTGTGACGTAATGTGTCGTAATGAAGATAAAGATAGGTTTCAGATTACATACATGTATACATAGAGGCATTACCTTTAACCCACCCGACACTGAAACATATCTTTATTACGTCACCATCGAGAGCCAGTTATACCCCGGCATTGATACATTATCTTCATTATGTCACTCTCAAAATCAATATATGTACCATGGCATACGCATCGAAGCGTCGGATAAACCACCTTACTTGCGCGCTCTGCTTGCGCAAGTAATGCGTCGGCGCGTGCTGGGTGAAGGGGGGTGAAGAGGGGAGTCAGAGTTTGCTGGGTACCAACAGTAGGGACTTTAAGCAACGACTGTTTCAGGACGGCGACGCTATGCGGAAGTACGGCGTCTATGACGCCGTCGCCGTAGCTGTCAAAATCGTTAAGCAAACAGCCGTCGGCGACATTGGTTCCCATGGTGACGCGTCTATGCAGCATGTGTCAAACATAAACACTTTTTTTAAAAACATCCCGTCGCGCGTCAGCTAACTTGCCGATATTGCTTAATTCTTACATGCGCTGGACATGATCAGCAGTGGAAAGAGGAAGGTGTTGGAGCAATCTGTGTTATTCTAAATAATTCTAATTATTAATAATTCTAATTAATATGACATATGGTATATTAGTGTTATTTCTTCATTCAGAGCATGCCAACACATTACACAGCATAAGAGAGGTGATGGAGCAATCGGTGTAAATGTATGACAGCTATAATTTCAATAAACATGGTTATGACATGGCGTTGTAGACACTACGTGTAAGTGTAGGTTCTCCCGTAGTAGAAAGGGCTGCGACGGAGAGCAGGTTTATGTATCGAGCACTGATCCATTTCCGGTCGCCGTAGCCGACTGCCGTATCCGTCGTTGCTTAAAGTCGCTAGTGCCACCCAGGCTGAGACATCATGTCTGTGGGTGGCGAGGGTGTAAGTAGGCACAATAACACCTGAACAGCACAAATCCACCAACACCTTACCTGCTGGTTCACTGTCGCAGGCTTGGCCCAAAATAACATCGATGCCATGTTGTTCTCATCCTCTAGGGTTAAGGAAACATCACCATGTTGTTCTCATCGTCACATTAGCCAGATGTTCTCCCACAGTGATGCGTTGGGGGAGTGCTGCTCCATGCATGCCAACAACATCGCTATGAGTGTTTTTAGGCTGTTTTCATATCTGTTGACTTATAAACTGTTTTAGCTCAAAGTTTTCCCTGCAAAGACCAGGGAAACAGAACTAAAATCTCATGAAATCCATGTGTGAAGTGTGTCCAAATATTCATTAAAGTGCAGGCTGTCAATACGCTGTTAGCTTACATCAGCATAAGATTTACTGGAGAAGCTAAAGATGAATTAACAAAAGCCTGCTCTCATATATCAACAGTAAACAGGTATTACATCCTCCACATCAAACTTCCATGGCAACAAAGAAACGACACATAACGGTGTTAATCCCCTGCTGTGTTTTTATTTGTTTCCTGTTGTCAGATCTCCTACCAGAGCATCGAGTCGTCTGACCCGAGCATCAACGTGCCGGGGCCCAGACGCACCGTCTCCAAGCTGAGGAACGAGACCTACCACATGTTCTCAGGCCTGCACCCAGGAACCACCTACCTGGTGTCTGTCCGCGCCCGCACCGCCAAGGGCTTCGGCCAGACGGCCCTCACAGAGATCACCACCAACATTTCTGGTGAGCTGGTTTGCTTGACTAGCGGACCTGCTGGCCATAGAGCTGGTCTTTATGTCCTATGAGCTGGCACATGCTGTTGAGTAGCAGATCTGTTAGATAGAGCTGGTCTTACTGACGCAAGCTGTTATAGAGCAAGGAGATTATTTAACTACTTTTTTTTTTTGTCAAACATATGTTAGTATACTGCTGGCTTCGAAAACGTAAAACAGGAAATGGAAGCATGAATGTGTAATGTATCACTATTAGCTCTATTAGTGTAGCATTGTTATTATGTTCATATTTCATGTGGGGTTTATATGCACGCCTCAACTGTTATGCCCGTACTGTACTGTACTGTATGCTGTGTGTGTGTGTGTGTGTGTGTGTGTGTGTGTGTGTGTGTGTGTGTGTGTGTGTGTGTGTGTGTGTGTGTGTGTGTGTGTGTGTGCTAGCACTGCAATGTTCTGTTCTTTAGTTATTGGTATTTGAATATAGCTTGTTTTCACAAAAACAGCTGTCTGGGGATTTATAAAAGAAATGTATTTTTTATAAAATCCTTATTAGACACGACACGTCAATGGCTGTGCGTTGGAATGAAATGACGAATATCAATGCCAATGGCAGTCAATGAGTTTTTCGTAATAGATGCAAAAGTTTGAAATAATCGTGATATTGATTTGAAGTCATATTGCCCAGCCCTCACATCATTAAAGTTAATTCTGTCTCTATAGGAAACAGATGTGGGAACTCTCTGCCTTATTGTTCTCCAGAGCTCTGCTGAGCTTGTTGTGCTGTAAAATGAACTCTAATTATAAGGGCCTGCTTGTTTTATGTGTTTGGTCACCAGGCGCACCTGGCTGTCATCAATCAGTGGCGTTGTGTGGGTGGTTGTGGATGTAGGGACATACAGTAATGAATAAGGATAGTGTGTAAGCAAAGATGCTTAGATGGTTTCATATCTCAGTGTTTTGCATAAATACCTACTATATATATTTTTTTCTTTTCTGTATCCCACATTGTTTTGACAGCCCCTGAACTATATAGTTTTGTGTGTCTCTACTCTTCATATAGTTTCTTGTTCCTTTCCTTTCCTTTCCTCATCCTCTCTCTCTCTCTCTCTCTCTCTCTCTCTCTCTCTCTCTCTCTCTCTCTCTCTCTCCAATTCAAAGCTTTATTGGCATGAGAAACCATTTGTTTGCATTGTCAAAGCAAAAGTGGGACAACACAATCAAAACAATACATTATGTACAAATATATGAATAATTGAATATACATAGAAATAAAACAATACATAATAAAATAAAAGTGTAAACAGCTGTGTTACATATAGCTACTTTGAGGGAAGACTATACAAATTGTGTATTTTCTGTCAGAAATAGTTATACGTACATCCTTATAGATGTTAGCTTGATGACAGTAGTATTTTGATGTTTTGCATTCACTTGGAATAAAACCTTTGCGAAGTAGCAGGAATTTATTTAAATGTAACAGTATTTATATACTGTACCGAGGTCATTTGGTGTAAACACAATGATACACACAATACACACAATGATTTTAGTCCTTAAGGCTTTTACAAAAAATAAAATAAATAATCGACCAGGTAGGCAGTAGATCTGAGATCGGGCTGATTCTTCCAGAATGAATCCATCCCGTTACCGACAGCTTTGTGTCTGACCCAAATCGAGTCCGACCATAGAAAATGAATATGCGTCCGTCCGACACACACACACACACACACACACACACACACACACACACACACACACACACACACACACACACACACACACACCTTCACAGTTATTAATATTCGACCTTACCATTGATTATTGACATCAGCGTCTGCATTTAATGTCCACATAGCGGCCATACTGTCATACTGTATGGTCCCTGTAGCGTTTGCACTTCACAAAACTCTGATCGAGCCCAGGACCTTCTACTGTAGCTGTGAGGTTGCAGTACCGACTACACCACCGCTCTGTAGTCCTTAAGGTGGTTGTATTCCATTAGACATCCTTCTCCTGTCACTGCAGCTCACAAATCATTATTGTACTTGTCTCTGATGTCTTGGTTTGATTGATTGATTGAAATATTTATATTTAGTTCCCAGAATTACAGTACATTTCAAGCACAACTCAATACAAAGACCCAATAAAGCATTACACTTGTTTACAAGAGGGTCCACCTTGTTCAAATCATAACATTTACAAATAGACAGTTCTATATAGCCAAAAAAATAAATAACCATACACCATAGAGCCCAGAGTTGGAGGGCAGTTTGTTAACCAGCGTTGTTGCTATGTTTGTAAAGAAGATGTTCAAGTAGTTGGCCACATCAAGCTTGTCAGTGATGAGAGTCGTTCGATTTGATGTTTATGTTTGAAAACCTGGTTTTCAGTTTCTGACCGCAGCCTAGTTGGTTGTTGAGTAGCTTCCAGAGCTCCCGATGATTGTTTTTGTTTTCCTCAGCTTTATCATTGATAAAGTTTCTTTTAGCTGATTTGGTCATGGCAGTAACAATATTTCTTAGCTTGTTTCGTTGGGTTTTTAGGTTGTCCAGCTGTGCTTGGAGATCACTGTCGAAGCACTTGGCAAGCTTTGACTTGCATTTTAGAAATTCAGAGCATTTTTTGTCTTTGGCTTTCATTGCAGTCAGTATGTCCGAATTCATCCATGGCTCCGAGCGGGTTTTGATGGTTCTCAAAGGAGCCATGTTGTTCAGTACTGATGTAAATTTGGTTTTGAAGCCAAGCCAAGCTTCTTCGACAAGTGTGCTTTGAAGCTCATCGGACCAATCCAGACTCCCCAATTATTGGTTAAAGACCTCACTAGAGTAGGATAATAAAATTATCGCTAAGCCCGCATACAATAACACCTTTCTTGGAGATTCTGGATTTGTCCGAGGTCATGAATGAGATCAATGACAGTTTGAGTAGAAACACACGCTCTAGTGGGTTGGGTAATTAGCTGGCTGACACTATGCAGATCACAAAACCTACTAAATCAGATCGCCCATCAGGATTTTCTCTGCCCCCTCCTCCTCAGCTAAGCATCCCTCAAGAATATCATAGAGGCCTTGCTGGTCAGGAGGTCTGTAGACTGTGCCAACTAGTACTGATTTCGCATCTCCTGGTACAGTGGGCAGGTGGTTAGGAACTGTAGCTCAGAGTTAATTTCCAGTGTGTGAGATAGCTTCTGGTGCATGTGCTTGTGTCTGGGCACGGAGTCCCAGAGCTAACTGGGCTAAGGGGGATATATTTCACTGTATGTGAGGGACCTTTTGTGGAGCGTGTCTGGTTCACTTTCCTATAGGTGCGGTTATACAATGTCAATGCTCTCTTTTATTTTGATAATTAGTGGGTATCATCCTAATTCTAAGTCTGTCTCTCTCGCTCTCGCTCTCGCTCTCGCTCTCGCTCTCGCTCTCGCTCTCGCTCTCGCTCTCGCTCTCTCTCCTCTCTCTCTCTCTCTCTCTCTCTCTCTCTCTCTCTCTGCAGCTCCTGTGTTTGACTATGGAGATATCCCGTCTCCGCTGAGCGAGTCAGAGAGCACCATCACAGTTGTTCTTCGCCCTGCGGTGGGCAGAGGAGCTCCTGTCAGGTACACCTTGTTACTGATGTATTGTACAAGCGTGCGTTCAAACACCCACCAACCACACTGCATCATTTATAGCTACACTACTGCATGTCCTGTAGTGTAGTGTAGTGTAGTGTCCTGTAACTTGACTGTTCTCTCCTACACACACACAGGTCCTTGCAAATAGGTGTGCAAAAGGACTTTATTTACTAAGAATTAGCCTCATGGCTCGGCAAGGCTACTTACTTTACTTTAAGTGATATTTTTTGGCTAAAACAACGTTTTTTGTTAAAAGCTTAAATCACTATATTCTGATATTAATCGCTATAGAGTGTTTGTTCTGTAACAGGGGTCTCCCTGTCTCTCCAGAGCTCTTTAACACTTTGACGCCATACCCTGTGTTCCCCGCATTTTAATCAAATATCCAACGCTGCCGACATTGTTTTATTACCTTTGGAGCATACGCTGAAGTATTTGCAGCTTTCAACCACGAAAATCCGGTAAAAAATGGTCCGTCGTCTTGTTATGATCAGACGCACCAGCGGCCATGACAATGCGAAACGAAACCACAGTGCAGAGCAAGTTGTAGTCCAAACAAACACCCCGTCCACTTGCATTGGGCTCAATTTCCCAGAAGCCCTAGCAGCCCAGATGATGACTTGATTTCCGGTTTCGTCATCATAACGCGACGGCCTCGTCATCAGGTCCCGGATAAATGCGCTGTTTCTTTTTAATTATTTTAAAACAGAGAATTAAACGCATTAAACAAATAGCGGGAATTGCGTATTATGCAGCGGCGGAACACTGGATCAAACAATTAGCGGCACTAGAAGTATAGCCATATATCATCTTAAAATGTTATAGTATTCCAGTTCCAATTTTGTCTGCTCATTTCTTTGTGTCATCACTTACAATTCCACTTGTTTACGTTGTATTCTGAATGCAATCTGTACCCACTACCCTGATTGGATAAAATTGGTATCCCGACCTGAAAATACATTTGCTGTTTAATAAAAAGATGGAGACATGGAAGCTCCTGTTATTCAACAAACACTCTATAGCAATGAGTACTATCTACTACTACTACTACTTATTTTAACCAAAGAAAATCACTTACCCTACCTTTAAAACGTTTTTACACTTTCTTAAATTAATGATGATGGGATTGATAATAATAGGATTGTGTAGTGTGTAAAGCTAGACACATCCACCTGTCCTTGCAAGGTGTGCAAAAGGACTATATTTACTAAGACTTAAAACATTTAAATGTTTTTTGCCGTTTCTTTCCATTAGTGATGATGTGAGAATAGGATTGTGACATGTGTACGTGTGGGTACTACACTTTTCTTCCTATAATTAAATGCTTATCATATAAATTGCCTCCGGTAAATGTGAGTTTCTAAGGCCTTGAAGTTTCAAGACTAAATGGAATGTTTGTTGTAATTGCTGTACATTCATTAGTGATGATGTACAATAGGAGAAAAGAAGTGGCTGTATATTGGAAAGTACTTAACCTCCCTTCCTGTGGTCACATGATTATTATTGCAGCTGCCAAGTATGTGTGAGTATCCAAAGAAACACACGTATTTTGTATCCTCTGGGAACACTGTTCCAGACAGTTAATTACATTCAGCATCTAACAAGTCCTTGGTGAGAACAAGACAAATTATTATGACCTACTTCGTGGTGAGGCTTGGTAAATAAAATGGAAAAAGAAAAGGTGTCTGCAAAGATGCTAGAGGAAACGAGACAAACAAATAATGCTCTATACACAAGAACCAGACCAGAGACTGATGACAATGTATAGACAAATCCACGGAGGGGTGCTCTGGGCACAGCCATAGCTGAGGTGTACCATTAAGCACAGCTTGACACCTCAGTATTGATTGCCTACACCTGGCCTACAGGGCACCGCTCCATGGATTCGTCACTCTTCTTCCCCACAACATTGTGGTTTACCCACTGTATGATATCCAAAACATGTTTTCTGTTTATCTTGACATGGAAATCCAAGAATCTGTAATTCATTTTTTTATAAATTACTTTTTTCTAGGTATGTGCAGGTTGTATTTGTCAGATTCTTAGGCAAGCCATGAGACCATTTTATTTGCATAGCACATTTCAACAACAAGGCAATTCAATGTGCTTTTCACAGAACATCAAGCAAAGGAAATACAATTATAAAATGACATTAGGATGCATAAAACAAATGAAGTAAAAAGAAAGAAAGAAAAGTAACTCAATCAAAGGTAGCGGAAAAGATAAAGGTCTTTAATCGTGTTTTAATAGAAATGAGTGGGAGCAGACCTGAAGTTTTCTGGGAGTTTGTTCCTGATTATGTGGTGCATACAA
The DNA here is from genome assembly GCF_951216825.1 of Electrona antarctica. Classification (NCBI taxonomy): domain Eukaryota; kingdom Metazoa; phylum Chordata; class Actinopteri; order Myctophiformes; family Myctophidae; genus Electrona; species Electrona antarctica. The sequence continues at coordinate 18,397,918 of NC_136796.1, read as the reverse complement.
ATTAAATGCTGCCACCAAAAGCAGACCATTCCCAGATGACCTGAGACACCTGGATGGTTCATAATATCGCACAAGATCAGAAATGTATTCCAAATGTAGTATAACAGTAGTATAATGACATCAATTATTTGACACACAGGGAGCCATATAAGGCTTATAACGACTGGAGTGATATGCTCCACTTTCTTGGTATTAGTAAGGACCCGAGCGGCAGCGTTCTGAATCTACTGAAGTTGTCTGATTGATAGGCGACTGTTAAAGTGTAGGCAACGCTTACACAGGGTGACACCCACTTATACAATAGTATAGTAAGTATACAGACTTGACAATCATGACCAATACTATATGTTTCATGATCATCTTGTCTTTCTCAAATATATTTGGCAAGAATGTACAAGTACAGTACACCAGCTGAATATACGTGGTAGGCTGGAAAACCAGGAGTAGTTGTGGTCCCAGAGGACCCGACTTGTGTAATAACGTGTGACTACTTTCCTTCAGTGCGTACCAGGTGGTGGTGGTGGAAGAGGATGGGTCCAGGCAGGTGAAGAAGAGAGAGCTGGGCACCGTCGATTGTTTTCCTACTCCCAACTCCCACAACGAGGCCCAGGCTAAAGGAGTCCCCCATTACTACACAGCCGAGCTGGCGCCCAGCAGTCTGCCGGAGGCCACACCCTTCACCGTGGGGGACAACCACACCTACAACGGCTACTGGAACGCTCCCTTAGATCCCACCAACAACTATCTGGTGTACTTTCAGGCTACCAGCAACTTCAGAGGGGTGAGTAAGAAGCATTAAGTAAGAAGTATTGAGTAAGAAGCACTACCTGACTGCTGCTGTTTCAAGAGTGTAGACACATCACGTTATGCTTCAGCAACCTTGAATATCACTCAACGGCCCATGCGTACCACCTGTTTTTAATTTGCACATAGTGCAGCAGGCTTTACTGATAACGAGCGCTTCCATACCCTGATACCTTGCAGATAATCATCTGCAAGGAATTTCTTGACGGACAAATGTCATGTGTGTGCACATGTACTGTGACCAAAAATGCCCAGAAGGAGTAGAGACTAAATTAAATATTGTGCAAGTAGAATTATCAAATTGATACCATCAGCTTGTAGAACTTTATGGGGCGGGTATATTCATTTTCAGCTAGAAAAAATGCTTTAAAAAAAAAAGTGATGCAACCTTTAAGTCTTTTAAAAAGTCTAAAGAATCTGCCAGAGGATCAAGTGTAACGCACAGGATTCTAACCCTGTCTCCCGTGCAGGAAGGTATACTAAAGCCAACATCTTATCGACTAGCCTAAAGGGGAATCCCCCTTGTATTGATGTTCAGGCAGAGGCTCAGAGTAACTCTGCTTCACTAGCGGAGCCAATATAATGCCCAGGATTTGAACCCGGGTCTCCCGCACAGGAAGGGACAATTACGCCAAACATCTTATACACTAGCCTAAAGGGGAATTCCCCCTTGACCAGGGGAGATATTAGGCTTCAGGCAGGGGCTCTGAGCCACTTTGCTACACTTGCATGAATAAGGACAGTCCTGACCAGCAAGCACAGGTACATTGAAGTTAAAAGCACTTTGACTGGTGTATCATCTGCAGAACAATATGGTGTACCTCTCAGGGGAATGAAGAGCCATCTCCCTCTTGTGTGTTTAATGGAGTTGGCCTTGGGCAGAACTCTCATGAATGAGAGCTGAAGGTCAAGGCCTCCCTGTGTCTATGTGCTGTGAAATGTGATTGAAATCTCTCCCTATTGATCCAGAGTACCACCAGTAAGCCTCACATCAAGAGCTCTCATCCCAAATGAGACTCAAATGAAAGGCGCTGATGGAACCAGTACTTTGTCAAAGTACTTTTTCTGTCAAAACAGCCTCTGAATGTCATTGTGGGTGTCATGTCGCAAACGTAACGCACACATTATAGCGAGGACTGTGCTGGATAAATATCGTAGGTAGGTTACTGTAGACATGATGAATGAATGAACAAATTAATTCATTCATTATTGGAATGGATGGATGGATGGATTGAAATCTTAAACAGCCCACGTCTCATGCAAGCCGCTGGACAGTGTTTAGGCCAGGAGGACACTTTGACAAAGGACACAATTATTACATGATCGCCTAATCGCAATTATTTGAGATAATCACAATTATTTGAGATAATCACAATTATTTTTGCATAATCTTCAATCATTTCCTTGTTGAAAAATCACACCCGTGTGAAGGGGCCCTCTTATCATCGTACATCATGCATCATCTCATACTGGCCAATCAGAATGTCTGTTGCCTGTTGCCACAAATTTACGTCATATTTGGCTGACATTTGACCTAATTTCTCCTTTCATTGTCAATGGCAAAAATATTGAGACGTGTGGGGACAAAAGCTGTATATAGGAGGGGCTAGCACCCCTCAAAAATAGCAGATCTACAGGTTTATAACACACCACTTTGTGACATGTTGTAAGCTTGTATATCAACTATTGCAGCTATTTTGTATTTTTTTTGGAAAGAAACAAGTATTACATATTAGTAAATTTGTCAGTGAATTCTTTGTATATTTAAGGTATTTGTCATATCTGCCCTGTGCAATTTGTGATTACGAAGCCTTAAAGGCAAACAGAAATACAACTTGTAACGTTCCAATGTTCAATGAAAATTTTTTGTGTGACAATTAATCAGCAACTTCATCATGATATGATGAAACATTTCTTACTTAAGTAAATGTACCACACTGTAGAAATACTCAGTAACAAAAAATATTATACTCATAAGTAAAGTAAAGGTAATGAGTACAGTACTTGAGTATAAGTGTGCTTTACACCACTGCAAATAAGCAGCAGCTGCTTTAATAACCTCTTGATGGGGAGGTAAGTAGAACGTATCTGTCACTTCCAGAGACAGGAGGAGATGAAAGTCTATTTGGAAGACATTTTCAATTAAAAAAGGCAGTTTGGTGCCGCTTTAGGTGAGAAGGTTCTGACTCCACTCTCGGAGCGCAGATTAGCATAATTGCACATAAAGTGTGATTTAGCATCTTTAAAACCTTAATTTGATAACGTGCCCCGTGGAGTCATGGATGAGGAGTGCTGGTTGGGCAGATGGGGAGCCAATTAGAAGACCTGGATTTGTGGACCTGGAGCAATGCGGAGCAGTGGGGTGGGGGTTGGGGGGGGGTGTGGACCCCAGGTGCTTTAGGCCAGGGTTTCTCAAAGTGGGTGCCTTGACGCAAGTCAAGGGGTGCCTGATGCCTCAGAATATATGTGACCGGGTCTGGCAAATAGGCCCTCATCTCGACCAGAGTAAGTTTTCAGTTTTTTACAGATTATTAAAGTACAGAATGTAAGCTTTCATATGATGTATCATTCAATGAAATTGGAAAATATTTGAAGGAGATATGACCATTTTAAAATGATTGTGCCGTTTTACCCAAAGCTGAGAAAATCCCCTTTGAATGTTCACAACATTTCAACACCTAGAGCTGGCTAGCCTACTTTGACTTATAAATGTATACATTTAATTTGCCCAAATCAATAATCTGTGTTGATATGAAAAAAAAAACGAAAATCACAAAAAAAGAAAATCAAGTATATTTTAGATTTTCTGCCTTTTCATTATAGGCGAGATGAGGACCATTTTGCTAGACCTGGTCACATATATTTGGAATCGATCAAAGTCACTTGCACTTTACTTCTACAGCACACCAAGAGCCCTATTTTTGCCAGTGCCAGTATCCATAAACGTCTGTCGCTAGCCCCTCCTATGCCCAGCTTTGTGTGTCTGTGTGTACCACGGAATGTGATGATGTGATTGACTGAGCACGGAATGTGATGTATGATGATATTAAGAGTGCCCCTCACTTCACACAAGTGTAATTTTTTGAGGTGCGATATAGCCCCTCCTATGTCCAGCTTTTGGTGTGTGTGTGTGTAAACACAAACTTTGTCCGGCCTAACACAAACAATAAATGCCATTGACAATGAATAGACAATTTTGAGTGTTTGTGTAAACACAGACGTTGAAGACGAAGGTGAGGACGCAAATTCTGATTAGCCGGAATGAGATGATGTACAGTTGGAGGCCATCGATATTGTCCTTTTCTTTTTGCTGAGGTTTGCGTGATCTGCGCAAAAGGACAGTTAACCCATTTTGGGCGGGAACCCCTTTTGGTGTTTTAAACATTATGTTATAATTTAGCTATTGAAAAATAGCAGATCTACAAGCTCATAGCGCGCCACTCGCTTGTAGGTCTGCTATTTTTGAAAAATCGTGAAAATATTTATTTCAGAAAACTGGAGGATTTAGAAGGATTTTTTTAAATTTTGAGGTCGGGCCTAAATGGGTCAAATGATAAGGGACAATATCGGTGGCACCCAACTGTACGATGATGATTTTAATATTTAATATCATATTGTTTATGTCCCTCGAACTTATTTCAATTGGTTTGAGCCTGATATAACCAGTCCTTGTTCTTTCTTTCTGGCTCCTGGAGCAGTTTTAGCTGCAGTACCGCAATGTCCTGGGGTGGTGGGTTCGTTGATATGCAAATAGTTTTTTATCTTTGAGTCATTATAACACTGATGCTAGATAAACCCAGGCTTGTTTCCTTTCCATGCCAGCTTGGAAAATCAACAATGGCGGACATTGTAAACAAAGTGGAAATGCAAATTTGGAAATGAAGACTGAAGAGGGAGAGGAATTATACAAAGTAGGGTGATACAGATAACATCACGCGTACAACCAAATCAGTTGAGCTGTTCCTGAGAACAATTTCCTTAAAAGCCCCTATATTATGAGAAAGCCTGATTGTTCAAAATTGCGTATTTGGGGGGGGATAGAAAACACATAATGGGGAGCGCAAAAAACACACAAAAATATATGTAAGTTGAATTTCATGTAGTAGGCCCTTTAAATCTGTCCTAATAGACACGACATTGTATCTTAGGGGGAAAGATTTACATATACTGTTATATGACATAAGGTTCTATTATAGTAACGGTGTGATTCAGGGCTGCTGTGGATGAAAACGTTATTTGCAGGGGTGACCTGAGGCAAAAATGTTTGAGAACCACTACTTTAGGGCACAGCTAATTGGGGATCCTAACAAGGGTGTTTGAGAACCACTCCTTTAGGGCACAGCTAATTGGGGATCCTAACAAGGGTGTTTGAGAACCACTACTTTAGGGCACAGCTAATTGGGGATCCTAACAAGGGTGTTTGAGAACCACTCCTTTAGGGCACAGCTAATTGGGGATCCTAACAAGGGTGTTTGAGAACCACTACTTTAGGGCACAGCTAATTGGGGATCCTAACAAGGGTGTTTGAGAACCACTCCTTTAACTCACAGCTAATTGGGGATCCTAACAAGGGTATGACTTTAACTCAAACTTGTTTCCTCTTTTTTTCTCCCCACAGGAGACGAGGATCAACTGCATCCGGATTGCTCGCAAAGGTATAGCGTTGATTCTGTTCTGTTCTGTTCTGTTCTGTTCTGTTCTGTTCTGTTCTGTTCTGTTCTGTTCTGTTCTGTTCTGTTCTGTTCTGTTCTGTTCTGTTCTGTTCTGTTCTGTTCTGTTCTGTTCTAATAACAAATAACTTCTTTGACTATACAATTATATAAACACAATGGACACAAGGAAGTGGCAGGCACTCAATTCTGCTGATTATAGGAAAAGAGAGGCAATAGGAGAATACTGTAAGTACAGTTGGGTGCCACCGATATTGTCCCTTATCATTTGACCCATTTAGGCCTGACCTCAAAATTTTAAAAAAATCCTTCTAAATCCTCCAGTTTTCTGAAATAAATATTTTCACGATTTTTCAAAAATAGCAGACCTACAAGCTCGTAGCGCGCCACTCGGTGGCGCGCTATGAGCTTGTAGATCTGCTATTTTTCAATAGCTAAATTATAACATAATGTTTAAAACACCAAAAGGGGTTCCCGCCCAAAATGGGTTAACTGTCCTTTTGCGCAGATCACGCAAACCTCAGCAAAAAGAAAAGGACAATATCGATGGCCTCCAACTGTAAGTAGAGATGACTAGTCTGTGCCTGGACATCTCCATTGAGGCGCGCACCGCTCTACCAAACTCATTTGGCACAGCTTACGGCTGCTTTTAAACTCCACTATCACCTTCCCAAATGTATGTGACCAGAATAGCAATTTAGGGGAAAGCGTGCCAACACGCCCATGACCACACCTCTAGGCGCAAATACCGGTGTCGGCTAAATAGATACCGATGACGCTGGACCAAAATGCCATTAAGGGATAGAGCAAGCTCCTATACTCGTAATTTTCGGACAGCGGCTGCATTGCGGGCCGCGTCGCGGGAAACGGCGGCGACAAAAATGGAGCCCTGAGTCTGTGTGTCTGCTGAGCTGCTCTGCACAGCAGACACAAGAAGGCAGCTGAACGCTAAACATGAAGCTGTCTTCTCACTCTGTCGTTGACTTTCTGTTCTCACTCTTCAGAGCGCCGAAGTCCTGACGTCACTCGCTTATCCCCTCGATTCCCCTGGTTCACGGAAGTAATTTCTCTATGAAGAATAACATGGGGTGATCTTAATATCGTCTACTATAAGCATTGTGGTCCAAAAATAAACAAGCTGTCTTGGTGTTATTGTCAGGGAGGTGTCTCTGTATCGCTTGCGACAATCAGTCAGTCATACATATATGATACAGTCTGCTTCTAGCAAACATTTAACTAATTAAGCAGCAGTAACATTAGCGTTTTCTCTGTCAGTTGATTCTTCATATCCATATGAGTGCAGTGGCCTGGATGATTTGTTTATTCAAACACAGTTATTATATGAGGCTGATTCTAAAATCCTCCTATGGGGATTACAATGCAAATAAAAAGTACATGAACCCGTGGATTTGCACCCTCTACCAATATTGACATCAGACTTCGGTGCTCTATTACTGACGTTGAGATTTTGGCCTGTTCTAACATTTTGGAATACCCCCGTTGGGTTACGGCAGCTTTGAAATGGAGAATGCAGCACCATAATCTGCTCCTTGAGACGGGAAGAGAGAGAGAGAGACACCTTGAGACAGAGCGGAAGAGAGAGATAGAAGTCTATAATTCAAACAGTAGGCATAGAGAGAGTAAGCAGATGAACGCCCCTCTCTTCCCCTCCCTATCAGATTGTGTCAGAATCTCATGAGGAAGGGCCATGTTAAATTGGATTCCTCTCCCCGAACTCTCCCTTTCTTATCTGAAGCACACTGACATCAAAGGTTCCCGCCTCACTATTGTCTGTCGCTGTGACACAAAAGCAGTGGAGGTGCAGTTGCAGGCATATTTATATGAAACATCCTTTGGTCCTAGTGTATATGATTGTGATCCTGAGGACGTACAATTGATGTTGTTCCATTTCCTGTTCAGGTATTATTGTTGGTGTGAACACGGTGTCATAGTTTTAATATAATGGCTTTGCTCTGAATATAGGGGTAAGAGCAGAGCACGTGACTCATCTCGCACATGTTGTGAGATAGCAGCAGGTGTGTGGAGCTGCATTGATGCAAGACATTATAACCAGTCCACTGCCCAGCAAGCAAAACCAGGATCCACATGGTTCCTTAGTAATCTTGTTGCTGTTGCATTACATTTGATCTGGGGAAGAATAGCCTTGGGAACCGCAGGCGTTTTGTTTTCAATGAAAGAAAAGCCTGGGCGAACAAGCCAGGAAAAGTGGCAATGGATGGATGGATGGATGGATGGATGGAGTAACAGTGCAAATTTTGTGACATCAGTGTTCTCCACTGTGTGCTACCGGGGAGGGGAGGAGGAGGGAAGCGGGGGGAGGGTAGCGGGGGGAGGCGTCCGTTTCCAGCACCAGTTTGATCTGCCCCCTATGCACAGGAAAAGCGTGGGGTTCTTTCAGGCTATTATACCTTTAATGTGCAGTGTTTCATCTATAGCTTCAGTGTTTTGCTCATCAGTAGTGCAACCAAGTGACACTGCTCTGTCTTTGGTGAAACACCAGGGAAGCCCAAATGATGATTCATTGCGAGAGGGATCTCAAACACCTGGCTGGGTGTGATGGAAATTTGGGGACAAGCGATGCATAAAGAATATTAAAGATGGTGCCATGTGCTGACATATGGCTCAGAGTCTGCTGTGGAAAATAGCCTTCCTGAATTGGAGAAAGCATCCATTCTGCTCCTCCGGGCCAAACACACTCGGAATCAATGGTCTATTGTCACAAATCCTGCACCATACTATCCCTACCTTGTTCTCTGTCTGTCTCTTGGTCTCCTTTACACTCTCTCTCTCTCTCTCTCTCTCTCTCTCTCTCTCTCTCTCTCTCTCTCAGGTGGATATAATGTTATATTGTAGGTAGAGGAGGATAATAGGCTCATTTACACAGATAAACCTTCCCTCTGTGCTCTTGCAGTGGTAAAAGAAGCTCGCTAGGATTACTGGAATACTCCAGTGTCATCTGCCAGCTTCTCCTAGCAGCTGTTTTTATCCATCACTGATCTCATGCTTCATAAATTAGATTATGGGTAGGAGTTCATTTTTGTTGTATGTGTTGTTCGTGGACATTTGTCACTGGAACAGTATGTCAACATCACTGGGGTGTTGCACTCAAAATAATAAATTGGCATAAGGACTAAGATTGGGGGATAAAAATGCATTTGGCTTTCAGACGAGCATTAAAAGACATCCTCCCAGTAGAAACATTAACCTGTGAGAATAGCTTGATAAAAAATGATCTCGGCATCTATTTAAATGTGTCAGGTTACTTTAAATTAGTTTAGACATGATAAAACTTTGTGAGAAAAGACAAAAGACAAAAGAAAAAAAACAACCAATTACAACCAGAAACTAATTTGCACAATACAGAGGCAGGAAAACCCAAGCGGCTCATACAAACTTATTTTGTCAAGACAGGCGGACAAAAGAAACAACAAAATTAGAAATCAATTCAAGACTCAAGTGACTTGGATTGCAGGCAGAAACAAAAGATGTTGCAGTTGAGAAAAAAAACGTGTTATAATGAAAAGAAACAAAACAACCAGACTGTGAGTGAGTGTGTGCGTGCGTGCGTGCGTGCGTGCGTGCGTGCGTGCGTGCGTGCGTGCGTGCGTGCGTGCGTGCGTGCGTGCGTGTGTGTGTGCGGTTTTGTGCTGAGACATGTTGATTCACTGTCGATATGAATGCAGCATCAACAGTAGAATAAAAACACATCAGATAGGCAGTCAATGTGTATAATGTTGACGATGGTGCAAATCATTTAATTGACAAAAGAGAGTGCTGCTGATTGTTTAGTCTGGTTAATGAAAGTGTTCTAAAGTGTCCATTACAATCAGAGCAATGGCAATCAAATAAAGTGTCCATTACAATCGTGCAATGGTAAAGAGACCTGACAGTGTCCACATCAGTACAATAACCATACCCTAAAAGAGACCTGACAGTGTCCACATCAGTACAATAACCATACCCTAAAAGAGATCTGACAGTGTCCACATCAGTACAATAACCATACCCTAAAAGTTAGAGTTCAGAGTCCTTGGCATACAGTATATTGTTCCAAGTTATGTCATGGTTGACCTGGCAGAGCGATCATTGTGTGTCTCGTTGTAAACTGGCTACTGGCACAAAAGATCTGTTGCTTCCTCTTCTGCTCAGATGCCCCACGACATCGTAGTAGGTAGGGGGTGGGAGGGGATCTCTATGGAGGCATCCAGCTTCCTTAGCCACCTCCTCCACCTACTGTAAATATAGCTGTCACGATTACAAATTGAAGTTGATGATTAATTGTCACACAAATAATTGCGATTAGCGATTTAATTGTGTTTTGTTTTTGCATTGATGCATTGAATGACGCGTGTGTATGTCTGTATGTATTGTAGCATCTGACCCAGACCAAGACACAGGAGACAGTTATTCGGTGGGCTCAACCGCCCTGGATCTTTATTTGTTCAATACAGGGGTCCGCAACGGGAGGTAATGCAGGGAAATAATAATACAAAATGCGCTCAAATAATAGTCTGTCCAATCCTGGCGGGGGGTTAACTATAACTCAAAGTTCTCTTCCCCAATCGAAGGATAATGGGGGGGTCCAAACTATACGGGACTCCGTCCGCTGTCGCCCCGGCGGGGGCTAACAGTGAGTCCTTTTCCTCCTTCCTGATAGACGCGCCTGTCGGCGTCTATGTTGCGCTCCTTCATGGTGCTTCCCTCGTCGCGCTTCCTTTAAGCGTGTCCTTTTTTATGTGATGCCCCGTGCATCTGCCTGTGTGAGTGAGAGAGAGACAGGGGTTAATTATATGCGCTGCTTAGTCTTCGGGAATAAGGAGGAAATGTGCGAGAGTCTGTCTTACCGCCAGCAATAGCCCAACCGCCTTGATGAGAGGCCAGAGTCGGAGTGAGAGAGCGACGGGGACATTTGTAGCCTCGGGGCGGGTCGCTCGTCTGAGCCAGAGCCGGCTGTTGGAGGACATGATATGATATATGCATTTTTCCCATAGACATTTCAAAAAGTATTTATTTGAAGACCTTTTAAGCGTCATACGAAGCCAATTCGAGTCGTGACAAATCATGACAACAAACACAATATTTTGGACCAAACAAATTCAATGTACTATAGAAGATTTACATGGTTTCTTTGTTGTGTTAAAAACAGTCTTTGTTTCTCTGTGCAGCTGCATGCAAGGACTCCAAGCGGGCTCTGGAGGTATCCCAGCATGCAGAGGACATGGGCTTGATCCTGGGAGCCTGTGCTGGAGGTCTGGTGGTCCTCATCCTGCTTCTGGGGGCCATTGTCATCGTTGTCAAGAAGGGGTACGTACTTGTGAAAGTGTTGGTGGTCAATCTGAAGTGATTTATGCTCCATGTTTCACGTCAGAGCCATGATCCATCATCCATCTTCTACAATGTGAGTTGTTGGTGCTCTTAAGTCAGTGGCACTTTGATGTGAAGGACCCCAAATGTATATGTATTTGGTCAGAGACCCTCATCTGAAAATATTTATTTTTTTACCAGGAACACCCATAAGAGAAGATTTGGGTTGTTCAAAACGTCCAACATTTTCATAAATTCGCTTTGTGATCAGCTTACAAATCTCCGTATTGCTATTTTGAATAGCCAAATTACAAAATAGGGTTATGGCCCCTACAGACTGTAGGAGTTTTAAAGTTGTCGGCGAGTCATCAGATCGTTATGTATTTCACACTACAGGAGTCTTTTTTTTTATCGACTGTCATTACTGTATATCTGTGTGGCTTTCACACTAAACGATTTATAGCCGAGTAGGCATCACACACTTTATTCCATTTCATTTTGACATCTCACGCACATGCAGGATGCCGTGAAACAGGTGTGAGACAGACACAGGACGCCTCTCTCTCTCTCTCTCTCTCTCTCTCTGTCTCTCTGCGTGCACGCCACACACACAGGAATAGCCAGGCTACACAGGGCGAAAGGTTTGTGATAGCGTATAGCCTACGTGCGCTATAGCGAGACAGGACGTTAAATCTTGATTTTCATTAAATAACTCTCTGTCTCTCTCCGTATGTGTGTACACACACACACAGTCACACACGTCACACACGTGCACGAGCCTTAGTGGTTAAACAGATTGTTTTATACGAAAAAGGAAAGGAAAAGAAAAGAAAAGAAAAGAAAAGAAAAGAAAAGAAAAGAAAAATGCTGGGGACCCCAAGGACCCCACTTTCAGACCCACTGTCCTGAGTTACCCATCCAGAGGAGTACAGTATCTCTATTCCACTTTGGCAGCTGTGCTCTACTAAGAAATACATTTTACAATGATAATGCATTTACAAGTGGAGATGGTGAAATAGCAGAACATTAATCCTACATTCTCTGGTCTAATTTCAAGGTCCCTGTGCTGGCTGAGCAACCCCATCCCACCCATTACCCCCAAATAAAAGTGAATGTGAAATGCACTCCGGTAGCATTTGAATCATTGGCTGCTTTCCACTGGCAAATTATCTCTGCCGTCAACTGCACCTGCGATGTATACTACCTCCTCTCACTAGGCAATGTCTTGACACTCATCTGAGTGTGAAATATTTCATCAAGGGGCGTGTTATTCCATTGGCCACTCAATTACATGAGGCCAGCAGCTGTGAGGTGCCACTCGATGAGCTGGTAATTGGTTAGGAAGGATGTTTTTGCTTGTCTTTTTTTTCTACAGAGCTCTAACATCCTTGGTATTCTTTTCTCCTGCAGTAGCATAGAGGATTTTGTGGAAGGGGGGAGTGATTGATACCATTCACAAGCCACAAGTATAGCCGACTAGGTGATCACATGCCGCCCGGAGAGAAAGAATCTCCATGGGCCTGCGTTTATAATCAGCCAGCGATGTTGTGCTCTCCCATGGTTATGTTTTATCTGTAGATGGCACTGAATCCCTGGCCACTCATTTAAATATAACCAATCACCCAGCACATCTTTCCCCCCCGAACCCCCCTGAAGTATCTCTCTCTCCTGATGACATCATGGGCTGATTAGTGTCCTCTGTTTTTTATTTTTGGTACAGTGTACACTGTACAGTATGTGGACCATGGTGACATTGATCAATTCTTGATGAAAAGCTTCTAATATATTATTTAGGCACCAACATCTATAAATCTCACTCTATTAAGGCAACCGGCCGGTTCCACGCGCTGCACAAGGTGCCCTTTTTCCACTTGAGCACCTGCCCCTCTAAATGTCTGTGCACGCCACTGCCTCCATGCACAACTTCACAAGCCTGTCAGTCGAGGCCATTGGTCAAGCCTGTCTTGCTCGTCCATGTTTTGGGCCCAAACTTGAAGTGCCAGAGTTTTATTGAACTTTATTGTTAAAGGAGCATTCAGTGATTTGGGTGATTTGGAAAACCCCCCCTGTCTGCCCCAGTAACAAGATGTGCACATGCACGCACTACAGTGGGGTGACACGCGACAGGCCAACAGCACATACACCAAGAACCGCCCCCGCTCGATCATGATTAGCGGAAGGCCCCTCTCTATCCTGATTGGATGAAGGCTGGGCCACCTAGCCAGGGGTTAACTGGGGACAGGGAGGAACTCCTTGTATGGTCAGCACACTCTATAGTAGGGAGGATTATCATAACAAAACAAAAAAAGATGTGGTTTTTGAATTAAGTGAAATCACTGTAACATTTAAAGGAGTAAACCGCTGTGCAGGAGGATGCTGTCGCACACCAGTCTTAGTAGTGGTGCCAGCTCACGGCAGAAACATCTAAAGAGATAAATCTTAAAAAGACAAAAGAGTGGCTGCACACACAATAATCTGCACTTTGGCTATCAGTGTGTGCAGCCACCCTTTTGTCTTCTTAAGACTTATTTCTTTAAAGGAGTAAACTGCCCAAAGAACATGACCGGAGAAGTCTCCGGTACATATTCACATCTTGCCATTAATTAACTTGCCACCCCGTTTTTCAATGCAAATAGCCAAAGGTGGCCGCTGTTTAAATATGCATGGTCTATTGACCAGTGACCCGGTCATCAAATTATTGGTTTAGGAATGCGACAAAAACAAAACCAACTCTATGAATTCAAGGCTGTGTAATTGATAGAAAATATGTAATTTTTTGGGTGAACTACTCTAAATCTTAAAGGAGTAAAACACACAGTATGTAGTAATACAAGTAATGACAAGAGAAAGAGAAACAATGAAAACATAATTTATGTACAATGTATAGTAAGCTTGGCATGCTATATGATTGATTGAATACTTTAACAGTTTTCAGGGGGGAAAAAGCACAGGAAAGTACAGTTCTGCTAACAGGATTTAAACCCAAGAAAGCCTACTGGCTTGTTTCAATTTGGGTCCTTCATACTCAATTCATCGAAAATATACACCACCAGTGTTTATCAGTAGCTGTCAAGTGTTTTAAGGTTCCGGAGGCTTTGGTGGTATTCCCAGCAACATTCCAACACTATCTAAAGTATCTTCATTTGTCTCACTGTTGGCCATCTTGACCATACCTATTTTCTCTCTCTCTCTCTCTCTCTCTCTCTCTCTCTCTCTCTCTCTCTCTCTCTCTCTCTCTCTCTCTCTCTCTCTATCTCTATCTCTCCTCCTTCATGCTAATCAGAAGGGACTTCTACACTTACCCTTACTACCCGTAAGTGACTTCTCAATCCTGTTTCATACTGACTTCACTCTCAACCCTCTAGTCCTCTCTAGCACCACATCCATCTCATCTTTACTGTCTTTCTTTCTATTTATCTCTACCCTCTCTCCGTTTACACCTCTCTTGGTGTCACCAAATCTCACTTCCTCCATTGCACCAAATTTCTCATCTCCTCAATCATACCCTCCCTCACTCACTCCCCGTTCCTCCTGTGTTTCTCTCTCTCTCTCTCTCTCTCTCTCTCTCTCTCTCTCTCTCTCTCTCTCTCTCTCTCTCTCTCTCTCTGTCTCTCTCTGCCCTGCCCCCCGTCTCCTGTTCAGTAGGAAGAAGGTGAGCATCAACAAGGCGGCCATGTCGTATCGTCAGGAGAAAGGTCGTAAGCTGAGCTCTCTGGATTGCAGCATGACGGACCAGAGTACCCTGCAGCTGCAAGATGAGAAGATGACGCACTCTTTCATGGACGCCCAAGGCTGCAACACTCGAAGTAAGAGAGACACAACTTTGCGACTGTTCTCTGAAAACCATCTGTCAAACAGATATAATTTTCAGTGCATTTATTAAAATCGAATTAGCGTTCATATGTCTCCTAGCGACACAGACACTCTTTGTATCTAAAGGCCAGACCGCACCAATGCAACTTGTCACAACTCCTTGCAACAAACCAGTGTCCCCATTGGGGAAAGTTGGTGTGGAGTGGGCTTTAGACACCTCAATGCCAGTTGGCCAACATGTAGAAATATTTCCTTTTCTTATTTTAATGTCTCTGCCTTGAGCTCCCCTTTAGGCTGCGTAGTCAGATCCGGGGGAGACAAAGAATACATTCATAGAAAATACGTATACATAAAGTGGTGCCTATACATACACAGCATCATATGTTGTGCATTGAGTTTGAAATGTTTGCCCAGATGAACAGCGTTCCTCTGTGAACGAGTCAAGCAGCCTCCTGGGAGGCTCCTCCCCTCACCGCCTCTGTCGGAGGAAGAGCTCTCCCTATCACACGGGTCAGCTCCACCCAGCGGTACGCGTGGCTGACCTCCTCCAACACATCAACCAGATGAAGACCGGCGAGGGATACGGCTTCAAGCAGGAGTATGAGGTGAGAGTTGAGGGGTTGCGTATGTACAGTAACACCCGGAAATCGAACCCGGGTCTCCCATGTGGAAAGCCAACATCTTAACCACTAATCCAAAGGGATATCCCATGACTCGGCGGGATATTAGACTTTTAGGCCATTAGGCTGAGGTTATGAGCTCTAATGCGATGCGAGTTGTGCAGAGTCTGCGGCTAGCCGTCATCAACTCGGGTCGCCGCCCTCCACACTATCCTACACAGCATCAGGGTCTGGAGCTCTGCAGTGTTCCTGGCTCCGCTGTCACGCTGTCACACATAGCAGCCCAGCACCAAACCACATCACACATTATGGCCTCGCACAGCCCAGCAAATCACAACAAATGTAGTTCTTTTTTTTTTTTTACAAAAAAACACAGCAAACTATATACATGTTCTGAAGTCCTACGGCAGAGCAAATCAATCATGACCACGGCCAATCAGTAGCAAGCAGCATTACACATGGCCCTGTTCCGGCCCTCATTGGCCCCACTGAGACCACTTTGGCCCTGTTCCTTTTATGTAGAAACGACGGCCGGAGTAGCCGGTGTGGTGTGTGTGGGGACTTTCTAGTGGAAACCCAGCAATATGTGGTGCACCTGCTTCTCCTCCTAGCTGTGCCTTGGGTTGGCTGCCACAGTGTCATCTTGCTCACCATCACCTCCACACTTAGCGCGATTTCCGAACGAGCCCGGGGATCCTGGCGCACCGTTGGTCCCCGTGTACCCACCCTTAAGCCCTGGGACAACTCCGTACGTACAGTAGTAAAAAAATATCACACTCGTGTGAAGTGAGGGGCGCTAATATATTAAAGTCTAACTCATGTTTTTGTGCAACTGGTAGAAGTAAGAAACGGAAGAAGAAGAGGGGAAACAAGAAACAACAAAATACCAAATATCCACATATTTACATGGTGCCTGAGATAAGAAGAAAAAAAAAAGAAAAGTCAAGTCACATCACAAACGTCTACGAGATCACAAACGGGATCCAGTGGGAGCTTGTAGATTGTCTATATTTGGTGAATGTTTCCCCCCAGAATGGGATTAATGCCAAGAATAATACATATTTTCAATCTGTCCTACTGGAAACTGATTAGGCATGTAACGATATATCGTATATCGATATTAATCCCGGCGATATGAATCGATTTATTGAAATAGAAAAATCGATTTAAAGGGAAGATAAATTATATAAAATTTAAAAAAATGGTAATTCTTCTGGAAAATATTTTTTGTTTAAAATATCGTGAAAAATCGTATCGCGAACCTCATATCGTGATACGAATCGTATCGTGAGTTGAGTGAATCGTTACATGCCTAAAACTGATATTCTCTCAGGTTTTCATCGTGACATCTTAGGGGGAAAGATTGACATACTGTTAATATGACATAAGGTTCTATAAAGTAATTCACGGGTGCCGTGGATGAAAACGTTATTTACAGGGGTGACCTGAGGGGTGACCTGAGAGCCACTGGTGTAGTGGGCCTTTCCCTGCTGTACTGTGGGCGTCCATGTCTCTGCCCCGTACAGCAGTACTGACTCCACACTGTAGTGTCCTCCGGAACTCTTCCGCCGAGGCAGTCCAGCCACTGAGATATTTGAAGTCCTTCACTACCTCGAGCGCCATACCGCTGGCATTAGCAATGGTTCTGCATCTGTGTTGTTGAATGCCTTAGCTTTAGTTTTCTTGCCATTGAGCTTGAGGCCGATCTTCCTGCATTCCATTCTACTGCCACCAGTATTAGTTATTTTCTGCTGTGTCCGACCGAGACTATAGGGAAATGTCATAATTGCATACTGTACATAATGCTGCAGACAACCTCTGATTACTTTATGAAGGCTGCACTGAACATTTTTTAATATTCATCAGCTGTGCAATAAAGTGTAGTTTTATTTCAGCCCCATGGCAGAATTAATACAGCTAGACAGTATTCCGGGCACTGTAATTAGGCCTTTTACAAATGAAATCCCCTTTCTTTTTCTTTGAACTTTGATACAAAGTTTCTCACTTCTGCCGGTGGCGATAAACCTTTTTTACCCTTCATCTTCTTCTGCACATCCACCTGCAGGAATCCAGAAACATTTTTAGATTCATTAAATGATTCCCCGAGGCCCAACAAATTTACCTCCCAAAAATCAATATGACGGTCGCTTTTTTCAGTCTGGCTCCTCATCCTCATTGCCTGGAGAAATAAACAAGATGAAGAGGATCAGTGTGCACACCGCTGTCACACTTCATAGCGCTTATTTAAGTTATTTCCCACCGGGTCGGCGCCATTGCCATTGATCTCACCTTTTTCTTTTGCAAGGTATTGTGGGTGTTGAGGTGGGTGATAGCAAGCTAGAGAGCAACATCTGGATTCAGATTAAATAGACACACATTTAGCTTTACTCCAATAGCCTACATTCATTTAACTTTTAAGTTGTAAGCTTTCAAAAGAATCACACTCATGTGAAGTGAGGGGCGCTCTTATCATCATACATCATCATACATCATCACATTCCAGCCAATCACTTTTGGCGTCCTCACTTTTCTGTCCTCACTTTTTATCTTCACTTTTTAAGCCCTCGGCCAATCAATTCATCGCTATGGGGTACACATGCACACACAATGCTGGGCATCAACAACAACAAAATACTCAAGTACAGATACACACAAAATGTACTTAAGTACGGTTAAGTAAATGTACTTTGTTACTGTCCACCACTGGCAGTAACTGATGCAGTGAAGAACGTAGGGCTCTGTGTGGAATTGTGCTGGATGTCAGCGAGTTCCCAAGGAGAGCGTTGAGATGGACAGAGGTGGATGAGACAAGCTTCTTAAGTAGGATTAGAGCAGGTATTACCTGTGTTGGATCCAGTGGCCGAAGTAATCCCCTGATCACAATGCTGTCCCTGGTTTGTCCCACAGGCCTCAGGTTGGTCCCAATTTGTCATTCCCCCTTCCCCCAGGGGATTGGACCACCTTTGATGAGGGACTCAGTACAAGTGTGTGATTGTGCCCACAGATGGAGCTAGGCGATCAGGGTGAATTATCGTGAGACGGAACGTGAAGTGGCTGAAGCCACTGGCTCTGCGTTCACTCTCAACCAAGCACTTTTTATTTTGAGCCAGACCGATCTGTTTGGCCAATACCTGTATATAAGCCATTATTTGACTTTTTTGTTACGGTATCTGCAATTTTGCAACCAATGTGTCCTGATTATTATTTTTTTTTAAGACATTTTTGGGGCTTTGATGCCTTTATTGATAGACAGTAGACTGACATTTCAGCCTAGGGTGCCCGGACCACCACACCGGCGGCCCGGGCCCTATGTGTCCTGATTTTATCCACTTTCAACCTGGCATGCATATTAGGTTGCGTGCCATTATATGATTTTATTACTATTATTAGGGTTGTCCCTATCTGATCACGTGACCGGAAATCGGGGTCGATCACGACATTTCCAAATGATTGGAATCTGATCCGGAGCATCGGGGCTTCCAAGACGTCCCCATTAAAATGAGGAACAGCTCTTTCAAAATAGCAAATCTATGCGACGCGATGTGAGCATAAACGTGTTCTATAAAACACTGTTGGTGTTGCTGTACTGTTGAAATGTCAGGGTACATCTTTTCCCAATTGTGCTTATAATTAGTATAATTCACACTATTTTGTGACTTGTTCTTTGCAGAGTTTTTTCGAGGGCTGGGATGTGACAAAGAAGAAGGACAAGGCTAAAGGAAGACATGATAGTTTACTCAGCCGTAAGTCACAATTACTGTAGCAACACAGTTATCTGTATCAGTAGGACTAATGATCAAAACATGTCGTGTCAACACTCATTGTAATTTGTCACTGACACATGGAATCCAAAACACCACTGCATGTAATCACACAGATGAAAACACCACTGCATGTAATCACACAGATGAAAACACCACTGCATGTAATCACACAGATGAAAACACCACTGCATGTAATCACACAGATGACACGAACTTGCATAGTTTTGTATATTATTGTTTGTCTTTAAACCATTCAGACCTGAGGCCGATTCTACAAATGTCTTCTAAAACTCTGTTTCATGTCAGGGACCCCCAAAATGATGTCATCATTGGCTGTGGACCCCCATTCCATTGTTTTGTTTATTGATCAACACAGTTTATGCCACAAATCAAACATACACACACATTTGACAGTGGAGCAGTCCTTTAAGTCTGTCTAAATGTAAAGTGTGGGCGGCAGTGGCTCAGGGGTAGAGTGACCGGATGGCAACCGCAAGATTCCCAGTTCGAACCCGGGCTCTCCCAGAGTTAGTGTCGAAGTGTCCTTGAGCAAGACTCTAATTGCTCCCGATGCGCAGGTTGGTGCCTTGTATGGTTTCCTCCGGCATCGGTGTGTGAATGGGTGAATGTACTTTAATGCACAATCTCTGTAAAGCGCCTTGGATAATTGCGCTATATAAATGCACCATTTAAATGCAATTACGTTGTCAATTAGCTAACTCAATTAACGTTTTTGAATATTTGTTAATGTATTTCAGATGATCGTCATCAAGTCAAACTGCACTCTTTGCTGGCAGACCCCAACTCTGACTCTGACTACGTCAACGCCAACTACATCGATGTAAGTCACTTTAACTCATCCCTGGTTAAGGACTCCCTTAACGGCTTTTTAATGATATCCCGCCCGCCAACGACGCATTTAACGTGTTAATTTGCGCTCTATTTAATGATAAAACTATAAAGTTGGCTTACCACAAATCAAAGCTCCCCTCGAGTGGCAGCTCCGTGATCGATTGCTTCCCCTTCAGGCACAATGCATTGGAAAAAGAGCAAGGTGGTGGATGAGGCCTTCTAGGCCTTTTTAAGAGTATTCAATTTCAAATCGTGCTGGATAAATAAAGCGACTGTGTTTAGTGGCTCAATAGCTCTTTCCCATGACCACGCATCTAAAATATGAATGCTTCTAAATACTCTTAGCGAGTGATTAGTCCTCTACTAGACCCCATTAGAGCTGTGATTTGACCCAGTCTCTACTAGACCCCATTAGACCCAGTCTCTACTAGCCCCCCATCAGAGCTGTGATTGACCCAGTCTCTACTAGACCCCATCAGAGCTGTGATTGACCCAGTCTCTACTAGACCCCATCAGAGCTGTGATTGACCCAGTCTCTACTAGACCCCATTAGAGCTGTGATTGACCCAGTCTCTACTAGACCCCATCAGAGCTGTGATTGACCCAGTCTCTACTAGACCCCATTAGAGCTGTGATTGACCCAGTCTCTACTAGACCCCATCAGAGCTGTGATTGACCCAGTCTCTACTAGACCCCATTAGAGCTGTGATTGACCCAGTCTCTACTAGCCCCCCATCAGAGCTGTGATTGACCCAGTCTCTACTAGACCCCCATTAGAGCTGAGATTGACCCAGTCTCTACTAGACCCCATTAGAGCTGTGATTGACCCAGTCTCTACTAGACCCCCATCAGAGCTGTGATTGACCCAGTCTTTACTACACCCCCATTAGAGCTGTGATTGACCCAGTCTTTACTACACCCCCATTAGAGCTGTGATTGACCCAGTCTTTACTAGACTCCGTTAACTCAATTCACACGGGTGTGATTAATCATTTTTGGTTTTTAACCAAACTTATTTAACCAAACTTACAGCAACTTTAAGTGTGCTAGCACATTGGTACATACTGTAGCTTCCTCCTCCGAAATTCTACAAGTTCAAATAAGCTTGGAGAACAAAAACGCTCATATTCGCCACATGGCACCACATTTGGCTCCAATAAAACAGGCTTGATCCTCTCATCTGTTGTTGGTTTTGATCACACCAGCGGTTCAACTGCGGTGAAGATCTCAGCAAGCCTCTCCAATCCCAGCGGCAGAGCGTAGCACCTGTCACATCACAGCAGCCTCGAACCACATGGACCTACAGGTTCTGAAGAACAAACACCTTTTTTATTCTGCTGTTAGCTCATAAAGTAAAGGTCATTCAGAGTTGGCACTGAAAAGCCTCTCTTTATAAACTCTGGCTCCATTTTAGCACAGGATGCAGTCTCGTTAAGTGCTTATAATAGATGTGAAAGTGAAGCTGTTCGATAGAGCTTTTTCTACTCTCTGAATACTGTATTAAGGCCTTTAGTTTCCATTGTGTCTTTGACAAAAGCAGATGGAAGGAGGACAATGAGGACTGGATTGGTTGTAGATGCCTGACGCAGCAGCGTTATGTGGACGGAGATTTGAAGAGGAGCCATTTAACCTCACTGCTTGTGCAGCAGTTCAGCAGTTCAGTGCCAACTCTCTTTAGAGTGAGAGACTCTATTAGAATGAAAGCTCTCTGGTGTCATTGAGCGTGAAAATAAACGCCTCCAGCGACCATAAAGAAAGAGAGTTGATGTTTGTCTTCACCAACTCTGTGACATAATTACTCCCTTTGAACGTGATTCTTGTTGCTTCTCTTCTCAGTTCCCACTGCGTCACATGTGAAGTGATGCCCTCGCACTATCGCATGCTGCAGGGAGCGCACGCACGCACGCACGCACACACACGCGCGCGCTCGCGGCAAGTCTCGACTTGATTCCTCACCTGAGCCAATATCTAGAGCTACTATGACTCACCAGGCATTCTCTTTTTGGGAATGTTTTTTATAATGATGGGATTGTGTGTCATATACTGTAACTCTTGATAGTTCTCTATTTTGTCAATCTCTCCTCGTCCATTGTACCTCGACAACAGGTCTAGTCTGCAGGCTGGGAATCTGCTACAGGAGCAGAAGAATAATTGCCATAACCATGGGCCCCCAGATGCATTTCAAAATGTTATTTTTTTTCTTCCCCCGAACAGTGGCGTGAAGGGTCGCTGGGCGACACGTCGACAAGCACGACTCCCACTGTTCTGATCACAATAACTATCCTTCCCTCTCTTTCTCTTTCTTTTCTTTCCCCTCCCACTCCCCAACCTTTGGCGTCTCTTAGATTCGGATAAACAGGGAAGTAAGTACTTGGCTTCTCTTCTCTTTCCAATTTTCCATCTGCCCCGCCACGCCCATCTATTGCCCCCTCTGTATCCCTGCCAGCTCTCCATGGTGTCCTTTCCTCCCTCCTGCTATGAGCTGATGGTCCTTCCTGACCATTGCTATTCCTCTTAGTTTAATTGAGACAAACTGCCTGTGGCTGCTCTCCACCTCCCTTCATGCATGTGTAATCAGATCCTCACCTGGAGTTAGATGTTGATGTTGATGCATCCTGACACAGGCCTGGCTGAGAGACTCCACACAGAAGAATCCATTTAGGTCACATTGTGCATACGATACGTAGAAGAATCCACTAGGTCACATCATGCATATCTCTGCTGTCGGGCAGAAAGCGAAATGTTCATTTCTCAGAAAAAGAAAAATCAAACAAACAAAAAAACATCAAAAAAATATGTCTGGCTTAAGTAGCTTTCACTCGTTAACTTTTCTTGTGACCACCGCGCTGACTTATGGTGCGTCCCCGTTCAAATAACATTATAGATATAAAGGTAATGGGTCTCACACACCAAGACTGCGTTTTTAGTTTGTATTCTTGCACGATGGAATGACAGATGTTTTGGCTGTCCAGCCTTCATCAGTGTGGAGGCTGTCCAGCCTTCATCAGTGTGGAGGCTGGACAGCCTTCATCAGTGTGGAGGCTGGACAGCCTTCATCAGTGTGAAGGCTGGATAGCCTTCATCAGTGTGGAGGCTGTCCAGCCTTCATCAGTGTGGAGGCAGGACAGCCTTCATCAGTGTGGAGGCTGTCCAGCCTTCATCAGTGTGGAGGCTGTCCAGCCTTCATCAGTGTGGAGGCTGGACAGCCTTCATCAGTGTGGAGGCAGGACAGCCTTCATCAGTGTGGAGGGTGTCCAGCCTTCATCAGTGTGGAGGCAGGACAGCCTTCATCAGTGTGGAGGGTGTCCAGCCTTCATCAGTGTGGAGGCTGTCCAGCCTTCATCAGTGTGGAGGCTGGACAGCCTTCATCAGTGTGGAGGCTGGACAGCCTTCATCAGTGTGGAGGCTGGACAGCCTTCATCAGTGTGGAGGCTGGACAGCCTTCATCAGTGTGGAGGCTGTCCAGCCTTCATCAGTGTGGAGGCAGGACAGCCTTCATCAGTGTGGAGGGTGTCCAGCCTTCATCAGTGTGGAGGCAGGACAGCCTTCATCAGTGTGGAGGGTGTCCAGCCTTCATCAGTGTGGAGGCTGTCCAGCCTTCATCAGTGTGGAGGCTGGACAGCCTTCATCAGTGTGGAGGCTGTCCAGCCTTCATCAGTGTGGAGGCTGGACAGCCGAAACGTCTGTCATTCCATCATGCAAAAATAAAAACGCAGTTTTGGTGTGTGCAACCCGTTACCTTTATTTCTATAATGTGGCTTTCACTCGTGACATCACGTGGCAGCCAAGTCTATGGACGTTTGCTTTAAGTGCGTACAGTAGGCTTGTGCATGTTATGTTTTTCCTTTCCATCATTTGTTGTGAATTCTTTTCATGTGTCCTCACTTGCCTCCTGTTTGGCACCGTGGTTGCCAAGTTGACAAAGATGAAACGTGTTGGTCTGTGGGAGTTCGGCACCAAAAGGCTCATGGGAATCGTGGTCACTGCAATTTTCAATAGCAATGTCCGTCCATCTCCACTTTATTCCGACAGCCATGACAGTTGCAGAATGACATTTCGGTTGGCTGCCTGGCTGAATATGTACAGTAATTACATAATAGTCAGTGTGTGATATATTCTGTGTCTGTGGTACACGTGCGTATTATGTGTATGCCGGAGTTGGATCCTGAGCTATAGCTTGGGAATTAATCTGGCTGCACCTCTTTACATTTTCACTACACAATGCTTTGGCTCTGGAGGAGGATTAAATCACCACAAACAAGGCAAATCACACTGTAGCAGAGCTGAGGAGAGAGGAGAAAGCAGACATTCAGCTAAATCAGTCAGAGTCACTCGGGTATAATAAGTCAAAGATCACTCATGTCTGCATCTGGTTAACCAGGAGCCACAGATGCATGCTGGGAGATGGCAGCCAGCCACCATTGGCATGCAGCACTCTCACTCTGTTCATAATGATCTGGCTCACAGACACCGGCAGGGACAAAGACCATCATTTTGTGATTTTAAGTGAGATACCACAACAAAAGGCTGCTCAATAAAAAGCAATCATGGATGGCAGAGCACACATTCATTTTTGTGGGCCGTGAAATATGGTTTTATTAAAAAAGTGCAGCAGACATTTTTCTGCTACCGACTCTTGAAGCTCTTAGACCAAATGAGACATGACTTGAGGCTGAAAATGGAGAGAGAGAGAGAGAGAGAGGGAGAGAGAGAGAGAGAGAGAATGGATGGAGGGGCCAAATGAGAGTTCCATGTTCATATCGTGATTTTTACGAATTATTGACACACACTCTCTGCTTCCTCCAACCTCTTTCCTCTCCTCCTGTCAACTTCATACAGGGCTACCAGCGATCCAACCACTTCATCGCCACCCAGGGTGAGTCTCACCCACAGAATACGTACTGTACATCATAACAGAGATTTACAACCTTTTTAATTTCAAGGACCCTGCAGTTTGATTTGCATTTGGCCACGGGCCCCTAACCTACAGTACACTGTAATATCCTCACTCCATTAGGTTACATTTACACACTCGCAGAGTTACAGACCCTCAAGTCTTCAAGGACACCTGAGGGTCCCTTGACCCCACGTGGCGAACCGGTGGTATAACGGGTTCTCAACCTGTGGGTCGGGACCCCCAGATGACAATTTAAGGACTTTTAAGACTTTTTTATTTATACCTAAA
Organism: Electrona antarctica; assembly: GCF_951216825.1. Taxonomy (NCBI): domain Eukaryota; kingdom Metazoa; phylum Chordata; class Actinopteri; order Myctophiformes; family Myctophidae; genus Electrona; species Electrona antarctica. Next base: position 18,372,885 of record NC_136796.1, on the reverse strand, counting down.
AAATATATTTTTTTAAATTACCATTACTGCAGAACTCAACAAACTACTATAAAAACTGGTCAAATAATATTTATAAGAAAGTCAAACTAAATGTAATGCCTCAACTCCTACAATAGAGGGTATGCGCATGCATAAAGTGAGTGGCAAATTGAGTTTAACGTCTTCTAAACATTGTTTAATGCAATCGGATACCGTACTTTTTTGGATGTATGGAATGTCAAGGCCAGAAAGTAGATTTTTTTTGCCACTCAGTAGGTGTTCCCGCATAACTTCCGGGTATGATGATGATGTCACACGCATACTCTTTATTCCAAGTGCTTGTCTGGGTGAGGTGGTCAGTCCCCAGTGCAAATCTGATCATTTTGGGGGGCCGCGGCCTGAAAAGGTTAAGGACCCCGGCTATTACACAACAATGAAGGGGTCACATGTTTTCATATTTGTGTGGACGGAAACGTAGGGACATTGGGTGTTGGCTTTTCCACGTACGTCCCCAGCTGTCCAGATTGTAATGAGCTGTTATAACGAGCTGAATAATTAATGTGCAAACAAAAGGGGAACCGATGTTTCACCACACTCCGCCTGACTGACTCCTGACAACCGTGGCTTTGTCCTATACCTCATAAAACGGTCCTGGTGTGAACTCTGCTATCCACTTGCCAAATCAAACAAGTTCAGATCTGAGGCGCGTCTGAAGCCTGTCCTAGACGTAAACACTGATGACACCTGTCAGTCAGTCCCACGCTGTTACGCCATCTCCGTGTGAAGTGGTTACTTTGTGTCTTTCTTCTGCAGAGGAGAGACGTGTGGTGGTGCATTATCATTCTGTACGTTATACAAAGTATGATGTCGCCCTGCAAACCCCCAGGCACAAACACACATTTCACAAACACAAATAAACAGAGCTAAGAAATCTTCTGTTTATTCAGTCAGTGTCTTTCTTCAGAGCGTAATCCCCCTCTGATTTCTGTCTGTCTTTTGTCTTTGGATGCAACCTTGCTGATTCACAAAAAAGATCGTGCAGTCATGAATTTGTCTCCTTTTCTCTCACACTGCTCCCCCCCCAACCCCGGCACCCCTCTCCCTCTGTCTCTCACACCATCTGTCTGCATTACTTTGTCATGTGCGTGCACTGCACACAAACGCACGCACACACACATACACACACTGTTCAGTGTAACACATCAACGGAGGGTGTTTGAATATGAATAGTCTGCCTCTCTGTGGGCTGCTTGCTGCAGAGGCCCATAGAAGCTGATCCAGTGAGTCGAGCCTGGAGCCACATGTTCCTGTGTAGGAGAGCAGCAGGTGCTCTGCATGGGCCCGTTCTGTATTCTGTCCAGGATGAAGGTGTGGGAGGAGTTGCATGATGTGCGCCAGAGCCGGCGTGCTGTGGCGTCTGAAAGCACAGCACAGCGTGCCATGCATGCGGATCGACTCAGCGAGTGGCATCAATCAGTGTCCGTTTCTCCTTGGACCCTCTGGCGATGTATTGACAGACCCCGCTGACGCTGGAGAAATTAACGTAATGTGTGATATCGGCGGTGCATGTGGAGAGACTGACTTACCAAGCAGGAGAGTGAGCGACGAACAAACCCCATGGAGAAAAGGAGCAGTCATGGTGTTGTTATGAGAGCCTATACTGATCCATGGAGCGTGCTGTCTGCTCACCTCGCTGTTTGCCACAGTACAGCCAAGACTATGCTGTTATACGCAGTGGTCGAATCTCGAAAGTAACTCAGTAAATTTACTCCAGTACTTTACTTAAGTACAATTGTGTGGTATTTGCACTTTACTTGAGTATTTCCAATTTCCAGTATTTGCTGACCCAGTAATGAAATGCTACAAATGAGCTTGATGCATATTAACACAGTTTGAAAGTTGAAGGACGTTTTTATTCCAACAGATAGACTTTTGGAATTATTAGGTGGTTTAAATTACATTACAAACACAGCTCTGTTTTTGTGTGTTTTGTTTTGTTTATTTATGTTCTAGAATTGAGTAGATAGTAGTTCTCAAAGAAACCCTTAAAGGCCTGTAACTCAGAGTGTATACATGGAACCAAATGGACCCAAATGGTTCCTTGAAATTCAGTGGTTACCAGAACAATTTCAAGGAACCTCATTAGACAAAACTGATCTTTAGGCTATTCTGTTTTCTAAGCATGGCAGTATATTGTAAAAAATACATGATGTGTTAACAGTGGACAATATTTGAATTGTGTTACATCAAGTTTCTATCAAGTTGACAGCGTACTGAAAGGTGATAACGAGGGAGTGTTCATAGGAGTGGTTAGGAGTTGAATAATTTACCCATTGTTCACACCCATTATCCTTTAGATGGGATTTTCTCAGCTTGGACCATTCTGGTTTAACAAGATTCAAATGAGAATATCTGATTCGATGTGTTCCGATTTCAATGAAGGACACATATCTGTAAAATCTGTAAAGATGACCATGCGCTACAGTACTACTCTCAAACCACTGTACTGGCAAAACTGTAGTCAGGTGCTGCAGCTGTCGTGTGATATAATGATTGTGTTTTAAAAAGGCAGCTCAGCCTTCACAGAGCCTTGTAAGCTTTGTTCGGGGCAACACATGTCATGTTAAGACAAGGTAGAAAATAATTATAATGCAAAGAAATACAAGTGCTGCTCTAATTTGATTTTTTACAGTGATTTAGCCTGTTAAGCTCAAATACCTCCGTTGGCCCAAATGTTGCCATACTTGTGGGCGTTTTGGTGAATCAGATGTGTCTGGTTTTGGGTTGGATTCACTGTCAGATGTGGTGTGGTACCACTACTCCTAACTGTTCCTCCAGCTTGGTTTTTTGTGATGTAATAGTTTGAAGAAGCATTTTCAGAATAGAGCTACTGTAGCTATAACATAGATTTTGTCTGTATAGAGGACTTTATTGTAAGCCATGAGTTCATAATCATAACCATCAAGAGCTTTGAATGGTGAAAATATAAAGTAAATCTGACCAGCTACTGTACTGTTGCTCCCTCAACAGAAACAAGGCAGAGGGCTGTGCCAGCAATACAGCAGGCCAATCAAACTAGTATTCTTCATGAATAATGTGAATACAATCCAAACAAACTGAACAATGTTTTGTGAAACCGAATAGCCTTTGGTGGAAAAAAAGTGCTGATATTTACTTTGACTTTGGTCCCTTATTGTATTTGTCTCTTCTTCTTCTTCTTCTTCTTCTTCTTCTTCTTCTTCTTCTTCTTCGTCTTCCAAAAATAGCAGTTATGGCTTAACCGTGCAGCCGGTTTTCGTGAAACTTGGCAGAGAGGGCACGGTGAGGATGCGAAGCCCACGACCATTGGCCAAAGGGTGGCGCTATCGCACTCATTTGAAAATGCAAACTTTGAACAGGCATAGCTCATGAACTGTTTGACCGTCAGCAATAAAACTTTGATTCACATATGCGTCTCCTCATGCCGAACAACTTTCATGTTGACTTTTGACCTCTGGCCTTTACATCACCCACCATTTTGAATTATATTAAAAACAGATTTCTACATATTTGGACCTATCGACAAAAAAAATCGTGAGGATCTTTTAGAAGTGAAAAAAATGAACGATTAATGAGTCAATGAAAATTGTAGTTTTATGAAAATTCTGCTCCTGCCCCTAATACATACAGTACATGCAGAGTCACATGTTTATGAAACTTTACAGTTTGGTAGAGGGTCATGCCAAAGAGGGGCACTATAGAAAATGAAACCTTTGAACAGGCATAACTTATGCCTTGTTTGGCCAAAAGCCATGGCACTTGTTTCCACATGTGCCTTGACCCATAGAAAACACATCTGTCATGATGTATGTGAAGAAATTTGTAAAATCTAATATAGCTGCAAGCAGCGATAAGAGGGGCCAAGGAATGTAGCAATAAGAAAAAGACACAATAAGCAGGTCTGTTTGGGGTCTGTTTAGGGTACGAACAGCTGCAATACCGCTGGGTGACCTAAAGTGGCACTGTTGAGCAGCCTAAAAGGGCCATTTCACACTGAGCACTTAACTGCAACCATCCAGCGGTGTTGTTGAGCAGCCCACACCGCTCAGTTCACACGGGTGTGATTTTTCGTATTGCTTGGCCACGTCTTATCGCTGCTTGCAGCTATATTGTGTATCCATCCCGATGGCGACCATGACTGATAAGGTGTGACCTTCTTCAGTGAAGGTCATGTGATCAGTTCCAGGTGATGTCACACAATGTTCCTATCAAGCTGGGTGGGTGTCAAGAAGTGTTAAAAATGAAGGGACATATTGGATCATAAAAAAAAAGACACGGCATAACCAGCTCTGCAGCCAGCATGAGATAGAGCCTTGTGATATTATCAGAGGCACAGTGTAATGAAATCAATGAAAGTGTCATCTGCCCTGAGGACTGTGATTTGTGTCACCAAACGGCGCCTCTGTGAGCCAACGCAGGGCTTTGTTTACGCAACATCTCAGGATTTGTGGGTATATTGAAATGACATTTCTCCCTTATGAGAAGAACACAGAATGGGCAATAGTTCACAAATGACACACTGTTACTCTATTCTCTGGCATGGATTACATCGTGTCTGTGTTGATGGTTATTGCTGCTATTTGCCCTGACTTATGGCTTATCTCTCCACCCCCTGCATCCTCTCTGTCTGCACCTCGGTCTCCTTCTGTGCCTCATTTTATTTATACGCCTCTATCTCTTGCTTCATCTGCATCTCTTTCTTTGCCTCCATACCTTTCTTCATCTGCATCTCTTTCTTTGCCTCCATACCTTTCTTCATCTTCATCTCGTTCTTTGCCTCCATACCTTTCTTCATCTTCATCTCGTTCTTTGCCTCCATATCTTTCTGCATCTCCACCTCTTTCTGTCCTTCTCCCTTGCCCGTTTGTGTGATGCGCACCTCCCCTCCCCCTTCACCTCCTCCACAGGTCCCAAGCAGGAGATGATCTATGACTTCTGGAGGATGGTTTGGCAGGAGAACTGCTTCAGCATCGTCATGATCACCAAGCTGGTGGAGGTGGGCAGGGTACGTACCTCCGACCAAACCTCCCATCCGTGAAGATAGATGGAGGCAACATGTATTTATGGAGCTGCCCTTTATCATTTGTTACAAACAGTAGATGTAACAGAGCAGCAGTTGTAGCTCTCCTTCATGGTGGATGGTAGGGTCTTGCCGGTCCCCAGTGGAGAGCCATGAGTAATCACCAGTTACTTTGATGACAGTGCTACAAGGTCAGCCCTGATGCACATCCCCTTATCTACGGTACTCCACAGAGGAGAGTGAGCTCTTTCTGAGGAGAAACCTGCGTTTATAACCCAAGGCTGATCAGAGTGCAGGTGACAGCAATACACTATACACCAGAAATGTGGTATATAGTCTTTTTTATTGGCCTAAAATATTGTCTATATATATTATTCATGAATCCACTTGCTGACCGGCTGTCATTATTGGGCAATCTTTTTTATCTGGGTTTCTTGTGACCCTACCATTAACACCCTACCGAGGGCCCGGACCTATTTAATCCATTAATAAAATGTGCCCATCATTTATAGCGCCCGGACCACTTTTACCGGGGGTTGTTGTGAATGTCTGTAGCAGCTAACAATAGCCACACCACTCTAGAGTCGATCGACAACAACGGGAGGTAAGAATAAATCTATCGCGACTAGCGACTGGAACGCGGAGCGCCGTCTAACACAGGATCTTTTTTCATAATTAGACGGGATGATTTAGATCGCGAGTTATGAACGTTTTAAGATTTTCGTTTTCGTCCGCTAAACAGGCAGGGAACATTTTCGATGACGTGTCACTGTTGTGCAACACCGAGGATTGGGCAACAAGCGCTCCTAGGCTGTGGAGCGATGCGACCGGTTTTGATATCATTAATCTCCGTCCTATTTATCAATCTCCGTCTCGGGCAACTGACCGTGAACTTGAACTTGACGGTGATCTCCGTCTGGGGCCCTTAAACTGTCAAAAAACTGCAAAAATGTCAAACTTTCCTTTTGCTTTAAGTAGCATGTGACACGTCAAACTAGGGGGTTTTCATGATTCTGAATCCATTCCAAGCATTAGTTTTGCACAAAATACACTCCTTGGGTTAAAAACAGCCATAGCCACCTCATCACATTTTGTGCTGATCTCATCACTTTTTGTCATGACGTCTATGGCCATTATTTAGCCCAAGGAGTGTGTTTTGTGCCAAACTAATGCTTGGAATGATTCAGAATCATGAAAACCCCCTAGTTTGACATGTCACATGCTACTTAAAGTATGAAGAAAGTTTTACATTTTGACAATTTTGCCTGCCATAGGATGTTAATGGTAGGGTCACAAGAAACCCCCCAGTGGATTCATGAATGTATGTATATAGACAATATTTTAGACCAATAAAAAATACTATATACCAAATTTCCCACTTGAAACAAAAGAAGCCTGTCGGCTGCCAGACTATTACGTCCTTTCAACCAGTTGGCCAATCGCTAGGCGCTGTCCGTGGTGCTGAAGTCTCTCCCCAGACCTCTGCTCCCCTCGGAAATCAAAACACACACACACGACTATGAAAATGGTCCACAAAATGTCTGTTTCTCAAATTGCACAATACGTTTGGTCTTCAAAAGTAGTAATACAATTACTCACGCATATTATTTTAAACTGTGTTTGTCCAGATAAAGTGCTGTAAGTACTGGCCTGATGACAGTGAACTGTATGGAGACATCAAGATAACGTTGCTGAAGACTGAAACTCTAGCAGAATACACCGTCCGCACCTTTGCTATGGAGAGGGTGAGTCACACACACACACACAAGTATTCACACCTGACATTTAAAACAACATAGACCTTGAAACACAAAACATGACAAAAGACCAAGATCATCAAAACTTCACACAAAAAGAGAAGACGTGACTGAAATAAAAATCATGATTCAAATAATGCATCCCACACACACATGTATTGTTATTCAACCTGGACCATGCCACCCACCTCTCAGTTCTAATGCCAACTACGCCAGCTGTGCCCTCTCTACAAGGGCACAGCTCCGCACCTCCAAAACACAGCATGCAAATAGCTGCAACTGAAACAGTTGTCGGTATTTCTATTATGTAACAAGAATAGTCAAATCTGTCTCAGTCTCCGATACGCAGTCGCTTTTTAGACACCTCCTCCCTCTTCTTCTTGGCGGTGTATAATTTATCTCCACTTTAGATGTATAATTAATTCATTGTTATCCAAATCATTCATTGTTAGGTACAGTATATCATTTCAATGTGTGAGCCTGTCCTGATGATAGCATCTCAGTGAGACTCTCTAATTGTTTGTACAGAGAGGTTACCCTGCCAAACATGAGGTGTGCCAGTTCCATTTCACGTCCTGGCCGGAGCACGGCGTTCCCTACCATGCCACGGGACTGCTGGCCTTCCTGCGCCGCGTTAAGAGCTCCATGCCCCCCGACGCCGGACCTGTGGTGGTGCACTGCAGGTACCTGAGCGAGCGCACGCACGCACGCAATCCTGTCTCTCCGGCGGTCCAGCTGACCATACTGGTCCCAATCTCACAAATGTGATGTTATTGGAGTGTAGTGAGTGGTTCATCCCAAATTGATGTATTTGACTGCACCCCCTTCTGAAAATTGTTTGTTCCAGGGACCTTGATAAGGGAAGAATTGTGTATTCCACACATTTTCAAGATTTTACAAGCTGTGACTTTAAGATGTTTTTTTTTGGGGGGGGGGGGGTTAAAACTTTTTCTGCCTTCATTGATATGTTGCAAGTAATCTGACAGGAAATGGGGAGAGAGATGGGGAGGAAGACACACAGCAAAGGCCGTCGGGATCGGTACGCGAACCCGCAGCACGCCGTCAGGCTGGCTCAGCAGCCTAGGTGCCCAGACGGTTGAGCCGTCTGGGCACCTAAGGCCCAAGCTGTGACTTTATAGAACTGCTGTTTTCGAATAGCCAAAGTATGACAGGGTTAAAGTCATGTTGTCAGAACCCCCTGAAGGAGCCCTGGCCCCCAGTCCCCAGACCCCACTTTCAGAACCGCTGTTTATTTTTGAGGGGGCTAGCCCCTCCAACGCCTGGCTTTGTGTGTGCCCCCCATGACGTCATGTGGCAGCCAAGTCTATGGACTTTTTATGTTCGCCTTTGTGCATGCCTCCCCATGATGTCATGCAGCTGCCAAGTCTATGGACTTTTTATGTTCGCCTTTGTGCATGCCTCCCCATGATGTCATGCAGCTGCCAAGTCTATGGACTTTTTACTATGACATAGTGCCCCCCCAAAGGCAGCCCTCACTTCACCACAAGTGTAATTTATTTTTTTGAGTGGTGCAAACCACTCCAACAACCAGCTTTGTCTGTATGTACCTGTGTATGTGTGTACCTGTACATGGCCCCACGCATGGGGAGCATGGTTGCAATGGTTAGTGTGTGACGTCACTGCACCACTCAGTTCACACGGGTGTGATTTGTATTATTTGTATCATTGATAAATCCCACCCGCCTTGCACCGGGTCTATCCAAACGATGCCAATGGGTCACCATGCAACTCCTTGCAACCAAACGGTTGCAAGTAGACACATGTACACATGTAGTTGCAAGCAACCGGGTCGGTGGTGGCTCAGGGGTAGAGTGTCTGTATGGTAACCGCAAGGTTGTCAGTTCAAACCCGGGCTCCCCCAGAGTTAATGTCGAAGTGTCCTTGACACTGAACCCATAATTGCTCCTGATGTGCAGGTTGGTGCCTTGCATGGTTTCCGCCGCCATCTGTGTATGAATGAATGGGTGAATGTAATGCACAATCTATGAAAAGGGCATTGGATAAAGGCCCTATATAAATTTACCATTTAAGCAACCATTGAATTGAATCACTTGCTTCTTGCACTTGCAACAGGACATATCACTACACTGGGACAAGCGCTAAAACCGTTTATTGCGTCTCGACCCATTGGTTTGGGCTTAAGAGGTGACCAGCACTCGATTGAACCGTGTCAACGTTTTGCCTTCTCTCCAGCATGGGGGCGGGGCGGACAGGCTGCTACATCGTTCTGGACGTCATGCTGGACATGGCTGAATGTGAAGGCGTGGTGGACATCTACAACTGTGTCAAAACCCTCTGTTCACGACGCATCAACATGATCCAGACAGAGGTCAGTTTCCACTATCATAGACTGCATATTTACACAAATGAAGTACCTTAACTCAAAACCTGCAATATGCCCTTTAGCCTCAGTGGTGTGCAAGCGGAATTTTGAGTATTCAAAAGGTTAGGATTCATCCTCCAGGCTTCATGAATGTGCTCAGTAAGTTTCATGTAAAGGAAAAGGGGAAATTATCTCCTCCCTTTCCTTCAAGTGATGTAATCATTTGCCATCTATGATGTCACACGGAGCCATCAAATGATGTCACATTGTACAAATTATGTCACAGCGTACAAATGCTGTCAGTCTGTTTGCCTGAGGGAAGCACTTCATATATATCCATTCGTACGTCCAACTTTGACTTATATTTCTATAGCTGTTCTAACTGTACAACAGCTTTATCCGCAGGAGAGTTATCATCATAACGGTTGCCAGGTTAAACCCTGATCCACGGTGTGGACTGACCGTTGCGGCCGTGCTCAGGAGCTGGTTGACTGTCAGGGCTTCGGACGGAGTCCTGTTTTCCACACCCCCACCACCAAGGAGAACCAGACGCGTGGCAACACAGCGACCCACGTTGTTCGGATTCAGGAGCATAAGTCGTTGAGACACCCACCGCTGCATATCCGGTTCAGTCCTCGAGATATCTTAATGGGGAGCTACATCAGTAAACCTGAAGGTCCTGCTACCGGTCGACGTCCTGGATCTGTTCACCATCGAGATCAACCACAAGAGAGTGTGAGCCAACAGAACCATGTAGTCGCAACTCCCAACAGAAAACAGTCATTTTCTGGGGGGAATGACTGCACTGCGAGCAAATTCCCCATCGCCCCTCAGCGCCATTATCCTCTGAGGTCAACGGGCACTTCCTCAGCGGGGGTTGTAAGGAACATAATTGCACAGTGGTGGTACAGTTCTCCCAGCTCTACGGTGCTCCCTAGCCCAGTTACAGTGAAGATCAGTAGGCCAGACCGCAGCACCTCCCACATCTTGTCGGCTCCCTCAGACCCTTGCTCCAAGGAGACAGTTCAAACTGTGCTCGAAGAGAAGAGCCGCAAGAGGGAGGCAGTCGATGACCATGGCGAAACCTTTACGTTGGAGCAGAAAAGCAAAAGAATATGGAATGACAGTGATAGCCCAGTTGCGGAGAAGATCAGTATGCCAGACCACAGCACCTCCCACGGCTTGATGGCCCCCTTAGACCCCTGCTCCAAGGAGTCAGTCCTCACGGTGCTCAAAGAAAAATGTTGCAAGAGGAAGGCAGTTGATGACGATGGCAAAACCTTTACAGTGGAGAAGCAAAGCAAAATAATATGCAATGACAGTAATAGCCCAGTTGCGGTGAAGATCAGTAGGCCAGACCACATCACCTCCCACGGCTTGATGGCCCCCTTAGACCCCTGCTCCAAAGAGTCAGTCCTCACGGTGCTCAAAGAAGAAAGTCGCAAGAGGGAGGCTGTTGATGGCGATGGCGAAACCTTTACAGTGGAGAAGAAAAGCAAAATAATACACAATGACGGAATCACACATTCTGCCTTTGGGCTCTTACTGCCCAACAGAGTATCCCAATTCCTCCCAAAGTCGAGTACCCTTAAGCGAGGCTTGGACTACATGGCGGAGGAGCCCACCGTGAAGAGACTTCGCACATCCTCCATCATCAGCAGGTGTCCATCTGGCTCAGTTCAGCACGCCTGGCTCAAAGAAAGCCGCAAGAGGGAGGCTGTTGACGACAACAATGATGAAATCTTAACAGTGGAAAGCAAAAGAAGATGCTACGAATGTGGAGGTATAGCACAGTATTCTGCCCTTGAGCCATTTCCGTCTAACAACGTACAATGTCAATCAATAACCGAGACAGGAGCCCTTAAGCGAAGCTTGAACTACACAGCAGAGGAGGAGGAGCCACCACCCACGAAGAGACCTTGCATCTCCTCTGTCAGCTCATTGATTGGCGGCCATGGCTCAGTCCGCAACCCGATACACAGCTCCTACAGCTCCACTAAAGGCTTCTTCCATTGGAAGAGAGAGGAGCCACACGCCTCCCCTCTCCCCAGCCCTGTGTCAATTTGCTCCCAAACTCCTGAGAGAGCCTCTTCTTCCTTAGAGATGTCTGGCAGAATGGCTGCAGACACTGAACCCACTATTTCCAAAGTGCCCACTGCCACCCAGGTTCTTGCTGCTGTCTCGTCAAGCCCGACCAGCTGCGATGGCAAACGGAAGCGCAAGATCCAGCTGTCCAGCCATGGTGGGGAGCAGATCCCTCTGCGTCCACCCCCAGAATTGGGATACAGCATCACCAAAGAAGACTGGGACCAGAAGAGAGCTGCCTTCAGCAAGATTGAGAAAGACCTGGAAGAAGCCGTTCCAGAACCAAAGAAGCATAAAACTCCCGTGGCTGTGACAGTCCCCTACTCTCAGTCTAACTCATCCACAGAATCCAGCACCACCATGTCAAGCTTTCGGGCGACCCCTCTGGCCACAGCCTCCATACTGATCAACGTAGAAGCACCCATACCCGTCACCAACCCAGCCATGCCAGTAATCAACGTAGACCTCAGCCTGGCCACCAGTGTGAGCACGGCCTCAACCTTCACAGCTGTCCCTGCTGCAGCTCACACTATGGCTGCCCCCAACTCTCCTGCAGCCGCACCCCTCTTGCAGGGACAACAGGCTCTGCAGATGCAAAACATTACTCCAACTAGCTCAACTGCAGTGGTCGACACCACCGTAGGTCCAGTATTTCCAACCCATGCAGAGCTGAGTAGTTTCATAGTACAGCCTACCTCTAATCCCATGGAAGCCTCACAGCCGAGCCTGGCTTCCACCTCTCAGCCCACCCTGTCTGTCCCCAGCCAGCCATCTAGCAGCCTGAACTCTGCTTTGAGCCAGGTGCAGGGTCTGACCACCAAGATTACCAGCAGCAGCAACCCCACCATAGCAACAACTAGCATGTTTGGATTGGGCAGCCATCTAAGTACACCCACCTCCTCGTCAGCCTCCTGCCTATCATCACCCTCCACCACTCCTATAGTTACCATCACTGCTTCTACCATGGATGTCCCACAGCCCAGCTCGGTCTCAACCTCTCAGCACACCCTGCCGGCCCCCACGTTCAGCCCGGTGCTGTGCCTGCCCGTCAAGACTCTCAGCAGCAGCAACGCCACCATAGCAGCAACTAGCCTGTTTGGAGTGTCTGGCCACTCCAAGCCTCCCACTGCTCCCATAGTTACAAACACTGACTCTGCAACAACTACCACCAACCCTCTACAGGCCTCTGGTGACAAGACTAACTTTGGAGCCACCACTACCACCCCACCGGCATTTGTGGGAACCAACAACCCGCCCTTTGTTCCCACCTTCAAGCACTTGTTTGGCAGTGCTCCAGCCAGTAGTGGCATTGGACCATCTGCAGTGGCCTCAGCCCTGACAACCACCTCCACAACCTCTGTATATGGTGGGTTCTCTGGTTTAGTGACCAGCACGAGTGGAACGTCCACCACTGTACCTCAGCCCACAGTCAGATCTCCGTTTGGAAACTGGGCCTCCCCCTCCATGACAAGCAGCACCTCAACTCCCTCTATTGGCAATGATACTTTTCAGTTTAGAGCTCCCACTATGGCTCCTGCCGCCCAAACATCCCCCAGTAGCAGCTTTACATTTGGTTCCTCTTCCAACACCAGCAGCACCTTCCAGCCTTCTCCTCCTGCCACCCCCCAGAAACCCTTTATCTTCAGCCAGTTGGATAATGGCAATCAAACCCCCATAACCATCGCAGCCACTGCTCCCGTCCTCCAGCCCAACTCACATTTTGGAAAGTCATCTTCTGAAGCATCCACGACAACACCATCTCCCTTTATATTTTCTGCTGCCCCAACGACTACAGCCTCCACCTTTGGGTTTCCGGTCAGGCCTGCATCTGGGTCTGGTTCACCCTTTGGTTTTGTCATCAGCAACACACCTCCCACAACAACCTCAGCCTTTGGGTTGGCCACTCAAACTCAGATACCCACATACAGGTCCATTTCGCCCTTTGCATCTGACAACACCTCAACTCTTTCAACTACACCGATCTTTGGGCTAGCCACACAAACGCAGACTGCCCAGACAAGCCCCTTGTCCTTTACTGCTACTACTGCAATGGAGCAACATAATCCTGCTGGCTCAGCCTCTGGATTTAACTTCAGTGGTGCCATTCCAGGCACACAGTTTCAATCGCCACTTTCTAATAACCCACCACCGCAGGTGACAAGCGGATTCAACTTTGGACCTGCTCCTAGTGGGACATTTACCTTTGGACAGAGTGCTGGCACAGGTCCCTTTAACTTTGGAAGCCCAGGAACCTCTTTGCAAGGCTTTGGTAGTCAACCTTCCCCCTTTGGATCATCAACCACTCCTTTCTCTGCACGGCCACAGGGTGACCGGAGGAAGCTGCAGTCCCGCAAAAACCGCAGGAAGAAGTAAAGCAGGTCAGACACTGCTAACCCAAGACAATCTCCAGGGGACACGTGTTCTTCTCTTAGTAATGTTGCAGCTATGGCTAAATATGACCCTGCGCGTCCAAGCCAATGCTGCTTGGCTGACTAACAACCTAAGAGGGAACAGATAGCTTAACCACTTGAACCTTAGCGTCCATATTCTGGGGTGAACATTTGGTGACGATAGAACGCAATAGCAGGTGAATAGGTTCTGTGTTGGGGGGAAAAGGGAGCAGACCCAGTACGGGAAGGTGAAGAGAATTAAAGCTGGTGCAGTCTTGTGAGGAATCACACGAGTATATAGGGTTTAAATGGCACAAGTGCCCTTGACCAGAATGGAGAATGAGCCAAGGTTGGTCTTGTGCTACATGCTAAGAAACTGAGGTTATCACCTATAATATCTCTCAGACCATTCTCCCCTGATGACAATAGAAAGAAAGAAGAAAGAAATCTTGACTTTAAATACCTGCGTTCATGGGTCAACTTGACAGAGCAAAACCTGAAATTGAGGAAAGTGGCCAGTGTGTGGAAATCCAACCTCCCCACCCTATCAACCTCAGCTTCTCTGCGACTGTAGAATCTGTTCGATATGGCTGTGAATGATGCACTCTGAAGCCTTCCCTACAGAAGGCCCTGGATGGGTGCTACACAGAACGGGAGCTCCCGTCCAGCAAGCTTGTGCCATGGGAGCCAACACGCAGGAATTGATTACGAGGGCATATTGAAGATATGGGGGGCAGAAAGTACTGGCGGGCTGGCCAGATGTGTGGAGGATCGAGATTACCGGATATGTCACTGGAGGTTTCGCCCGAAGATGACCTAGAGAAAGAGAGAGAAAAGTGGTTAAAGAGGTGGATTTGAAGTGCCAAATTTCTACGCAAACGAAAAATCTACAATAATATAATTTGTTTCCAGGACTCTCCCATCACTTTGTCCCAAGTCGAGTTTGAGTCAAGGAGGATGCATTGCAAACACGTCCTTGACAAATGTTTTTATGCTTTATTTCAGACAGATACAGTGAGAGAAAGACCAGGGAGAACAGTGGGGTGGCGTGCATTGAACCAGGTTCAGGTGTGAAAAGGACCATAGCCTCATTTACCTGGTAATGCACTTAGTGATTTCCAAGTCGAGGATCTGCGTCAGAAGAGATAATCAGACGTATGCAGGTCTTGGTACAGGCCTTCTGGATTCACGGTCACGATTCATATACATCAGCTCCCATATCCTTTATAAACTCAGTGCTGTGGTCGCACAGGCTGATCTGTACGACCCATGGCTCCGCCTCCCCCAGGCCATCATGCAATGTTCCAAGGAGGGTGATTGCCATGTACGACTCCTGTAACACTGTGCCACTGCTGCATTAGAAAAAGCCCTCTCCTTTGTTCCTACCAGTGACGTTAGACGTCACACCCACATATTTGGCCACCCACATTTTTGTTGTTCTTTTTTTTTGTGAATTCATGTTCAACCAACATTTTTAAAGAGCTGGTGCAGGTTTGTTTACAGGTGTATAGAAGTGGATGGAATTCATCTGTAGTTTTCCGGAAAGGGGAGAAGAGAGAGGACATGGCAAAGGTCACATATTCAAATGTGAATAGATTGAAATGGATGCACCACCCCTTCCACTGGGCTATGGAGTTTTATCTTTCCGACAAGAGTACTCCCACTGGGCTATGGAGCCTGATCTTTCCAGCAAGAGTACTTGGAGGCCAGTCGGGAGCCACATGGACTAACCATACGATGACATATAACCATATATAGACAGTAGCCATAGCCATACATAGACAATTGATATTGGGAGAGGGAGAGACAGTTGGACATTACTGTGCCAGACAGTATAGCGTAAGTACTCCTAGTGGAGGTTTGCTCTCCGAGGAGCGCACCTATTAGGGGTGGCCATAGCTGAGTGGGTAGAGAGGTTCTCTGGGAAACAGTAGGTCACCGGTTCGCATCTGGGCACATACATACATACATACATACATACATACATACATACATACATACATACATACATACATACATACATAGGACCCCCATCTGAAAATATATAGTTCCAGGGACCTCCCAGAAGCAAAGATTTGAGTTAAAAACGTTCGCTCTGAAAGAATATATATTCAAAGATTTGGGCCACATTTTCAAGATTTTTCAAAAATAGCAGACCTACAAAGCAGGAAGGAAGGAGAGGTGACAGCATTTAGGCGCACGCGGTTTAGACCAGGTGAAATTCATTGCGCAAATGTTATAATGAGTCTCGGCCCGGCCCTGGGCCCGTTGTTCAGGGACAGAGTCGGCCCGGGGCCGGGACGAGCTTGTAGATCTGCTATTTTTCAATAGCTAAAGTATAACATAGTGACCTCTGTGACAGCAAAACAAATAGCAAAAATGAATGTATTAAGTTCGTGATTGTGTGCTTTTAGGAGCAGTATGTGTTCATCCACGATGCCATCCTGGAGGCGTGTCTGTGTGGAGAGACGGCCATCCCTGTTAATGACTTTGCTCTGACCTATAAAGACATGCTGAAGGTGGATTCACAGAGCAACACCACACAGCTCAGAGAAGAGTTCCAGGTAACACACACACACACACACACACACACACACACACACACACACACACACACACACACACACACACTGTGTAGCTGTAGCTGCCAGTTGCTGTTGAAGTGTCGATCATTGAAAACTAATATGGGGTTAAAAACATGGAACTGGCTGACGGGACTGCCTTTTACGCAGAGCTTTCGACCAGCTTGGCGTGGTTATATGTTTCGACCAGCTTGGCGTGGTTATATGTTTCGACCAGCTTGGCGTGGTTATATGTTTCGACCAGCTTGGCGTGGTTATATGTTTAGACCAGCTTGGCGTGGTTATATGTTTCGACCAGCTTGGCGTGGTTATATGCCTAAACCTAACCTTAACCTCACAAAAACTATGCCAGAAACAACATTATTAATCGTACAGCATTTCATGACACATGGAATTCGTGCTATAGGTTTGTGGTTTAGAACACAACCCTAAATGGACTGAAGGAGAGCGTAGATTTAACGAAAGACAATGCATAATATAATAAAACTTAATACCACATTTCCAGAAGGACTTAACAACACTAATTCTTAAAGTTTGTACATAACAAACTCTTAAAAAACAAAACAGGGAAAAGAAACAAAAGAAATGGGAAAGCCCATTGAAACCTAAAATCAGGGGTTCCCAAACCCAAAATAAATAGTAGCCTGTAGCTTTGTTGGTGCGAGTGTGAACGCAGCATACTAACCTTGGTCTCTCTGTTTGCGTGCGTCAGACACTGAACTCGGTGACTCCTCACCTGGACATGGAAGAGTGCAGCGTCTCTCTGATGCCCAGGAACCGCGAGAAGAACCGCAGCATGGACGTTCTGCCACCCGACCGCTCGCTGGCCTTTCTGATCTCCACCGAGGGAGAAGGCAACAACTACATCAATGCTGCGCTCGCCGACAGCTTCCACCTAGCTGCCGCCTTCGTGGTGACGCCCCACCCCCTGCCAGGGACCACCACGGACTTCTGGAGGCTGGTGTTCGACTACGGCTGCACCTCGGTGGTCATGTTGAACCAACTCAACCAGTCCAACTCTGCCTGGGTGAGACACAACACACCACCTGCGTAACTGCTGACTTTACTCAAGTACTTTACTTTACTGAAGTACAGTACTTGAGTAAAGGTATTTAGTTACTTTCCACCACTGGCACAACCTCTGACTAACATCATCACCTCAAAGCCACAGCTAAGCCACCGCATTCATCATTTATAATGAGCTCATGCTAATGATTTAAGCTGTTGAGTAACACACCCGTGTGAAGTGAGGGGCGCTCTTATCATTATACATCATCATACATCATCTCATGAACAACTGAATTTGTGTGATTGGTTAGCCGGTTTGCTCGTTTACATACAAGTAAGACGCGCGAACGCGGGAAGCGAACGCAACTCGTGTGTGTGTGTGTGTGTGTGTGTGCGTGTGCGTGTGCGTGTGTTTTTTTGTGTGTGATACAGCTGCGCCCTCTGGTGGCGGGCGGGTGGTGTTACAGCGTGACACACAGACAGACACACACACACACACACACACACACACACACACACACACACAGACAGACATGTTCTGCTAGGTCTCATAGTTAGTGCTCACTGCGTTCGCAATGACGTAAATGTTCCCTTCATTGTCAATGGCATTTAATGTTTGTTGCCACAAATTTACGTCATATTTGGCGGACATTTGACCTAATTTCTCCTTTATCAATGGCAAATATGAGACGTGTGTGGACAAAATTTACGTCATATTTGAGGCACATATGACCTAATTTCTCCTTTCGTTGAACTGAATTTATGTGATTGGTTAGCCTATTTGCTCGTCTACATATGGCGTAAATTTTCCCTTCATTGTCAATCACTGGGCGAATTGTCACTGCTCAGGTGTCTTGTTACTGTGCCTCATGGCGAGCTGTGACAACATGATTTGTCCTTGTCCTCTCTCTGGTTGGTTCATGCCTCCGTTCTGTTCTTCACTGCCATGTCTCCAGCACTGATGAGCTGTTCTCTCTCTATCTCTCTCTCTCTCTCTCTCTCTCTCTCTCTCTCTCTCTCTCTCTCTCTCTCACAGCCATGTATTCAGTACTGGCCTGAACCAGGACTTGAACAGTTTGGACCGATGACGGTGGAGCTTCTGTCCAGAACGGCCGACGATGACGTCATCATTCGTCTGTTCCGCATTCAGAACATAACACGGGTAACGTGCATGCATGGAAAATGCGTTTAATGTGTTTTACGGAAGCTGTAAGTCCACAGTTTAATCAATAATATGCCCCCCCCACCCCAGCTTCAAGAAGGTCAGCTGGTGGTGCGTCACTTCCAGTTCCTGCGCTGGTCACCGTACCGTGACGTTCCCGACTCCAAGAAGGCCTTCCTCAGCCTGCTGGCCCAGGTGCACAACTGGCAGGAGGAATGTGGAGAGGGACGCACCATCGTCCACTGCCTGTGAGTCCATACGCTGATACCAGAAAGACACCTGATAACAGCACCAACCATAGCCACTGGCTTTAACTAACTTAAGGCTTCAGACTCTAGCATTTGTATTACCTTGCCATGTGCTATGTTTTAACATGCCATATATTATATTATATTTGTAATCCATTAATAACTTTTGAAAAAGGCTTTCTATCAGTGCATTTCATTGCTAGACAATAAAACAAGCTACGATTGGAGAGCCTACACCTTTACACACGGTACTATTTATGCTGTAGCTTGACTTTTACACCATCAAAGTTAAATCAACATTCGGATGTCCTGCCGTTAGCGTAAAGCTGTGGTTGTAATCGTTTCATAAGTATCTTCCTTAGGCTCTAGTCTAGACATGCATGTTCCACCGGTTTGCAGGCCCACATCTGGAGACGGAGAGGCTTTAATGTCCAGGAGTCAGGCTGTTTGTGGGACATCATGGATTAGGGGATGCACACACCAAAGGTCCGACATGCGGAAACAACGGTCGGACATGCGGTCAAACATGTGCAGTGCTTGCTGTTATGGTTAGGTCAAGTCCCCACTCCTGTATTGTAGGACATTACTCGCATATTCATGTTTGAGGTCGAACAGCATGTTTGATGAAAGCTCGGTCAATGTGTGAGATTTCACTGTAGCTGAAAAATCCGTCTGACTCATGGATAGAATGTGTATCATGTCAGCCAGACCTTTCTCTGTGTGTGTGTGTGTGTGTGTGTGTGTGTGTGTGTGCGTGTGTGTGTGTGTGTGTGCGTGTGTGTGTGCGTGTGCGTGTGCGTGTGTGCGTGCGTGCGTGCGCGCACGTGTGCGGAACAGGAACGGAGGTGGTAGAAGTGGTACTTTCTGTGCCTGCACCATGATCCTGGAAATGATCCGCCATCACAGAGTGGTCGACTCTTTCTTCGCTGCCAAAACGCTGCGCAACTCAAAGCCAAACATGGTGGAAACCTTGGTGAGTTGAACGTCCTGCATTTCTCAGCTGTCGCCTCAGCCAGGTGTATGTGTGTCATGTCCACGTCACCAGGCGCAGTGTCCTCCTGGGTTGTTGCTGTACTTGTCAACAGGACGTGACTCACATCCTGTTTTCACACACAAACTATCTGAACCTAGTCTTGCGTAGCCAGATTACTATTCCACAATCTCTGAGCGTGACATAGAGGCTGCTTTTTAGTTAATTTAGTAAATTTTTTGTTAAGCGGCATAGTTATACTATACAGTATACGTACTGTATATGTTTCAATTAATTACATTTACATTAGGACAAATTTCCATGACTGCAAAGACTGTTTGATGGAAGCATTTGAAGAATTGTGTGAGTCAACAGAGAGACTAATATGTGCTGTGTTGACTGGTCCTCTTTAGCACTTTGTAGGCTGAGTTTATGTTTATTTATGAGGAACTATTGAAACGGTATTAATTTATTCAGATACCTTGTCTAGCAGACAAATTAATATTACTGGCTGGCTTCACGCACGCTTTTCTTTTTTCACACGTGAAACAACACTGTTGCTTGTTTGTGCATTTGTATTTCCTGGCTGTAGGTTTTACTGCTATTGTATACTTTTGTGGACAGGTGTCTCTTGAAAAAGAGATGGCTAATCTCAATTAGACTTTAATCTGGTAAAAAAAAGAAAAAAAAAAGATGCAGTAAAATATGAATGTAGCATTTGTACGCTGAGTCACATTTGGGTTGTGTGTCTGTGTGTTTGTTTCAGGAGCAGTATCGGTTCTGTTATGAACTGGCCCAGGAGTATCTGGACTGTCTGGAGGTCAGATAGCATTGATCCACATCACTAGAGGTTGCTACAGTGTCTACTAACACAGTCTGGCTTCTTGGTCTCGTGTCTTGGGTCGGTGGGCCTTGAACCCTCGGCTCCTCAGTCCTTGTACACAACTCTGGGTGTCGTCTTTTCAATGCCTGGATCAAACATGATCTCTTCTTTGAAGGAACACTTCACAGATTTCCAACCATATCGTCATATAATTGATCCTCACTAATTCTCATTTCTGTCTTCTCACTCGTTGTCTCAGAGGAGGACTGTGTGGACAGTTCCGAAACCTTCCTACCTGGGACATAATTTGCAGCTAACTGATAACTTAGCATAAAGAGGACTGTACTTTCTCTTAGCTTGGAATCTCCAACGAGGATGCCATTGTTAGGCAGGTTTCTGAACTGTCCACAGCCCACCAATGAAATGCAGTGAATAGACAGAAATCATTCCAGTCTTATAATGAGCATAAGTGAGGACCAATCATATGAAGAACATTGGAAACGGGTGAAGTGCTCCTTTAATGACACAGAGAAGAATGTATACTGGACAGCCCTGTAAAACGCTACACTGATCTGATGACACCTTTCTTTACCGATGACACCCTTCTTTACTGATGACACCCTTCTTAACTGATGACACCCTTCTTTACTGATGACACCTTTCTTTACTGAAAATACCCTTCTTTACTGATTAGATGATACTATTCTTTACTGATGATACTATTCTTTACTGATGATAACACCTTCTTTTTCTCTGCAACCTGTACGCTTTGGTGCCACTACACACCTGCCACAACCAGAGGAACACTTTGGCAGGAAATGGAGTCGAAACCTTCTATTTTTTTCTTTTTTTTTTGTATTGGTCATTGCCACGGTGGTAAATGTTTGATCGTGTGGGATACTAATCTGCCGTGCGACGCTGCGTTCCTGCCTTACTACGAACAAACGTAGAGAAAAGCGACTACAGTCGACGCCAGCCACTGGTTGACCTTGTGTTCTCTGTTTTGCACAGATGCAACGTCTGAGAATTTCTAAGGGTCTGCCATTGGCACTTCAGTGGGGAGTCAGTGGGGAGTCCAAGACTCGTCATGGAGAAAGGGGGACATTATGCTGGGTGTGAAATGGTGTAATTTCACACCTGGGTGGCAATTCAATGGTGGCAATTCAGTGGAGACAAAGGCAAATCAGGCATGACAATGGGAGGAAAAAATGACTTTACAGGGAAAGATCAGGGAAAGAGGTCAGATGTCATGTCTGTACATATTTGTACACTCTCAGAGTAACAAAAACAAATACAAACATGTGGTTCACAGTGCAAATTGGGGTCCCAGAGATTAAAAAAAAAAAAGATCAAATGGTCAATGGCCTAATGCATATCAACCTAGGGGTCCTTGAAGTGACCGAGGTTGAGAACACGGTCGGTGAACACGCCATGTCGTACTGAACCTTGAACAGTATATTCGGTGACACCGACTGGGGGAGTGGGCTTCCGACCGCTCGACTGGGGTTGACGTCCGCAGCTAACAGGCTCTATGCACACAGAATAACTCTTCCTACTTCCAGGCCCCTTCCCTACTTCCTTCCTTCAGGTGTTACCAAGGATACTAATGAAGGCTCAGTTCCATTTTGGTCAAACATAGTCAGGGTGCTGCTATTTTGCACGTTGGCTCTCTGGAAACACTCTGCTACACCGAAGTCACCAAAGACTCAAGGTCTCAAAGTGTCCTTGAGTGGATTCCAAATGGCCCCGTACGGGTGTGTGTAACTCTGAGAGTGTACAAATGGAACCAAATGGATCCTTACGGGTCCATTTGTACACTTTCAGAGTCATGGGGGTCCTTGAAATTAAAAACTTTGAGAACCACTGTACACTAATTGGAATGGCCTTATTATCAGTCACACCTGTGAAGGAAGTAGGGAAGGGTCCTGGAAGTAGGAAGAGTTACCCAGAGTAATGTAGTAAGAGAGTGGTGACACGCTTTGATCTCGCCGCAAAGCGGGTGCCTATGGGCGATAGTTCCAAACATTGCTCCTATGGCTGGAACTATTCCATTGAGATAGAATGAGCACTTCCGCATTCCATTGTTACAATGAGAGTCAACGGGAGTGTCATTACTCTCTTTTATACTACTCTGGAGTTACCGGTATTCTGTGTGCATACTGCATAGAGCCTGTTGATTTGAAGTGTGTCACATCCTGTATGTACCTGTACAGCAGAGTTGTCTCGGGACTAGTGTGTCACATCCTGTATGTACCTGTACAGCAGAGTTGTCTCTGGACTAGTGTGTCACATCCTGTATGTACCTGTACAGCAGAGTTGTCTCGGGACTAGTGTGTCACATCCTGTATGTACCTGTACAGCAGAGTTGTCTCTGGACTAGTGTGTCACATCCTGTATGTACCTGTACAGCAGAGTTGTCTCTGGACTAGTGTGTCACATCCTGTATGTACCTGTACAGCAGAGTTGTCTCGGGACTAGTGTGTCACATCCTGTATGTACCTGTACAGCAGAGTTGTCTCGGGACTAGTGTGTCACATCCTGTATGTACCTGTACAGCAGAGTTGTCTCGGGACTAGTGTGTCACATCCTGTATGTACCTGTACAGCAGAGTTGTCTCGGGACTAGTTTGTCACATCCTGTATGTACCTGTACAGCAGAGTTGTCTCGGGACTAGGCATGCACCAATATATCGGCTGTATATCACATTCACCGACGGCAATAGCCGATGTATAGCTGTTGTTGTGATGCGCCACTTTTGCGCTGGCAATCTTGATGTGTCCAAGCTGTAGATTCAGAAACACTTTCCAACAGATTTGTTTCCTGGGCACAAAACGGGGACTGAATATCAACGAACAAAATTAATATTGGTATCTGCGAAAATGTTATTCAGAAAATAATAATAATAATAATAATAATAATAATAATTGTTCGGTCAAGAATTTCCATATTGGTGCATCCCTACTTGGGACATTATTTATGTTTTTATCTATTATTTATGTACATACGTTTCTAGATGTCGTCGTTCTTCAGTATGCCAAATCATTCTGTCTGTGTGAGTGTGAACAACGGGGACCACTTTACGCATCGCTCTGCATGCCGGTCGTTTAACGTGTTGCGTCACAGTCTGTGAGCCAGTCTGCTTCAGTGGGGTTTGCTATGTGAAAAGAGCTATGTAAAAAAATACATAAATAAATACATTAAAATAAATATTTTTACCGAAGTGTTGCTGTGTGGAGTTATCTTTCACCAAAAAGCAGTTTGCAAAATGTTCTATTTATTCAAAGTGTCTTCATTTTGTTTTCATTTTAAATGGCTGGTGTTATGGTATGTTGACCGGCCGCTCCTATCCGTAGTAGAGTAACAATATCCCTGCAACATTAATGGTAAATAGGTTGGGAATAGAATAGCTGCCCTAGAGCAAGGGTTCCCAAACTTTTCAGGCCATGACGCACAGCCCTCCCAAATAATCCTATTTGAACTGGGGACCTCCCACCCTGACAAGCAATTGGAATTGGAGGTATTTCGTTTGACTCGGTTCCACAGATAAATACTGTATAAATAGCCGAACTGCAAGCTCACAATGCTCGCACTGTGAGACATTGTGAACTTGTAGATTGGCTATTTTCACAATGTTTGCCTCTTTCTTATGGCAAATTTGGTATTAAAAAGGTCTTAAAAGTCATTAAATTGTAACTTAAGAAATGTGCAGACACCTTGTGTATACACTTGTACTGTATGTTGGTTTGTTTACTGTGGAGAAAACAATGTTGCACATTAAGCTAATCATCTGGGGGCCCCCAAAGTAATTTGTTTGTGGATGACACAGAGCTGCACTCACTTGAGGATAAGTGGATGAACTGCACTGTAAATGATCTGGTAGTACAAAAAAGGTTTGTGGTATCTGTGATATCTTTAAGTGGTCGTAGGTACTCACAGCTAATGTTGAAGACCTACAGGGGTGCCCACACCTTTTAGACTTCAGAGCTACTTTCACAACGACCAGCTCAACCAGATCTACCCCCCAAAAAATATATATATTATCCCATTGCTGAAAATACATATTAGACAAATGCACTTGGAATAGAAAATAGAGGTGAGAAATGGAATTGGTGCAGCTGGTGAATGAGCCATGTCCTGCCTGCTGCTCTCACTCTTGTTCTTAGTTTAAGTGGAAAGAAGCTGAAATTAACACAGATTGAAATTAAAATTGTCACTCTGTAACTTAGTTCTGTAACTTAGGGTTGTTCATTTCATGGTCTCTGGCCTTTCATGGTCTCTGGAGTTATATTTGTCAAGGGAATGCTTTTTGTGTGCAAATGTTACAGAGAGCCAACTGAACTGTGTGTTAAAATCAAAAGTGGGAACTGGGATTGATGTTGATGTTGCACTTAGCAGACTTTTATTTTATACAAGCTACTGTTATTATTTTTTCTCCTCGGCTATAAAAAAGAAGCTCTGTTGTGCCGGTGCTCCGGAACATCCATTAATTTATGCAGTGCATTATGACTAACATAAACAATGACCTGTTGTTTACTTGTACATTGTTCGTGCATCAATTTTATGGCATTTCCATAAAGACTTTGTAGTGTTTGACTGTCTTAAATTTAGAATCCATAAACCACCACTGGGAGCATCGGCCTATTGCATGAAGCAAGTTATCCACCCCCTCTATTATCTGTCTTTATTGTCTCTCAGTTTACGCTACTGCAGGCAATAACTGAATCTCTTATTATATTTCAAACTAGAAATATTCACTTGTATGCACCTCTGCCAACCAGTTGCCATAGACTCTATCATAATAGTATTAGTATTATGAAGACCACAGTATATTATGTAGTGAATGAAGACTGAAGGAATGGATCGACCTGACATGTGACCTGACAAAAGGTCAGGTCACAGTGCCCTTGACCTTTGGCCACCTATTTAAATTAGAACATGGGTCTATATCAGGGGGGGGTGGGGGCACCAAATGTTTTCGTGATAGGAACGTTTTATTTTTTGGTTAAAACTAAAAAGCTTTTTGTTTTTGTTAAAGTCACACCAACTTTGATGAGTGATGGTAATGATAGTAATCATTGCTATAAGTGTTTGTTCAGTAACAAGAGTCTCCCCGTCTCCCCAGCTCTTTGGTAGGTGACAACATTTCTGCCAATCAGGAGAGAGTACCCTTTTATCAATTTACATTTTAAAGTGTTTCAGTTCCAGTTTCGTCTGTTCATTTCTTTGTGTCATTACAATTCCACTTGTTCAGTTTTAATGAATCCACACAACATACAGCACTGGTGAAGGTGATAGTGCTGTCTGTTCATTTCTTTGTGTCATTACAATTCCACTTGTTCAGTTTTAATGAATCCACACAACATACAGCACTGGTGAAGGTGATAGTGCTGTCTGTTCATTTCTTTGTGTCATTACAATTCCACTTGTTCAGTTTTAATGAATCCACACAACATACAGCACTGGTGAAGGTGATAGTGCTGTCTGTTCATTTCTTTGTGTCATTACAATTCCACTTGTTCAGTTTTAATGAATCCACACAACATGCAGCACTGGTGAAGGTGATAGTGCTGTCAAGTCTACGAAGCTATATGAGCTCTATGAAAAGGTTTAATCTGCAACATAAATGTATGTCTGCTGTCCGGGAAGAAACCACCTAACTCCAAAATGTTCATTTTTCAGGAAATGAAAAATATAAATGTTTCAGGAAAGAAAACCTTATATTTTGAAAACAAAGCTATACTGCCTCATCAAAGTTGGTGTGACTTCATATATTGTCAATATTAACTCAATAATGGAGTTAGGTGGTTTCCTCCCGACAGCAGTGTTATACAATATGCAGTGAGGGTCCCTGTTTCATCTCTCGCTCAGCTGAGGAGTCCTTGGTCCTGAAAAATGTCACAGTAGTCCCCTGCCATGAATTAGCATATATTTGGTTAAGTAGTCATCATGTCAGTATTTCAACACCAGAGTGCACTGGACACTTGTCATGTATACAGGCTGGAATGGAAGATAAGGGGTATAATCTCTAATGTCTCGTGGTGTAATCCATTCTGTCGTGCAGTGTAATCCTTTTTTGTCTTCATGATCTGCAGGCTGATCACTTCTCAGTGGGTCCTGATCGCTCACGGGTCATACGTGGTGGTAGAAGTACTCTCATGTTGTACTTACGTAAAAGTGCTGGTAAGCAAAAAGTCTGGTATATTCAAAATTGATTTGAGTAAAAGTAAAGTAGGCCTATTCGCATTAAAATATACTGAAAAATGTACTGAAAAGTAAAATGACCAATTTTGCAGAATGTCCCATTTCACAAGTTTCCAAGTGTCTAAAAAATGCTTTGAAAAATAGCAACAAGCTCCCTAAGCTTGTAGATTGGCTATTTTCAAAATGTCAAAGCCTAAGTATGCATAGGGTTGAAGTAGTCAATGCGTGTTTTGTAATAATAATCCAAATCTACAAAGTAACTAAACTAAACTAAAGTTGGAAACACTCCAGTAAAGTAAATATTCCTCAAAACGAGTGTACTCAAGTACAGTAGGCCTACGTGAGTAAATGTTACGCTATGAAAAAGTATGTACTGTACGTGTAGAGGCAAACAAGACATACAGTAAAGCTATAGGCATAATTGTGTTTCCTCACATGTGCTATAGAAATAGAACGGTAGCTTCAGCTATACACAGGGTCAGAGGGCATTGACATCCTCCCCCTGAGATTGACAAGCTGTTGACAGGGTTGGTGACAGGATTGTCACTCTGTCAAGTATCACTCAGGCTGTGCTGAGCCCTGTGTGCCAGGCCGTGAGGCCGGGCTGTCAAGCTCATTCCGGGGCCACGTTGGGCAAAACATGACTTTTAATGAGGTCCGGACCGGTTGTGCCAAAATTGGAATGGGTGCCAGAATTTATGTTGGGTGAACTGTGAAGGGTTCATGTACTTTGTTTACTTTTTGTCAATAATATGTGACCATTTTGTTCAACAAACTTGGCAACAAATTGGGCACTCTCTCTCAACCCCTTCACAGTGAGTTTCTGTACATTACCTTTCACATTATGCAAAGCTGAGAGTGCCATTATCATTTATGATTACACAGTCCATGTGCATTGCCAAGTGCTAAGAGCTACAGAGGAAATCAACAGTGACGTGCCAATCTAATATCGTCGCCGCCGGATGCAAACCTTGTATGTCCAAAGCTGTTTTCCGAAAAACACGCCCAGTGTGTAACCACCTTTAGAGAGTGTTTCCCAAACTCTGGCCCAGGGCCCGGGCTATATTTTCTTCCATACCTTCTTCCACTGGGACAGCCTCTCCAGCAGGTACGAATAGTTTTCATAATCCTCATGGGGGCCCGTGCACAGACGTGTTAAGGTGCCAGACTTGGATGGTTAGAGCGGCGCGATTGTATACACAGTCAATGCAAGACGAGAATTGCGCGAACGGGCGCGACCTGATGCGGCACAAACGGGACGAACCGAGGCGAATATATATTCAGGTCCAATTCCTCATGGGGGCAGAGATCCCTGGTCCAATTCCTCATGGGGGCCCTGGCCCCCCGGCCCCCACAGACTCTACGTCACTGCTCTCCAGTCTCTACTCAAAATGTTTCAAAAAGTTGTAAAAATGGCTAAAACAACCAACCTACAAGCTCACAACATGCTGAATTGCATTGCTATTCTGCTATTTGTCATACTGTATGAGAAGTATAGTATGTGTGTATGTGTGTGTGGCCGCCTGGCCGGGGTGAGGGTCAGGTGTAAGAAGGAAAGCAGGTAACCCTGAGAGAATCGCAGACCTCTGATGGTGTTTCCTTTCAGAACTTGAGTACTTCCGTCTTTTAGACAATCCCCCCGGTTTTCACCACCCATTTCACAGGCAGTGTTTCTCGTCCGGGCGGAATGCCAAAGACCACAGGGGTGGCACTGTGAAGCCTGTCTGTCTGGGCTCCAAACTTTGGAGGCAGTTCAACATTTTAAACATGTTTCACGAAATCCCTGAAAAACTGTGCATCCATCTGTGAAAAAAAAAAAAAACACACACACAAAACATACCAATTATACGTCTTGAAGAATGCATGTTGCAACATGTTTTGGGCTTGTGGATCTGCTAGAATTAGCAGATCCACAAGCCCAAAACATGTCTAATATTTGTTCCAACCAGAATATGGATACTGGGGGTTCAATGGTTAAATATACTTTAACTTAAAAAAAATAAAACGTCACCATAATGATTGACATTTTAGGGGCAGGTCTTGTCCGAAGAGAGATCAGAGAGAAAGAGTACTTTTGTACTGCAAGTAGTCGGATGCCAGTAACGTACTTTTGCTTGTAAAAGAGTATTTCTACGTTGACTTAAGTAAATCATCAGAGTAGTTTTTGCAGCACTGCAAAGGAGGAACAAAACAACACACCGTTTACCAAAATGGCTCATTTGGTTTGGCTGGCTGTGTGGCTGATAAGTGGAAGACATTCACAGGTCAGTGGACTGACAAAGCTCTGTCTCACAGTGAATCCAGGGAGCTGGTGTGGTTCTGATCTACATGTATTCTGGTCCGGTTTTGTTTAAAATGTGCGGGCTGTAGTCACCTGCCTTCACCTCATGCTGAGTTCATTCTCTGTGTGTCTGTGTGTCTGTGTGTGTGTGTGTGTGTGTGTGTGTGTGTGTGTGTGTGTGTGTGTGTGTGTGTGTGTGTGTGTGTGTGTGTGTGTGTGTGTGTGTGTGTGTGTGTGTGTGTGTGTGTGTGTGTGTGTGCACATGTGTTTTCTCAGGACCCCCACGGGGCGTTGTGTAATTGCTTGGTGCTGATGAGCCCAGTCACACTTAAAGTACCCCCCCAGCACTTTTATGCCCATGGAAGTGCAGGCAGAAAATTGCAAAATAAAGGTAATAGCCAGAATGGGTTCGGTGGGTGAAACACTTTCATTTTATCCAGCTGAGCTCGGCTGATAGAAGTTTAAAGGGAGCCATCTCCTTGGGGATCAAGAATTCTTCCAGCTGCCTGAAGACGATTTTAGATGAATGTCTGACATTGGAAGCTTTTATTTTATATAGATGGTTCCACAGTGAATGTGTGCACTGTGGTCAGGGTCGTCTTTAGCGTTTTGCTGAATTCATTTTTCATCGCTTGCTGGCTGATTTAGTCGACAAGCGACAACATCTTGCAACAGAGCATTGCATTAACATACTCTGCCATGCAGTTTGGTTAAAATAATGTTTTAGTCATTAAAATAAGTCCCTGATTATAGCTTTGTAAATGTTAAACTAAATTGTAAGTGCAGATATACGACGACGATGTCATGACTCGCATTGTTGTGTATTAGCCCATCTGACACCTTGATCGAGTTGAGACTACAAGGTCGCCTTCACACCAGAAAGCTTTACTGCGATTAAAACTAATTCTCCTGCACATTGTCGGAAAGTGTGCATCAAAGAACCACATTCTACTCCGCCAAAAAACAGGGGTTTCGCTTCGCTTCCAATCGCATTTGATTTAGATTCGGTGCAGGTGGGAATGCAATCCGCAGCAAATAAAGGAAATGAAGATAAACACAGTTGGAGACGGAGAAGGGATATTCATTTTACGCAGCGCAAAGATGTCCCGTTTAACCGTGGATAGATGTGGGCAAATAAGGAGACTGAAGCCCTCATTGAAATATGAGGACGAGTACATTAATCAATTGCTTAAGGAAACGCATAAAAAACACACTGTAGTGTACAGCATTTTTAAGCTTTTAAACCAAAATCGGTAAACCAAGAGGATATGTTCTATTGTTCTTGTTCCTGTCTGCTTCTGTGATTTGTGTCCTGTATGTCTTGCCTGTATCTTGAACGGTGACATCATGGACGCAAAACAAATTTCAGTGAAAGCTGACAATAAAGTTGTATCGTGTGTGTGTGTGTGTGTGTGTGTGTGTGTGTGTGTGTGTGCGCGTGCGCGTGTGTGTGTGCGTTTGCGCACGTGTGTGCATGTGTCATGTTTATTTTTTTTCCAGCAGGCACAGTGAGTAAGTCGACACATCTGACAGGTGTAAACAGATCTTAATATTGAGTCTCAGGGGGCTTATCATTGCACCACTCCGTTACTAGTGACAACTGTCTTGGTTGATGTAGGCTATAAAGCTACTATCCCACTTCTGACTGCTGTTGTTTGTTTATCTAAAGAGCTGACAGCCTCAGGCTGTCAATGGTAGACAGACCTTCAATGATAGAATGGCTCTGCTATAAGGAACTAAAGATAAACAATCCACTACTCCTGTAGCATGATAGTATTTAATCAGTAGGCTACGTAGTATGTATGTAATGTAATGATGTTCGATAATCCGAGTGGCATTTTTGACAAAGGTGTGTGTGTGTGTGTGTGTGTGTGTGTGTGTGTGTGTGTGTGTGTGTGTGTGTGTGTGTGTGTGTGTGTGTGTGTGTGTGTGTGTGTGTGTGTGTGTGTGTGTGTGTGTATGTGTGTGTGGATCAAACATGTTTGGTCTGTAAATGCTGCAAGATTTAAGCAATTACATGATTTTAATCTGAAAATGATTGCTATCACACTACAGTTACCATTTCGGGATAACTTGACATGAATACATATCATAGCATTGTATTGTAGGTCTATTTACAGCAGATGGAATACAAGTTGTGCATCAGGCTTTTATCCAGATGTGCTGAGTTCTGCACTCTGTAAACTTTCTGTCCAATCTCAGTGGGAGGTTTTAGATTAGATTATTTTAGATCCTAACAATGCATCAAAATGCTCTGAGAAAACAAACCTCTGTGACTGTTCCAGGGCTCTCAGCCAGCCTTTAGAAAATCTGCAATCATTAACAAATCAGGACAGCTCTGCAGAGAGAGAGAGAGAGGGAGTGAGAGAGACAGACAGACAGACAGACAGAGAGAGAGAGAGAGAGAGAGAGGGGCCAGAAATACTGCCAAATATATGCTTCATCATATGGCGGTGTTGCATGTCACGTTACCGTATAATATGCCAGTGTCTCTTGGCGTACGACGAAGTATAAGCTCAAATACTTCCGCCTGCCAAGTCTGTAGGCTATGTGTACAGCTGCTGCCTGCTGGGAAGAGACAAAACAACACAATTAACCATTTCTTTATTTCAAAACTTTAAAAATTATTTCAAAATAACTGGTGATGATAATCAATAAAGCTACCTCCAGAAATTAACAAACGCATGCACATTGCACATACAATCTGAAATGAGGGTGCAACTCCTCCAAACTCATCTAATATGAGACAATTGAAGAGTTCTATTTACAAAGGGACAGGTAAGAGTGTTGAATTCATCGATTCAACATACAGTATACAGAATGGAAACAAAACCGACGTTTTAAGGAACAAAAGGCAAGAATCTGTTTGTTAGTGTGGTATCTCGCTGGGGAAGTGCCGCCCAACAAGTAAAGGTTCCCCCTGGGGAGCGAGTGAGACAGAGAGAGAGAGAGAGAGAGAGATAAAAAGCTGAATAACTCGAAATCTACGGAGCTCTCCATGAAACGCGCGATGTTCGGAGGTCTTTGCTGATTATCCGGTGGTCTAGATGGAAACATTGGCGCTTTCTAGAGCAAGGATGGCTTCATTTTAGCTCGCTAGCATGCATGCTATTTATTTAGCATCAACATGGACGCCCAAAACAGGATGTGGGTCCAGCGTGTGCAGCATTGAATGGTCTCGGCAGCGCTCGGCAGTCTGAGGTTGGCTGTGCGTCCAGCAGGTGGCAGTATAAGTGTTAAATATGCAAATTAGTTAAATATGCGGTTAGAGAACAAACAATAGTGCTTCTCACTGTTCTCAAAGGGAGACGAAATGGAACGATACTACAATACTATATATTGAATAATAATAATAAGGGAAACATGATGAGAAATTACTAATGAGCAAAGTAAAAGAATATGGAAATGCAATTTATAATGAATACTATTACAACCCCTATCACACATGAGTGTGCATTTACAAAACTAATAACAAAAAGATCAGCTTAAATACTAAAATAGATGTCATATTAATAGGCCAAGCAGAGATGGACATGACAACTTGCATATTTCTGTATTCTTGGTTATCTCATGCTAAAATCAGCTGATGCCTATATTGATTTTATTTTTGTTGAAGTTTTGTTTTGTAACTAAGAAAGTTACTCTTCAAATAGGGTAGGCATAATAAAGCCTCAGCTTCAGCCTACACCTTTTTGGTTACATATAGCCTATATGTTTAAAGCACTGGCTGTGAATAAGGACAGGTTTTTTTTAAGTGATGCAAAGTGTCACGAATGGCGGACTCATATCTTCTCATCTTCAAAGTTCTGTCCCATTCCTTTCACAACAATTTGGAGCCCTTGCAGCTTCTCACCCTCAAGCACTTAAAGCTGACATCACCAAAGTCAATGAGGGTTCAGGGCTCAGGGCTTGAGGGAGGCAATTGGGATTGGGCCTCTGTCTCATTATGAGACGACTCTATGGCGGAGGAACGAGGGCGAGCAAAGTTGGGCGGTAAGCGAGATAACCGCTTTAATTCCCATTCCATTCTATGTGATACTGTGAATTATGACTTACCGTTTGTGTATCTGTGTCTCACTAATCGTATAGGCACCGACAGGGCACGCACTAGAGTGGCAAACTAGTGCATGCAATCCTCCCAAGCAGAGGGAAACCTACCACAGTGCACGTATATGGAAACTGAGTGAAATACCTGCCTTCGGAGGAGGAGTAAAAATACTCTACTCGTGTAACAGGCTGAGTAGAAATACTTACCGTGGAGAAATCCTATTATATTCACTTTATTGACCTGCTTACCTTTGACTGCATTTCCCCTGAAACGGTAAAAAGTGACCAACTGTAATTAAATTTTCTGTCAATAAAATGCACCTGGTTTGGCACCTTGTTAACGTGACTCCTGAGTTTAGTGTGTCAGTCGCCACAGTTAGATACTAATAATTAATAGCAGACTATGATTTGTAAATTGCAGTAGTTCATAATAGGATTTTTTCAATTTAACTTAAGCAGATTTGGGGAGGGCAGCGAGGGCCACAAGAATGGACTATGAAATCCATTCGATTTGTGACTGTGTGACAGAGGCTGTCTAACGATTAATTAAAACCCTGTTAATGAATAAATTGATGGAGAAATCTATAGGCCTAGGTCTATGTTGTGTACTAAGCACACAGGATGAAAATAACTGAAGGTGTCTGAGCCACTATTCATTTCCACGTGGGAAGTGGAAATTCAATACCAGGGCTGAATTTTTGTCCCACTGCAATTTAGCAAGCGCTCTTAATCCAGCGAAGTATGCAAGGTAAACATGAGGTAAATGCATTCAACCCATAGAGTATATATATAATAGAGACTGAACTGGCGCGAAGCTCCGCCCCCCCAGCTATTCATGTCAGTGGAAGTTGCTCAGTGGCGTTTTGAAGCACCCGGAAGACTGCCGGAAGTCCCTCCCAGGACCTCAACTTTGAGGTCCTGAGTGACGTAGGGCAACCGAGCGCTCAACGTTAAAGCCCAGCTGCACGGGGTTTCCCGGTCATGAATCCACGGGTCCGCCTGTAGTCCCTCCTCCTACCACTAGGACCCAGAGCTTCAACGTTGGAAAGTCTGCCTGCCCCCTTGATTCAACCTCTGTATTATACTTGTACAATGGTGGCATGCAAACATTTATAAAATAGCCAATCCACAAGATCTGTTATAATTGGAATCAAGGCAATATAATATATGGATTTCGAGCAGCCCTGCTTTACGCCATCCGAATTCACAGCTGACGTTTTCTAAATGTGACCTTTTTGTGACCTTTTAACAGCTCAAAAAAACAAACACAAAATACAACGTTACGCTTAAAGACTGATTGATGGCATCGTTGATGCTTGAAATGCTGTACCGGCGCACATTACTTCTAGGGGACTCATGGGGGAGGAGTCGTATATTGGCCCATTGCAGGTATGTGCAGCAATATTACAATCCCATTTGCATTCTAATTTAGCACAAATCCGCCGCTTGTTCAATGGTCCTTAGCAAGATGAATGCACAGGTTCATAATAAACATGGTACATCAGTATGCAAATGAAGGAAATATTACACCCAGGAGTCATAAAGACATGACAGTGAAAGTGCGTGCGGAGGTTTGCTAGAGACTTGAAAAATGGCTGGCACAACACCGCTCTTTGCCGTACGCAAATGTATTTTAGTCAGATTAGACAGCGAGAGGGAGCATGGGTAGTGGTGCAGTCACTGGACTGGATAGCATGGCATCATGGGAGTATGTCGCTTGATTTTATCATTCGGTGAGCGCCGGTGCCGTGCTACCGAAGATACCAGATGTACAAGCTCTCTGCGCGCCGCACTGCGGCACGCTGTGAGCTTATAGATAAGCTATTTTCGGGTAAATGTGGCTTGTCTATTGTGGTGGGACTACAAGCTGATTGCATGGAGGACGTATGTTTGTTTTTTTTATAATCAGATTTACTGAGCATAAAGCAGCGGTAATTGGTTTTAAATTTCAAACTAATTGGCATTTATGGAGAGAAAAGCGTCTCCGAAGGAAAACGAGGCATTCGACGGGATGGGTGAGTGGGGGTCTCGTAGAGAGGGTGGACTTTCAGGCGGTGTCTGTTATCTGTTCTCAGAAAGAGTTCGATTGGCTTTCACAGTTCGCACACGCACACACACACACACACACACGCACACGCACACGCACACGCACACGCACACACTCACAGAGGAAGAAAATTGCCAGCTGTACAGTGCATGAGGGGGAAAAAGGGCCCCAAGCTAGTACTATTCAAAGAGAAAAGTGGCCATTAAGGTTCATTTTCCGCTCTATAAAAAGCAATGCGCGGCAACTCAGTCAGCCACCGGCATGGAGACAGCTAGAGCACTAAAATGCTAACCTTATAGTCAGTGGAGACAATATTCTACCCTTAAAGTCAGAGGTGCGCTAAATGCTATCCTTAAAGTCAATGGAGATGAGCTAAATGCTAACCTTAAAGTCAATGGAGATGAGCTAAATGCTAACCTTAAAGCCAGCACACAACGCATGGTGGCTTTGGCTGACCTTAAAGTCAGTGGAGATGAGACCTTATTGGCTACCTTGAAGAACGCACTTTTTTTTGTACCATAAATGCAATTAACTCAACCCCCGCCAGTGGGGGGCGCTGATAGTTCAGCAACTGCCACCGTTCACCGTTCTATTTGGCTGTAGAAGAAGACGGTCTCCTCAAAACAGCAATGTCGAAGGTGGTCGAGCTGATCGGATTAATCACTCGCTAAGAGTCTTTAGAAGCATTCATATTTTAGATGTGCGGTCATGGGGAAGAGCTATTGAGCCACTAAACACAGTCGCTTTATTTATCCAGCGTGATTTGAAATGGAAAACTCCTCCTTCCTCGTCTTACTTGTGCTCTCTGTTCAGGTCACCCACCACCTCCCCGACACCGCCAAAGCAGCAGGCACCACCAGGTGCTACTCTACGGGGGGCGGGCTCCGGAAGAACCTCCATGTCTTCCATCAGGCAAGATCTGATCTGATCTGGACCGATCTGATCCGATTCTCCTCCTGCGATGGGGCCCGCGCCAAAGTGTTCTATCATATCAAACATAACTGTACTCGTCTATTAAACATAATTGTATTCAATAATACTACTTCATTCATGTCTTTAATGTCTGTATTTATCAATAAATATCATTGCATTCATATTTGGTATAATTCGTATACTCCAATACTCCATTTCATATCATTCTCTTATGTTGAACTTTTACTTGTAACAGATCATTTCTACATTGTTAAAGTAAAAACGAATCAGAGAACTTATTCCAAATGCAGCTGGTGTATGTAAGGAAACCTAAAGCCCTGTTTGGCTCTGCTTTGATGAATGGCCACCATGGGAGTGGCACCACCCGCTGGTGTGTGTGTGTGTGTGTGTGTGTGTGTGTGTGTGTGTGTGTGTGTGTGTGTGTGTGTGTGTGTGTGTGTGTGTGTGTGTGTGTGTGTGTGTGTGTGTGTGTGTGTGTGTGTGTGTGCGCGCGCGCGCGCCGGTGTGTGTGTCGGTGTGTGTGCGCGCGTGTGTGGTGTCACTGCTCTCTGATCTATGTGATGACTATGGTAATGGTTTATTGTCTTAAACCCTTTGCTCGCAATAACTTATGACAGTGTGAAAGCCTTTACTGCAATCTCCTCAACTTGTCGCAGCATAAAAGTTTGGTCGGAAATCAAAACGGAGGCTATGGTGTGACAGCACTGACAGGAAGTAAAATGCACGCTATGAATGCCAGATTTGCTATATTTCATGGCATAGATTTACCCATCAGGTCGCTTCGACCTGTTAAATGGTCATCCTGTGCACTTAAGCTTATTTTTATGTGCTCTACGTACGTCAGTGGGTTTTTATAAATATTGAACTTAATGCAAAGTATTAAGAAGAGCTTGTGACTAAATAATAACTACATTGGGTCTGCTGGAACACGTGGTTATTTCTTTGCGACCAAAGGTCGCAGTTAACTATGGAATCATGCATTTCCCGTCGGTGTGTTGTTTGGTTGGTTGGTCACCCCAGGTGAGAGAGCACGTGACATCATCAGGGATGGAGATCCCTGATGTCATTAATATTAAGCCCATATATGGAGATCCCTGATGTCATCAATATTGGCCAGCAACACTACATCTCACATCAAACCCTTAGAACTCCATATATGGAGCTGACCTGTCTGACATTCCATATGTTGCTCCTTCCCCATCCATCCTTCCTCTTCGATGTCTCCCTTTTGACTGATACCTGTCCATTTAAACTCTAGACGGGCCTGCCATAAAGTTATTAGTGCAGCCGCGCCTGGCAGCCGGCGAAAACGAGAGTTCTCAACAGGCCCAAAAATGAAGGCCTGGCCCTACCTGGGCCCTCATCAAACCCTGTACACTCAAGACACTGCCCCCGCTGCCACCCTTAGATCTCCATATATGAAGCTGACCTGTTCTGACATTCCATATGTTGATCTGACCTCATCAAACCCTGTACACTCAAGACATGCTCCATATGGGGGAGCCATACCTTTGATGCTGGCATTTAAAGCAACCAAAGGTATGGCTCCCCCATATCTTGCCAGCATGATTGAACCCTACAAACCCTCCCGCGCGCTCAGATCAGCCAACGCAGGGAAGCTGGAAGTACCCTCACAAAAAACGCCGGGACAATGCTCCACACGTCCCAAACTCTTCTCCCTTCTGGCCCCAAAACTGTGGAATGCACTTCATAGCACTTCATAGTATATATGTACAGCATAGTATAGCTTATATGTATAGTGTCATTATATAGATATGTTCTAGTTATAGTTTATATGTATAGTGTCATTATATAGATATGTTCTAGTTACGTTCTTAGCTTACACATAAATGCATTTGACATATGTGATGTATATCCCATGCTTTTTGTTCTTGCTTAATGTAAATCGCTCTGGATTAAGAGCGTCTGCTAAATGCCTAAATTGTAAATTGTAAATTGTAATCTATGGCCAAACCTCATCAAACCCTGTACACTCAAGACACTGCCTCCGCTGCCACCCTTAGGGCCGATTCATACTCCTATTTTAGAGCCGAATAAAAGTCGGTTCGGCTCTGTAGAGCCTACAATGTGACATCATTTGAGGTTCGGGGGGGCGGGTACCGTCCTAAAGTCGGTTCTTCAGTGCTACTGAAAATTTCCGAAGAGCCGAAATCATTTCGGCACTACAGCGCCGAAACAGCGGTAAAATAGGAGTATGAATCGGCCCTTAGATCTCCATATATGGAGCTGACCTGTTCTGAGTCTGACCTCATCAAACCCTGTACACTGAAGACGCGCTGCATATATGGCCAGTACAGAATTGATTCCATTATGTTGATCTGACCCCCCATGCCAAAGCACCAGCGCTCGCCCAGCAGTCTGCCGTCATCCAGGGGGATGCATGCACGCTTCTCTCAGGGCGTCTTACTCTCTTCTCAGGGTGTCCTACTGGTTATTATTATTCTCTCAGGGTGTCTTACTCTCTTCTCAGGGTGTCCTACTGGTTATTATTATTCTCTCAGGGTGTCTTACTCTCTTCTCAGGGTGTCCTACTGGTTATTATTATTCTCTCAGGGCGTCTTACTCTCTTCTCAGGGTGTCCTACTGGTTATTATTATTCTCTCAGGGTGTCTTACTCTCTTCTCAGGGTGTCCTACTGGTTATTATTATTCTCTCAGGGTGTCTTACTCTCTTCTCAGGGTGTCCTACTGGTTATTATTATTCTCTCAGGGCGTCTTACTCTCTTCTCAGGGTGTCCTACTGGTTATTATTATTCTCTCAGGGCGTCTTACTCTCTTCTCAGGGTGTCCTACTGGAAATTCAAGCTTTCCACCCGACAGTGGCAATAATGCACACAACGGTTAGGTGGAACACCTCATGGCGTTAGCCTGGCATGGCCAGACTAATACCATTGACGTTTTTTTTCCTGTGGCAGATTTGTCTGGTTTCCAGGCTGGCCTTCCAGGCTTTCATTCTAATACTCCACTTCCTCTTTCTTGGTTGGTTTGTGTGATTTCAAAACTATAATGTAGACGTTGAGACAAGCACACCACCCTTAAGGGGCACACTGGGGAGGAGAACGAGGTCACCTTTATTCATGATGAACGTCCCACTGGCTTCCTTGGGGCGGAAATGTAGTGACGGGTGAGGCTGACAACTCAGCTCAAAGCAGAAGTTAAGGAAGGTTTCTGTGTCCGCTGTCTGTTTGAGACATCTTCTTTTTCAGCCTTATACATGAAGCATTTTCCCTTTGGATTTTGGACACATAAATGGCCTGTGCGTGTGCGCGCGCACAAACAGAGATATAGAGAGTTCTTCCATTTCTAATGTAAATGTTGAAACTCAGGCTGAGGGATAACTCCATAATGGATCACAAGTCTCTCTGCCCTTTTCTGCGTCACTTATAGCTGTCTGCTGGGGTGGAAGACTGAAAGTACTCATATTTTGTACTTATAGCTGGTACAAGTACAGTAACAATATCAAAATATAGAAACACTGTACTTATTCCCCTTCCTGCAAATAGTGGAGTCAAAAGACCTACAACATTTATCTTTGATACGTACAGTATACAGGAGTGAAAGTCATACGTATAGCCTAAACCCAAACATCACTCTTGTGTCTATGGAGCCTGCTGTATTTATATCGGCCACATAACATCTTACGTTTTCATCTAGGGCCCTAAACAAACAAACCATATAGACATGGCTGGCAACTGATTTACGTCATTAAGTGCTCTAAACAAAAAATAAAAATCCCAGACTTGGCTCCCATATGACGTAATCTTTGATTAATCTATCTTTACTTTCATCTACTTTGCCACTGCCAACAACAGCTCCCAGGCCGACCATGCTTTTGAAAGGTGCCGTTCAATCTCCAGAGACTGCTCCACCATCAAGCATCATTATTTCCTTCCATGCCACCTCCTATTATGGCTCTCGCTCCTCGCCACCAGTGTTGATTTCGTCGACTAATACTATGACAAAAAGGTTCATCGACTACCTTTTTTCACTGACGAAAACTAAATGGAAACTACATGAAAACTAAGCTATGATGACTAAAAGTAAGACTAAATATATTGACAATTTTTCTAAACTACAATTGCAAGGGACTATAGTGGACAAAAGATCCAAGTAGGGGACACTTAAAAAATATTTTCAAAGTATAAAACTATTAAATATGTTAATGTCAGTAATTTCTTTAGTTATTTGTCATCTGCCCTGTGCAATCTTTTTTTTCTTCTTCAAATAAGCCTATAACAGCCAATAGTTTATGTTCCAATGTTCAAGGGAAAAACACAATTAAATCACACACATTACCATAATTAATCGTCAAGTAAAATGATCGTGACAACCCTATTGGGGCAGACAGATGAGAGCTGGTCTAGCTGGTCAGTGCATCGTGCTCCGTGTGCTTTCTCTGGGGCTCCATCACAGCCTTCCTGAGCTTCAACCATGCATCCAAGCACCCCGTTCCCACCTCATGCTCCATTACCGTAAGCCGTAAGGGAACGTGAGGTTGTAAGGTATAGTGAGTGATGGCAGCTGTGTTCCACAGTGGTCTATTAACCTCAAAACCTCAGAAACAGCACAGCTCCTCTGCCAGCGAGGCATCTGACTGTGTTGAGTTAATGTAGAGTGCAGTAATTTTCCATTGTGTCTATGGAGTTAAAGGGATGTTTCACTTCAAAAAATAAACTTTTGGTAATTTTATCGCCTACTCAGGCTTATGTGAACACCCCAGACAGTTTTTAAGTTTCTCGATTCAGTATTTAGTTATTTAATATTCATTTTAGCTTCCCCGCCCCCTTCCTATTCAGGCAAACATGTCCACCGCAAGATGAACCTAAATAGGTTTGAATGGGGTTTCTAGGTGTAAGTATGTAGGACTAGTAGCATGCCAAAAATTGTGCTATTGTCATTGAGAATGCATTGGGTGTTTAAGTTAAATAACTCAGAAACTACAAAACATTTCAAATTAAAAAAGTTCCAGCATTCCAGCATGTGTCTCCACAGTAAGCTGAATTATAAAAAGTGTGAATGGAGTTTCTAGGCGAAAGTGATTTTTTTGACTTGCCATTATCTGCCATTGAGCCCCATTATAAATTTCCCAAATTTGAAATCACTATATTTCTAAAACTATGAAACATTTCAAATATTCCTTTTCAGGCAAACATGTCCACCACAAGATGAACCTAAATAGGTTTGAATGGGGTTTCTAGGTGTCAGTATGTAGGACTAGTAGCATGCCAAAATTTGTGCTATTGTCATTGAGAATGCATTGGGTGTTTAAGTTAAATAACTCAGAAACTACAAAACATTTCAAATTAAAAAGTTCCAGCATGTGTCTCCACAGTAATCTGAATTATAAAAAGTGTGAATGGAGTTTCTAGGTGAAAGTGATTTTTTGACGTGCCAAAATCTGCCATTGACCCCCATTATAAATGTATCAAATTTGAAAGCACTATATTTCTAAAACTATGAAACATTTCAAATATTCCATTTCAGGCAAACATATCCACCATAAGATGGACCTAAATAGGTTTGAATGGGGTTTCTAGGTGTATGTATAGGACTAGTAGCATGCCAAAGTTTGTGCTATTGCCGTTGAGAATGCATTGGGTGTTTGACTTATCACAATCACAAGGGACACACTGTCCGAGCCAGGACTTGAACCCGTGGCCTACTGATTCCCAGGCAGGCTCTTTACCCAGTGATCCACCGTGGTTGCTGTGTACAAAAATCCAAATAGATAATGATAGAAGAGCCAGAGGCTTGTTTCCATTGTGGTTCATAAACATTCATCCCTCACTGCTGATGTTTTTGTCAACTACTTTGAGAAGAAGGTTGACGATATCAGCAGCTCCTTTCCCCCCCTCCCCCATAAAGTGGCATCTGACTCAACCAACACTAACCCCAACTTACCATGCATGTCCTCCTTCTCTCCTCTTTCCCCAGACGAGGTCCTACAACTAGTGACATCCACTAGACCTACCACCTGTCCTCTCGACCCTGTCCCGTCTCCAATCTTCCAGATCATCGCACCTGATCTGCTCCCCTTCATCACCTCCATCATCAACACCTCAGTAACCTCAGGCTGCGTCCCATCTGCCCTCAAGTCAGCCAGAGTAACTCCACTCCTCAAGAAACCAACCCTTGACCCCTCAGATGTCAAGAACTACAGACCGGTATCACTCCTTTCATTTCTGTCTAAAAGCATTGAACGTGTTGTCTCCAACCAGCTCTCTCTCCATCTCTCACAGAACAACCTGCTGGATCCCAACCAATCAGGATTCAAGAAGGCACACTCCACAGAGACTGCCCTGCTGGCAGTCACAGAAGCACTACATGCTGCCCAGGCTGCTTCCCACTCTGCTGTCCTGATTCTCCTAGACCTATCGGCGGCATTTGACACAGTGAACCACCAGCTGCTCCTAGACACCCTAGCGGATCTAGGCATCGGCGGGACAGCACTCAAGTGGTTCTCTTCCTATCTCACCGACCGGACCTACCAAGTTTCCTGGAAAGGTCTGCTATCATCCCCCCGAACCCTCCAAACTGGGGTCCCACAGGGATCTGTACTTGGTCCCCTCCTTTTCTCACTATACACCAAATCCCTTGGCACTATCATCTCTGCTCACAATATATCCTATCACTGCTATGCCGATGACACACAACTGTTTCTATCCTTCCCCCCCTCTGCCACTCAGGTGGAAGAGCGCATCACTGCATGCCTGGCTGACATCTCACAGTGGATGTCCTCCAACCACCTCAAGCTGAACCCAGACAAGACTGAGCTTCTCTTCTTCCCAGCTAAGTCCTGCCCTATGCGGGAGCTAACTATTTCCGTAGACAACGCCCTGGTAACGTCTGTCCCAACAGCCAGGAACCTTGGTGTTGTCCTGGACAGTCAGCTCTCGTTTAAAACTCACATCACAGCTGTCACTCGATCCTGTAGGTTCACACTCTATAACATACGACGAATTAGACCGTTCCTCACCCAGGAATCAGCCCAGCTCCTAATCCAGACAACAGTCTTGTCAAAACTTGACTATTGTAATTCGCTCCTTACTGGCCTACCGGCATGTGCACTTAAGCCTCTCCAAATGATCCAAAATGCCGCAGCTCGTCTGGTCTTCAACCAGCCAAAATTCTCACATGTCTCCCCCCTGCTCCGCTCCCTGCACTGGCTCCCAGTCGCTGCCCGCACAGAATACAAAACTCTGATGCTGGCATTCAAAGCAACCAAAGGTATGGCTCCCCCATATCTTGCAAGCATGATTGAACCCTACAAACCCTCCCGCGCACTCAGATCAGCCAACGCAGGAAAGCTGGAAGTACCCTCACTAAAAACGCCGGGCCAACGCTCCACACGTCCCAAACTCTTCTCCCTTCTGGCCCCAAAACTGTGGAATGCACTCCCCGTTGCAGTCAGAACTGCGGCATCACTCCCAATCTTCCGCCGTAGTCTGAAGACCCACCTTTTCAGACTCCATCATGGCCCATAGCACTTATCCTACCCCCTTAGATAGCACTTTTTAGACTTAGATAGCATTTGAAACAGACTTATAGCATGTCATGTAGACAGCACAATAATTGCATTGTATATAGTCATAGCACATCATAGTAGCCTACATATGTATAGCATAGTATAGTATATATGCATAGTTAATATGTATAGTGTCATTATATAGATATGTTCTAGTTACGTTCTTAGCTTACGCATGTTTCTTGATAAATGCATTTTATATATGTGATGTATTCCCATACTTTTGTTCCTGCCTAATGTAAGTCGCTCTGGATTAAGAGCGTCTGCTAAATGCCTAAATTGTAAATTGTAAATTGTATTCAAACGTCTAGATAAATAACAGTGTTTAAATTCAGTGTTGACGTGTGTGACACACTTCACCGTATTGTTCTGAACCTGTATAGGTTCTCATCAAACGCATCAAATAAAGGACGATTCCGTATTTTATGTGACGAGTTGTAACTCTATAGGCTCTCCCAGTCTCTCAAGCTCTTTAGTGATCATAAAATACATATTTGTACACTCTCAGAGTTCAATTAACACTGAGGATTTCACCATGATATAATATTATACTGTATGTGCCACCATGACAGGGCTCATATACACCGTCTTCCCGCAGCTTATAAATTACATAAGCTGAGGCCATAACAAACGCTGACTCAGGTGGCAGAGACATCAACACCAGAATCACCACTACAATTCAAACCGCTATCGTATTATTATTGTGTTGACGCTAACCTTTTACTTGGAAGGAGGTAAAGGAGGACCATCAGCGCGATGTGATGACCTCACATTTAAAGCCTTAAATCCTGCAGCTTAAATCTGACCTTAAAAAAGTATTT
Source organism: Electrona antarctica (assembly GCF_951216825.1). NCBI lineage: Eukaryota > Metazoa > Chordata > Actinopteri > Myctophiformes > Myctophidae > Electrona > Electrona antarctica. The sequence goes on along the minus strand of NC_136796.1, from coordinate 18,328,603 downwards.
CACTCCTGATGCTCTCTCTCTCTGCTTCTCCCTTGAGGTGCAGCGGGGGGAGGGATCCATGGGAAAAGAAACTATTTCATTTCAACTGTGGAATCATGTTTAAATTGGCTCACCTGGAAAATGCCACATGATGGCCTTTTACGAAGGTAGCCTATTTGACCAAAATTCACGTTATTCAGCTGAATCTAGCTGCTCTCTGGCATTTTGTCTTTGGTGAAACTAAACACTAACACTAAACACTGGCTAAATTGCACTGATCCCTAAAGTAAAGTTTTGACAGTAAATGTGTCTCATTCTTTCCTCATATGGTGTAAATGTAAACACTAATGTTGAACAGAACACATGCATGTGTCATGTTAACATGACATGCAGCATGATCCACTTTACATTTAGAGCACTTACACTGTATAACATGAGGATCTGTGTCACTTCCACCATCCATATATTCTGGGGTCTGGGGAGACAATTAAGTTGATTTGTACAGGACATTTCAACAACAAGGCAATTCATTGTGGTTAATGTAAAACGTTAAGTAAAAGAAACACGTTATATAAAAATAGCAGGACATTTAAATTCAGAAATTGAGAAAAACTAAACGAATGAAATTGATAGACTTGATGTTTATCTTGGTATAGGTTACGCACAAATGTCAAACAATAAGTTGAAACCAGTAGATCTAACTCATTAAACCATCTATGTCTTAGTGACACGGAACAGAGTTGCAACTGTACACTTTTCCCCGTCTGGGGACAACCCACAAATCCCCAGAAAAAATAATCAATTCCTCAGGATTTGACCTCAGTGTCTCCAGTTGAAGCTATAGGCTTCTGGCTCCTGACTCACTTCAAACAGGCACTGTTCCTGAACTTGATATTTGGGGGATGAATTCGACAAGTAATATCCGTACCTGGCGTAGACCGGATCAAACTAGTCAGTTCAGAAAAGCCTGGTGATGCCAGGTAAGGGTTTAGAGCTTCTACTTTCCCCCTTTTCTATGAGGTCTTATTCTGTGCTGGCTCATTCAATACTATATTTTATTAAAAAAGAAATGTTATATTCTGACTCTATCTTATTATTTCAATGCTGTCTGTCTGTCTGTCTGTCTGTCTGTCTGTCTGTCTGTCTGCCTGTCTGCCTGCCTGCCTGCCTGCCTGCCTGCCTGCCTCTGCCTGCCTGCCTGCCTTTCTCTCTCTCTCTCTCTCTCTCTCCTTAGACTTTGATTTCTATATCTTCACACTCTGCCATCTCATTTTGAAATGTGATGTTCTCTCTCTCTCGCTGCAACTTCATGAACAAGCCTCAGTGCCTCCCAGCCAGGAATAGCACAAAACATCCAGCACAAAGCACAGCGCAGTCACACTCAAGAACTTGTATCTGTGTAATTATGTAATTCACACTAATAATTTACCGTTCAGAAGCAGTGGAGAGGAAAGCATAGGCGTGATGATGCCACCGCATTGATGACATGAGCGTGCTACACTTCACTGTGTGCAGTATAGATAAAATAATTACGATATTTCATCATTTCCATCCCTAAGGATGTTTTTTATTCTCCGGCCCTAACTGAAATGTCAACTATAACTGGAAGTATTCTCCAGTGCTGAGTGACCTTGAGCGGCCTTGAGCGCCATCATTAGCAGAGCTCATTTTGTGTGGATGAGACAAACAGTACGTGAGGTCAAGCTCAAATCGACCGCATGCCGCCTAATAGAAGCTTGTGGTTCACAGGTCATTCTGAGGTCTTTTTTCCACCTGAGACTTTGATCCACTCGCCACATAGTCCAAACGCAAGAGGATTAACACCGGAGTCAATAAATCAATCATTTGCGGATGTTTTTAATCTCCTCAAGTTCGTCTGCCAGTAAAAAAAGAAAGCATGTGATGCAACGGATGTCTGTTTATACTAAGCCGTCTTATTTTTTATTAGGTATTATGATTAGGTAGAGATAAGGTAGAGATTCAAGGAAGCCCTAGCTGTCCAAGATAGCAGCAGTAAAAAAAAGTTACAATAACATATTAAAACATAAAATAAACTTCAGAAGGCTACATACTGTATCAGTATGAGAGGTTAAATGTCCTGCTATATATTTAGATCAGAGAAGTGATGACTGCATGTGGCAACGTTTAAAAAAAAAAGGGGAAAAAAAGTCTATAATGACGTTCTCAAAATATGGACGCTATAGGATAATATGAGGGTATGTGTAATTTGCATGTACCGATATATGACTTGCATGACTGTCCTCTGCATTTCACCCAATTAATCTAGCAGTGAGTTATATTAATACAATAGCCGGGGAGCAGCAGTTGGGGGTGAAGTGTCTTGCTCCAGGGGCACTTCTGGCCAGGGTCGGGTGGGCCGAACCCGTGACCTCTCTATACTACACATTCAGGTATGGCAGTCCATTCCGGCAGCATGTACATTACTACTGATCTCGCTGAAAGCCTGTTCACATACCATGACCTTTCTAGAACACCTGCAAAAGTAAAGGTTAAAGAACAAATAAACCTCTCGGACCAAATGGCGCATGCACACACACACACGCGCGCATGCCCGGCGCCACGGGGGTGCCTCAAGGATAGTCTAAGAAGGATGAGACGCGAAGACCGTACGGGCGACGCCATGTTGCTTTGGAAGGAAAGAAACATGCGCAGTTGTGCATGTCCAACTTCCTGGTCTCAACTGCGCATGTTTCTTTCCTTCCAAAGCAACATGGCGTCGCCCGTACGGTCTTCGCGTCTCATCCTTCTTAGACTATCCTTGGGGTGCCTGAGGGGGCATAGACGCCTTATCAGACGACGTCACACTGATAAAAACAGCATGCGCGCGCACAAAGGCAGCAGAAGAACACCACCTCTCATAAGATGCAATGGAAAAGTTCTAACTGCACTCACGTGTAAAAAATGCCTCATCAAACTTTCAGATGCTGTTTTTCTCCCAGTGTGGAGGAAGAATGATTAGGATTTTTATTGTGATCTCTCGCCCTTGAAATATATAATCCTTGGTTTCTGTTGTGTTTGAACAATAATAGCAATTCAAAACAGTTGTCCTCAAAACCACACCTCCAGTCGCTGTCATAAGAACGGGAGGTGCGCTTATGAACAACACGGCAGCAGAGCCTATTTGTGCACGGCTGCACGCGCACCTGCAGTCCATCAAGTATAATGAATGCTTCGTCCCGCAATGGTGTCGCGCACGCAGACCTCTACGCTCACAACAGTCATGCGAGCTCGTATATCAGCTGTTCTCTGTGCGCAATACTTTTGGGCTTTGAAGTATAAATGTCTCCTAGGGTGCACCTCACTAGCCAACTCACAAGAGGAGGTTGAATGGACTGAAACCAGCGCTCCCCAAAACAACAGGTTTGGAGATCTGTTGGGAATTGATTACATGAAACAGTCACCCGTGCGCCCAGTCCCAATGTTTGTAAACAAATAATAGTCTATAGCACCCTCAGTTACAAAATGTGCACCCTCAGTTTATGTTCTTTACGTTATTTACAGTTGTGAAAATATCAAAAATAACAAATATATTCGGAATATTATAATTGTCATAGAGATAACAATATAACAGTATCAAAACACGCAGTTTTACCCAGTAATATTATATAGCCACAGCCAGCCTATTATCTCAATTGCTCGTTCACTCGTTGTCGTGGGCAGTATTCAGCATATGGCACCACCACCACGGACAGTTTAGTGATTTGAATTTTGACCCTAGTTACACCTCGTCCTGACTCCTGTTGTGTTTTGTTGTGGAAAGTAAAAGCGCGCAAAACAAATGAAAACAAAGTGATTCAAAGACGGAAGATCTGCCCTCTCCTCTAGCTGTGGAAGAGCCTCCACTCCACCTCGGTAAGCCTAAACCTGCCACCACACCCGCCGCCGGTTGATTTGGGGACAGAGAAGAATGGGAGTGGCAGTGGCTGGAATATTCAGTCTTTGCTGGTGCTGCCTTTTGCTTTCCATGTCGGAAATGTCCTAATAATTGGTAGGCTGCAATCTACTGACTGGTTCAGTTGGAATTTAGCTGGCACATTTTGTTCTGCTGGTTTTATTTGTCATGTCTGTCTGAAACAGGCTATTTTAGGCTATGCTATAGGCTTAATTCTTTTTCACTATTCTATTGTTTGTATCATTGTAGCTGTAGCAACAGCATGGTGAACTTGGTGAAGGAATGGCTGTCTTTTTGAACGAGCGAGATGCTCTCTCTCTCTCTCTCTCTCTCCACTGCTGAGCTGTGCGAGTCAGCGTGACCCACCAGAGGCAGAGACTATAGCATACAAGCATAGTATCTCAGAGTCATCTTATTGTCTCCACCAGGCCGAAGGCATGGGGAGAGAGTATGTTTTGCACTCCGTCCGTCCGTCCGTGTGTCCGTCCGTCTGTGAACAGCTAATCTCCGGCACCGTTAACCCGGTCGATGCCAAATTTGGCACACACACTCCCTGGATGCCAACGATGAACCTCTGCCCCAAAATTTCCAGAACGGCCTCTTATAGCGCCACCAGGAGGCCGCTTTGTGCAAAACAAGTTTTTGGACACTACACCTACAGATTTTGTCCAAACATCACGCAAATTGGTACACAGTCTCTCTAGAGCCATTCAACGAAACTGGTCTTTCAGATTTCTCAGACTCCATCCTGATTGGCTAAGATTGGCTTCCAAAGTTCGCAGGAGTGCTCAGTTTCAAACAAAATGCTGCAAATCATGAACACATCGTGTGATTTCCGTGACATTGTGCACGCACATTCCCACTAGGCCGAGGAAGAAATTCCACATGAACATTTTCAACTCAGCCTCATGGTGGCGCTATAACTGGCCGAAAAGTGTTTTACCTCTAACTGCACGGATCTGTGGATAACTTTGTATGCCAACTCCCTAGAGGCCAAGGACAAACCTTTGCCTGGAATTTTTCACATCTGCTCTTTATAGCGCCACCAGCAGGCCGACATATGTAAAACACATTTTCTAATATTACTCCTTCAGATTTTATCCAAATTCCACGCAAATCGGTACACATGCTCTCCATAGTCATGTGATCAAGACGGGTTTGTTTGATTTCTCATAATCCACCCTCATTGGCTACGATTGGCTTCTAAACTTTACAGGAGTAGCCCGCTTTGTACCTGTTTTGTACAAATCGCCACAACTACTCAACGCAGCGTCCGATTGTGGTGAAACTGTGCATGCATATTCCCACTAGGCTTTGGAAGAAATGCCACTTGACAGTTTTCAAATAAGCCTCATGGTGGCGCTACAACAGGCCAAGCCACGTCACACACACACACACACACACACACACACACACACACACACGTTTATATTGCTCCTAAACATTTTGCCAAACATCACACTCACACTCCTATCCTCCTGGTGGAGACCTGTGCCCAGAAGGGCACTTTTTCTAGTTTATTTTTGTTTTTCCACCATGGCCACATTGACAGATGTATAATGTTGAACTTATGTTGGTTTAGAAAATGTTGTGTCCTGGGTCCTGGCTCACTGGCTGGGCTGCAGTTCAGGCAATCCGTTTTTTACAGTGCCGGCCCTTAGCAATTTGGTGCCCTAGGCAGGATTTTTGGTGTCCCCCGGGGTGGGGGGCACCGGACACATGAACTGACATGGGAGATGTCAGTTCAGTCAGAGGGTGTGTTGTGATGCCCCAAACTTAGATTTGTCAAAACTTTTTGAAGTAGCTTTTTCAATTCATTATATAAAAAGATGTATATATGAGTTAAAAAAAAGAATGCATTCTTGGTTGTTGCCCCCCTCCTCTCATGGCACCTAGGCAACTGCCTGTTCTGCCTATAGGAAGGGCCGACTGATGACTGTATAGGTTTATAAGTTTGCACAGTGCTTTATGCTGGTTACATGCTTTAGAAAATGTGTCTGACCTGGCTGTGGCTGCAGTTCAGACAATTTATCTTTATTGATTGATTGAATACTTTATAACAGTTTGCATGCAGTAGCATGCATGTAGGCTACACTTACAATAAATGCTGCTGCGGCTGCAGTGAAAACAGATGAAAACTCAGGTTTTTGATTGATTGATTGATTGATTGTATACTGTATAAATAGTTTGCAGATTGTAGCTATACCACACTTAAGTTAAATAAATGCTGCCTATTTAACAGCAGCAAATATTTCAGCATTCAGCTATTCATTGTTAAATCATTCAACATGGCAACAGGCTGAAAGTTTTACTAAATGTGCAGTGCAGGGCTGGTCACAGACAAGCCATTCTTATTCTGTAACAACCATCCTACACTTCTCCAAACCCCCACACAGTCCACAGTGCCCTCTGGAGGCAGAAGCACTACAGTTATCACCCTGGTTGATTTAACAACGCTATAGCTGTATGTTGAAATAAAATAACAATATTTCCTGTGCAATTTTCATCTGCGCACGCACACACTCACGCACCCACACACACACACACACACAATAATCCTTCTCTAATCGAAAGCGGAACGTGTACAATGGGTCTAATAATTGCAATCCTACTCATCATCATCATCTGTGGTTTAACCCATTAAGACCTGATGCCGATTCTACAAAATGTCTTCCAAATCATGTATGTGTTACACTGAGATGAAAGAGGCAGGTTCTCCGGGATCTGACACACTCTAAGAAGCGGTTTGGACTCCTCATGCATAGAAGGAAGCATGAGGTCAGTCCGCTGCCCCCCCCCCCAGGTTGGCAGAGGAAGTGTAGCGCCCAGGATTACAATTGATTATTGACACTGGGTGAAAAAATGGGTTGCAAAAATCGTGGGATAAAAATGATATATATTAAAAAAAACACACTTCATTTCGCAATTTGAAAATAGCCAATCTTGCAACACATTGTGAGCTTGTATATCTGCAATTTGCTAAAGGTTTTCATACATTTGAAAACTTTAAACATTCTGCACTATGAGTAGGCCTACTTTTAATACTTTAAGTACATTTAAGTACATACTTTTAATCAAGTAAATGTTGAATTCCGTACTTTTACTTGTAACAGAGTATTAGATTGCGGTAATATAAGTGCAGTACTGTACTTAAATTACCCGCTAGGATTAATTAATTAATTCACCTGTATATACCACCAGGATTTTCCCCCGTTCAACCGTTATTTTGAAGAGCCAAAACGTGCGACCGGATGATGTTACTTTTGTTACTCACACTGTGTGGTGTCGGATCCATATCTGGTCTCTCCTTCGGCAATCAGAAAGGATTACTGCGACTGCGACCATTACAGCGTTGGCTATGGTCTGTTGAATAAAGCTTGTTTTGACCTGAAATGCCATCTGGGACAAGGAATTGGAGATAAAGGCAATCTAAAATAGTGGGTGAGGATGCATGCGTGGAACAAGATGGCACGCGCCATTGCTGTTTACACCATCACCTAGAAACCCAATGCTAATGTAAGTAGCATTACGACTTGATCGATCATAAGCCCAATAAAAGACCAATTGGTCTATGCCAAAGGTGGGGAATGGGTTAAGTCGCGAGTACTTTTTTCACCTGTGAAACCCTATGGCCTCATGCTCCTCCTGAGGACGGCATAATGAGGCAATCACAGAGAAAATGCCAACTGACCGGCAAATTATGTATTCAACAATGGACCTTTCTACCTTTCTGCTCATTCAGTTTGGCTGTAGCCTCGGCCCCGGCCCTGCATGGAGGTGACCTTCAAGGGATGTAGCTCAGAGTCGACATGTATAGAGAGCTCAGCCCGCCACGTACGAGCGTCAAGGTTAAAAGGTCAGCGATGAATCAGAGCCGGAGATTATCTTTGCTGTGTCGGGCGGCTATGATGGGCTCGCTGAACTACCCCCCACAACACACACACACACACACACACACACACACACACACATACACACACACACACAGGTCACGGTAATCAGTCCAAGGTGACAGGAAGAGAAGCTCTTCATGTCTTAGTTTTGCGGCGGGCTTTGAGGGTCCAGTGCAGTGTGTAACCTCGTTTTTCTCGATTTCTGCAGTTGTCAGATTTAATACTTAAGTAAAGGTATACCTAAGTAAAATTATCACAATATAAGAATGCTCTCATACAACTTTAAGTCCTCTATTCACAATTTTAATACTCACTAATAGTACTGATTATGCACGTTTTTCTAAAAGAGTTTGAAACATTTTCTAAAATAGCTGATCTACAAGATTTTTACAGGAAAGTACAGTTCAATTCTATATGTTTTGATGGAAATACTCAAGTAAAGTGAACGTACCATGAACATTGTACAGTAGCCTATACTTGAGTAAAGGAGATTAGTTATACTTTCCACCCCTGCTTTTGTGGTGGGCTTTGAGGGGTCCAGGCGGTGCATAACCTCTTTACACTCCTCTGATGAGAGCGTTGCTCGGAGTGAAGCCACGGTTCCACTCGCCGCAGTCGAGGCGTCTGTTAATTTCCTGTCTGAGTTGGCGAGGGGCTCACGGCTCGCTGATAATGTCACACGAGTCGCTGAGCAGCGTCAGTCGGGGGCCATTAAGGTGCCCGGCGTCTCTAAATGACATTATTTTCTGCAGTCTCTTTGGTCTCATGGGAGTTTATGAAGCCTCGTGGTGCCTGTTAAATGTCAGAGATCGGGCGGATTGAACAGCTTTTCTCATCAACACCAGTGACTGGTCCCCAGAGAGACTGTGCAGAGCTTCCCCCGGTCCTTGTCAGCGTCGCTGCCAGAAAATTAAGGCCTGTTTAGGGGCCTACAACGTAGCCATGTGTGACTGTTAGGCCCGTCCCCAGCGAAATGGCAGTGTCGCCAAGTCTGCTTATTATACACGACTTTTGGCTTGTTTTAGGGGGGCTTGTTTCTGTGTAGTTGCTTATTTATTTGGTCTTACTTCAGTTTCACCAACTACTAGAACTGGCCTACTTGGAACAATGCAAGTTGGAAAATACCCCACCTTATGTCTGTGTCCCTTTTATGCCCATATTTATATGGAGTTCTTTGTCAGGCATGCCCAAATATGGAGTCTATGCAGATGTCATAACATCATTGTGATGTCAGAACCATATTATGGAGATATAGGGGTGATCAGGTGTGATCAATCAATTGGCAAATTTGGGCCCTGTCCAGAGCCTGGCAGGGGCCCTGTCCAGAGCCTGGGCAAGTGGGCAGAGAGAGGCCTTTTTGTGGTGGTTCTGGACAACCGTGGGTCCGACCTACTGAGGGCCGGGCACTGCACTCCCTGTGGTGGTGTGGAATTTGTCGGTGGGGCTAACAGTTCAGTTTCACCACTTTAAAACTATACAGTATATCGGTTATTTGAAAATAGCCAATCTATAAGCATCGCGACGCATTGTGAGCTTGTAAATCTGCTATTCTCAAAAAATCTTGAATCTTTTTCTTTTTACATTTTACAACACAAACTCATGAGGCTCCCTGACACAAAATATTTTTAGATGGGGGTCCATCACCACATATATTGTATATTTTAGGGGCCTTGACATGACAATGTTTGAGAACCACTGATCTACAAAAAACATTAGAAAATAAAGTTGAACTGCATAGTCTGGCAACATTCTGCATGTTGGGTCTTCAGCTGCTGCTGCGCCATATGTTATGCTACAAAACGCAGGCAACCAAACGTCACTGAGCGTGGCTTTGTCTCCAGCCCAGGGGAAAGGGAATGGAAATGGGTTCCTGTTGTCACTGGCATATGGCTCCTGTCGTACGTGTGATGTCTTCCATTGTCACAAGTTGTTTGTCTGGCACACTGTGTAAAGGATGCGGGGTGATGATATGCTTTGTTTTGCACACAGACTGGCTTCAATGCAGTTAGACTGATTAAAGCTAATGGACTTTTCCAAAGTGATGACTTTTCATTGAGATACAAAAAGAAAGGGTCACTAAACTTCTTCCTAAATGTGTGGTTTTAGATGCCATTGCTATAAATACAGTACTTTCTTTTGTTTTATCGTGCAGAGACGATATAATTATTTCTCAACTGGTTTTTAAACTGGGAAATAGTTTGGGAATGGGAACACCTGGTACTGTACAGTATATCCAAAACTAGATAGAAGCACAGGTGTTAATGTACAGATACTGCCTTAAAACATCTTTGTGAGACAGAATGATTGTTAGCGCACTAGCAGGGGCTACCCATTAGTCCGACATCTCCAACAGTTACGTGAGTTGGAGCACCGCTAACTGGATTTAGTTTCATGTGCCATCGCACCTAAGGAGCTTAGTTTATAATTATTACTGCAGAGCGGTGTAGGTGTTATTTGAAGACGCGCCTGAACCAAGTGATACCACCAGAAGACCCCATGCTGAGTTTGAGGTTGTACATTATTATTTTCTCTGCGTACGAGTGCTATAATCTCTGCGAGTCCATTTGTCTGCAGACAGTCGAGTCTACTTCATCTCCCCACAGAGTTGAGTCGCGTACAGCCTGACACCGAGAGTCAAGTGTTATAGTCTCTCTTAGAAGCAGCACAGACAACTTAATCTCAGTATAATTACTGGGCCTGCTCAGGTATTCCGTTGACATTTGTCACCGCAAGCATCCGGCATTAACCGATGAGATTAATTTGTCACGTTTCTTGGGTTGCATATTCCACCCCCCATATGGCAGCGTAACAGGCTTAATTCTTCCAGTTCAGGAGAGGGGCATGCCTCTCTAAACCTGCAGACTGAGATGTACTTTTCAGTGTCTCTGCCCCCCTGCCTTAGGCTATTTGTGTGAGTGACAGGGTTGCCACGTGCGCTTTTTATAACTGCTTGTAAATTATTTGTCGTTATGGGTTGCAGGATTTGTTTCTAAATTAATGGCAGTTGCTTATTTTGGCTTGCTGTTTAATGTTGTTTAAACCAGTGGTTCTCAAACATTTTCATGTCAAGGACTCTCCAAATTGTATGTATAGGCCTATGTGAACTGAGAATATTTTGTGCCAGGACCCATGTACCAGATTGATTTGTGTTCTTATTATAGTCAAAATCTGTCACATCCTTTCCAAGATTATTTAGAAAATAGAAGATCGAGCTTTGTAGATAGCTATTATAGTGCAGGTTTAAAGGGCTATAGGCCTATATGTGGCCCAATTATTTATTTTGGGCTTGTTTTGTGTGGGCCTTATTTGTGTGTCATTAGATAACATAATTTATCAGACTGCACCCAGACAGTGATCACCCCACCACACTTTTGGCAGACGCGTTTAGCTCCTCTGCCCCGACTCTGCTCAACTTAAACTGTGGGCCATTCCAGTCCCCATTAATGGAATCGCTTCCTAATGAACCCTCCTTCACAGGGAGGAAGTGATTAATAGAAGTGTCTGTCCTAGATTGTATTAGCCCCCGCGGAACCGTGCCTCAGTGTCAAGGCCCATGTGTAAAATGGGACCCACACAGGAATACAAAGAGAGTGCAGCGCTGGCATGCTAACAATCATTCTGTATCACTAAGAGACCACAGCGCTAGCATGCTAACAATCATTCTGTATCACTAAGAGACCACAGCGCTAGCATGCTAACAATCATTCTGTCTCACAAAGACAGCACTTCATTTGCACTCCTGTATTTTGTATGGCTAATTAATGTACTGCAACGTTGTCTTTGATACCCATCAACTCTCAGCTGTTCTAACTTCTATCCTCCATCTTATGTCTCTTAACACATTTTTGCTGAATTTGAAGCAAATTGTGTTGATGTATGCCTATAACCTCAGTTATCATGCTGTTAAAATTGCTGTGCCATCACGTTCTATTATGCAGACATCCACAAATCTCCAGCTGGCATGACTTGTTTACTGTTGAGTTTATGTGCATACTTAGGCATTCGCTGGCCAAGCCTGAGTGCCAATTAATTCCTATTCCCAATTATTATGAGGGAACATCGTCACAGAAGCACTCAGCTCCCAATAGTAAAAGGCTCACCACAGAACTTACATCAAATTAAATAGAGCCAGCAACGTATGTTTTGCATTTATAGGTAGACTCATTTAGTTTGTATAGGGCATGACAAGTCTGAATGATCTTGTGGGTGGTGCAACACCATGGACAGCAATTACTTCACTGCCTCTCCAGTGAGGCAGTTAAAAATGGTAAAATGCTCCTTCAAATTCACAAGGCCTCATGGATATCGAATGAAGTGCCATTAGCTATTAAACTATTTAGGTCTGAGGCCGATTCTAAAAATGCCTTCTAAATCCTGACCTAAGTTTTCTGAAAAAACTTCAAATATTTATTACAAAATTGTTATGCTGTTATATTATATACTGTACAAGTAACACAAAACCCAAAAGGGGTTCCTGTATTGAAGGTAAACCCTTACAGGTAATTCTGAATGAAAATGCGGTTAAGAAATGGCTCCTGGAAAAGTAAACAGTAAAATCACGGTCAGCTATCAGTGGAAGTGACAGAAGTAAAATAAGGATCATTTTATTGTTTGGACTATTTGACCATGTGTTTGTAAGGACCTTAGACTTCATTTAATTGGTGTCTACGAGTGTCGTATGTCCGTATGTTTCCTTACGTCCTGCACTCAAGAAAATCTATGGCCCTCTTTTAAGTCTGATAATCCACTTGAGTTATTAAAAAATAATAAGTTAGAAAAGAACGCAATGCAAAGTGGAATAGAGTTTACTTATTTTTTCTACCCCTCTGGCTCACAATACATGCAAGCACAAGTTATTACTCCACTAAGATTTTATAGAGTCTGGACTGTCATAGAGGAAATATTTGTGACCAGGGACCAGTTTTCTGTGATAGATCCTCTATTCTGAGGGCAGGCTTCCTCTGTCCTTTCCACACTGTACTGTACTGTACTGTACTGTACTGTACTGTACTGTACTGTACTGTACTGTACTGTACTGTACTGTACTGTACTGTACTGTACTGTACTGTACTTTGCTACTTCCGTGTGTCACCATAGTATGGTGAAGTAGGACATTCAATTAGGAAAGAATATAAAAAGTTGAAATATTGAGACACAAGGTTTCCACCTGACAACCTTCCCTCCCTTTCTGTGCCTTTTTGTTAGCTCCATGGTGAAAAAAGGACTTGACTAACCCCCTATCCCCTAATGAGACAAGACTTTAACACAAGCCTCCCCTTTTTTTTGGGTTGTCTCCCACACCCTAAAGGCATCCTTGTTTTAAACGTCAGAAGTCATTATTTTGAAAATGGTTAATCTTGGAGAAGTAACAGCGATCACCTCGGGCCAAATGAAAAGGGAGTGATAGCGTGACTGTCTCCTTTCACTTAACAGAGCCGAGATGCTATTTCAGCCCTATTTCCAGGAACAGAGAAATAAACCGTACTTTCAATGATTAATGATGTATTCTGGGTCTCTATAAAGTAACTGCTCCCATTAAGGCAAATCAGCTTCTTGCTCTCACAGAGGAGTTATGAAGTATTCCGACTTTGCTTCTGCAGCTTTGCAAGTTTTACAGGATCCATCCAGTGATCCTGCACCGCAGATTATTTTCTTCCTGTGTGAATGTAATTGTTTGCTTTAGTTTTGTTTTTTGTTGTTTGCCACTCTGTTTATATGTTATTAAATGTATCCTTTTTCTTACTCCTAATATTTGTTTATCCTTTAGACTATTTTGAGATGACTTGTTTGTCTCTCATAAAACAGGGCTTATTTTTTAATTAAGTCAGGGCCTTGCTCTGTGAGTCTAGCAGAAGATTTAGACAACTGTTTTTTGCTGTTTTGGTGTGTTTTTTTCCTTGGCTCAGTGATGTCACGATGGCTTTATTTTTCATAGATATTCTCGATATATTTGTTCACACTGTGACCTGAGAAACCCTGGTCTACTTGCAATGACTCACAGCTCTAAGAATGTATCTCCTGTTTCATATTAAAGTGTGGAGGGCCTATTGAGCACACACCTGATATTATACTGTAGTGTGTTTGTGCAAATGCAATCCACCTCCCTGAGGTCTAGCACATTTTAAAGGGGATAGACACCCTTATGCGAGCCTGAAACGAACATTCCCATATTAAGGTTAATTCTACACGTATGTCTTCTAAATCATGACAGTTTTCTTAAAATCCTATGATTCTGTATTTGGCCACGACCCCCATCTGAAAATATGTTGTTCCAGGGACCCCCCAGAAGGAATATTTGAGTTAAAACATTCAAACTCATTTTCCCAGAAGCCCTAGCAGCCCAGAGCATGGCGGCCTCGTCACCAGGTTTCCATTGGGGTCCTTTTGTACTCAATTGATTGAAAACATGTAATGATAGACAAATATACAATACTAAAACATCATATAAATGAGTAGGAAAGTAAAATAAACAAATATTACGTAGTCATATTTGTCAGGTGAAACAAACGCTGTCTCCGTTGTGCATCTTTCCTGCTCTCCAGTTTTCTCATAACATTAGGCGATCCGCTCCGCTTCGGTGTTTATATATGTCTATGGTTGAGAGTGGTCTGGGCATTGCAGACTTCTGCCGTGCCCGTGTCATAGCTTAGGAGGCAGCCAATCACGACTAGGTCGCTACTACGTGATTGGCTGGCGGCGTTTAGGCTGCTCCCATTGGCTTAGGCGACTCACATTGATGACTTGGTTACATTTCATGAGCTTTAATTAGTCAGGTTTCACTTTTTTTCACTTTTAACTTAGCTAACAAGAGTAACCTAGAGTGTGCATAGTTGAGTCACGTGACATTATTTAGGAAACTTAAAACAAGGAAATTAAGTGGCAAGTTATTCAAATGCAATCCATCTAATATATTTTGATGAATAGTTCAGAAGTTACATTGTCACTGCAGAACAATGTTTTAGTCAATGAAGCAACATGAACAAAATATAATGGATTTTTTAAAAATGTTTTATAATCAACTAAATTACATTTCATTGTACAACGGTGTGTAGGCCTACTGTCTTTTGTATCTAGTAATATTAAAATACATTTTCACCCCAAATCTATATCTTAAAATTAATACGTAAAAAGTAAAAACCTTTATACAATTTGAAATTATTTTATTGTTTATTTATTATCGTAATGATTTATTTTTTAACTGCACATTATATTTTAAACTACATGTGTTCCAGTTTTACTTACGCACTTTGTAACCTTGTTTTAACAAGTGCTTTCAGAATAGTTATTATAAACAATAATCCATGAAGACTCGTGTCCCTATTCTCTAAGTGCAGTTCAGAGGAAATAATAGCAGCCCAGTGCTTGTTGCCATGGAAACCTTTGACAATTGTACTTGCCCTCACGATGCTCCTTGCCTCTGTCCATATCGAAATAGTAACTGCAGAAAAGTTTTGAAGTAAAATACCAGTCATCACATCCATTCAAATGACCAATTACCCTTAAATAGTCTACAGACATCACAACCATTCAAATGACCGGTTCTGTTCATTCGACCATTTACCCTATTAAATACATACACCACAACAGTTCAAATTCACCCTGCTAAATGCATATAAATGACAATTTAAATACCAGACAACACAACCATTGAAAAAAGAAAGCGGGATCAGAGCACTAAAATATGTGGAGGAGAGGAAGTGAAATTTAAAACAAAGTTTATTCCATAAAAGCCAACATGTTTCGACCTCTCACAGTCTTCATCAGGGCATGAACTGAACAATTGCTTGTGGTTGGTTGCGGTCAATTGAACACAACCATTCGATTGACCATTTACACTGTTAAATACCAGACGGAACAACTGTTCAAATGACTGTTTACCCTGTGGTTTGTGGACTAGGCTTTTATGCCATTTACTCTGAACGTGCAACATACTATAGTACTATAGTATAAAGAGCGTAAATCTGCATCATTGCCAAGTGTCAAATTATTCCAACTTTTGATGTGTTTTGGTTGAATTTGTACACTCTTAGATTTGCATGGATCTCTCTCTCTCTCTATCTCTCTCTCTCTCTCTCTCTCTCTCTCTCTCTCTCTCTCTTCACGTCTTCCCCCTCTCTCTCCCCTCTCAACCTCTCTGCCCCCATCCCCTCCTATCACTAACCTTGGCATAAAAGAGATCTCCTCTCATCTCCACCACAATGCATCAGTGGCCTGATTGAATCCCCCGTGCTGAAGGAGTTTAGATTGTAGAGTTCCTAGCCTGTGCAGAGGACGAATTTGATTGGTTCTCTTGCACGTTCTCGCACTTTCAATCAACGATCTCTGATTGGTCATCTTAACCCTGTTGAACTCGGGCGGCAAGGGTTCAGTCTTGAGAATGAAGCCAACGTGGAAGTAATGAGTACGCTGCAGTTCTCATTAAATGGCCCAAACAGTTGGCGTTGATTCCCTTCCCATCCTCCGGCTGGAAAAATAAATGTCATTCCATTGAAGTCAATGAGGACTTCATGCAGCTTTACACTTATATCACCTTAGTAAACCTTTACATAAAGATGTGTTTTTTTCAATTGCTATAGATTCAAGTCTTCTAACACAAAACATGATGTTTTTTTTTGTAAATTATGGTCCCATTAATTTTAAAATGGATGAGGGCTGGTGATTGGTTGTACTCAGGGACGGATTAACCGAAAAGTGGCCCCCAACATCATCTCAGTACCCTTTTCACAAAAGCGGCCCCCAATGGTCTCTGCATGGGGGGTTACTGAACTAGAACCTTAGGCGCATGTGCACTCACGTCTAACCATGCCATGGTTAGACGTGCCTCTGTGTCGCAGTGAATATCGTGTGTCCGAGACACACACACACACACACACACACACACACACACGCACGCGCGCACACACACACACACACAAAGCGTACATTTTGAACAAAGGCAGACAGCGATGTGTCTTTGGCCACTAACCGTGTCTTGTCTGTGCTGGGTACCTTCCCCTTTTGATTGTTTGATATGATACAGAAAAGGGCTCTTTCAACACGGAGCGAGAGACTGCTGCTTGTAGGAAAGCCCAGAGTGATTGGCCAGTAGTTGCACACCCACCAGCTGGGTTGAAAACGCAGATGTGAGGTCAGTTCCGTATCACGGCCACAAAGTGAACGGCACTTTGTGTGCAGGGCTTTGTGCCGTTCACCAAGTCTATGACTTATTGGCCACCAGAACTGCGCACAAAGCTGGGATTAAATTTGCATTGTGCTTATTTGCATTGTGTGTAATTCTCTAAAATGTAATAATAGATGCCCTACTTCGACATATTCCATTGTCACACAAAAGTAGCAAAAATAGCCGACCGGCAAGCTTGATTTACGACACGTTGTGAGCTTGTAATGTAATGATCTACTATTTTTGCTTTTTTTTTTGTGAAAGTGGATAAATGTGTCTGTGGGTTTTATATTGAACCAATACAAACTATTAACAAGAGCTTGAGACTAAAGAATAACTACATCGGATCCATTGGAACACAGGTTCTTAATCTTACCATTTCCTGAAAACGGTTTTGGACATATTAGGTTATCTGCCCAACAGCGACGTTATGAAAATAACACATCAAACAAGAAGGAGGTGGCTGGGTGCACATCGTGCTCATCGTTCACCTCAAAGGTGATACAGTACTCCTACTGCGCCTCTCCTCCCCTCCCACTCAGTGCATGACGAGTCCCCCCCAAAAACCACACACACATGCAGGTCAGAAAAGAAAATCTACAGTGCTTCAGAAGATTGTTAATTCACCCGTCTGCTTCTCAACCTCATGCCTCTGCTCCAAGATAGGGGCAATTATCTTCATATCTTGTAAATCAAATTTCTCAAAATGTTTGGGTCCATTGCCGATCCTGATTTCCGAGTCTCAGACCACCAATTACTGAATTATAGGCCTACTATACAAATAAAGAAATCACTTTGTGATATATAGATACAAACATGAAACATCTATATATATATATATATATATATATATATATATAATGCGCACATCACGTTCCAAGCTTGAAGATCGTCTTTTTTAATGTTCATCTGCTTGTAAGGTTGAAAGTTGTTAAAAATCGGGACACATCGGCTTGGCTGTATCAAATTAGTCAAAAAAGTCAATCAATGTCCAATACGTTGGTCAGACCAATATATAACTCTTGGGAGCGTAAAATGAAACCAAATGGCCCCATAAGGGTCCATTTGGTTTGATGTTATACACTCTCAAGACTTAAAGATCTAATAAGGGTCCATTTGGTTACCAACTCTCCGTGTTTCCCAGACCACTGGTTGAAAAAGCATGGGTGTAGGCGGGCTGTGTGTCCTTGTTATTAACAATTTGTATTTTTCTTCAAAAAATAATAATCTCATCTCCAGTTGCCCATAGGCATTACATTTTGCTGTCTTAATGCCACTGCTACTTTTACTGCACTTTGGAGTTTTCTTTTTCTCTCTGTGATATTCAAGATCGTGCAGCGAGTGAGGAGCCTCCAGGGTAGATGGAAATAACGCCGTCCAGAAGGGCCAGTGAGTGAATTACTGTCCACCCACCTCCTACTCACAGCCGGCTATGACTCTGGCCGCCATCTCTCTAATGCATTTACCAGCGAGTGAGGAGGGGGAGGCCGTAATTTGGCAAGAGAAAATCAGCTTTCTCATGGCTCGTAATGAGTAAAATGAGCCTACAGATCACCTCGCAAAATCCAAACCTGGCACCTGGCCGTGCCAGAGCGTAGCGCGGGAATGTGTTGCTCATTGGTGGGATTGCGACAGGATTTGGAGAGGATCAGAGGTACAGATGGGCTGTAGGAGGAAAAATGGCTCCAAACTCAGCAGTAAAATGGCTGCTGTCAGTTGGAGAGTGACATCGGAAACGGTTGCAGTGTGCTCAGCGGGCGGTGCGTTGTAAAAGCCAATTAAGCATTCAATCCACACAGTTACAAAACAATACAAAACATTATCCACGAAAACAGACAAGCACGAAACGCAGGCACATTTGTATGTCTATGTATACTATACCCTAACCCTAAAGACGTCATAGCCGGTCCACAAGGAAAGCCCATAACATGTCGAGCCCCGCACACTTTGTGAGCTTAAGTAGACCGGCTATTTACGGGAGTGCAACGCTGGCGCGCAACTAAGTATAAAGCGGGCATAACTCCAACCCTAACGCCAACCTGAATCTTTTTTAAGTGATTTAGGCCTAACTTCGAAATTTAAACAATCTCTTCTAAATCCTGAAAGATTTCTAAAAACCCTATGTTTCTATGTCAGTGGTGCTCAATATTTCATGTCAAGAAAAAAATCCCAAAAATTATATGTAATTGGCCGCGGACCCCCCATCTGAAAATATGTTATTCCAGGAACCTCTCGGAAGCAAAGCTTTGAGTTAAAAACATTCGCTCTGAAAGAATATATTCAAAGATTTGCGCCACATTTTCACGATTTTTCAAAAATAGCAGACCTACAAGAGCTTGTAGTACAACATAATGCTTAAAACACCAAAAGGGGTTCCCGCCCAAAATGGGTTAAACAATAATCATTTCTTGTGTGAGGACCAGGAAAATGGTCTTCACAATGTTTCATTCATAATTTGGGGACATGTGGCCCTCACAAGTATAGTATACGCACGCACACACACACACAAACACACACACACACACATACACACACACACGGATTGTACAGTATAATAATGTTAATGGCTTGAAAGCACAAAGCTTTTCTTTCTGACTGGTTAATTACAAGCAACACAAAGGCAGCCAATTGGCAGATGTATTAACTAGCTAATCACCAATTAAAAGTGCCAGTGCCAAGAATTACGTGTGTGTGTGTGTGTGTGTGTGTGTGTGTGTGTGTGTGTGTGTGTGTGTGTGTGTGTGTGTGTGTGTGTGTGTGTGTGTGTGTGTGTGTGTGTGTGTGTGTGTGTGTGTGTGTGTGTGTGTGTGTGTGTGTGTGTGTGTGTGTGTGTGTGTGTGTGTGTGTGTGTGTGTGTGTGTGTGTGTGTGTGTGTGTGTGTGTGTGTGTGTGTGTGTGTGTGTGTGTGTGTGTGTGTGTGTGTGTGTGTGTGTGTGTGTGTGTGTGTGTGTGTGTGTGTGTGTGTGTGTGTGTGTGTGTGTGTGTGTGTGTGTGTGTGTGTGTGTGTGTGTGTGTGTGTGTGTGTGTGTGTGGTCTACTGACAACATAGCCACGCTTGTTTCTATATGAAAAGTCAAAGCAAACTGTGGTTTCAAAACATAGCACAATTAGCAACACACCCACTCTCTCTTTCTCTCTCTCTCGTGAAAACTGAATTTCCTTGCGGGGGTTTATTAAAGGTATAATAATTAAATGATCAAACCTTTCGAAGTTGTCATTTACTGGCATTTTCCATCCACAGAATGTCCACCGATTAGTGGCCTCAGCATCCATGACGTCATACATATAGCACTGTTACATCAGCTTTTCTTATTGTAAAGATTTGTGACATTTTCTCTGTATCAACATATTAACAACAACTGAAGACATAATCTGGCAGCTGTCATAGAGCACTGGATCATATTAGAATGTGTTATGGTTATAAAATTGTAATATTTTCAGCCACCTTCCCTGATCCCAATTTCCCATTGTATTGCCAAAAAGCACTCAATTACTGTAAGACATGTTTGTTACAAAGTTAGGAAACACCAAAGCCTGTAGGTTTATGTGTCAGGTTGATAAATGGTAAATGGTAAATGGTGCATTTATATAGCGCCTTTATCCAAGGCGCTTTACATAGATTGTGCATTACATTCACCCATTCACACACACATTCATACACCGATTGCGGCGGAAGCCATGCAAGGTACCAACCAGCACATCGGGAGCAATTTGGGGTTCAGTGTCTTGCCCAAGGACACTTCGACATGTAGCCAGGAGGAGCCGGGATTCGAACCGCCGACCCATGGATCATTGGACGACCTGCTCTACCTCTTGAGCCACAGTCGCCCTTGATGGTTGATGTCAGGTTTATATGCAATATGTTCAAGCGTAATATAAAATAAACCACCAATAAATATTCTCACATCCAAAACCTTTTTTTGCACCCTACTTTCCTCTACACTGCTGATGGCATACTACATTTTAAGAAAAAGGTATTCATGAAAGTTCAATTCATTTCAATTCAAGTTTATTTTTGCACATCAAAGTGTGTAAAATTCTAGGAGTATTTACACATTCATTATGACTGCTGATGTATTTAGAAGAATACTTCTATAATTGATAGCATGCAGCTACATAAAAGAACCAACCATTACTGTCAGAATCTTATCTCCTCACCGTTCTAATTGCTTTAAAGTACAAGACACTTCACTATAATATTGCTATTCCTGATATACATGATTCCTGTACATTAATGAATAAAGAATAAATGAGTTTAACATAACTGAATGAAACCATAAAATAAAAAACAATCAAGTCCGTGCACCAAATTAAAAGTATTACCTGTCCGTCGTTTAATCTACTGAACTTGATTCAATGTAAACTCTACTTGTTACAAATCAATATTAGTGTACTTCAGACACGTACAATTATGTGTTCAATAGATATAGAGCACATACATGACAACAGTTAAATGGCTTGATTTGAAACTGGAAAGAAACCTGAATCCCTCAATATAGGGGTGCAACAGTTACTCAAACGAATCAATTTAATCTATTATAAAAGATAATTGATTTTAACAAAACAATTCAATGCTGTGAGAGAAAATATTTTGTTTTTCTATTCCTTTAATATTTTACAAATTATCAAACAAGATGTGTTCCTCGATTATTTGATTAAGTTTTTGCTAAGGAAATAACCAATAGCTGCAGCACTATACTTCAATATACCCATTTGTTTTCTTAAACTAAAATTCATAATTTTTGTAAAGCAGAGGATTATGCTTAATTTATACTCTGAAATGTGCATTGGAAGTATCCAATCTACAAGCTCGCAATACATTGCATATCGATCTGTAATGAGCCTGAAAATCAGTCGTATTTCGAAGTATAAATCGGTCTTTAATCTTTACAGATACTTAGTCTAATCTGTGTGATTGACAGGACGGATGATTAAGGGAGCAGAGTTTTTGCCATCATTATTAAGATAAGGATTGAAGTATGGATAGAGTTTCTCAAGAAAGGTGCAGCCAGTGAAAGAGTACAGATGACCTCTGGTCTCCACATCATAAAAGGAGACAAGACCTGCTTTGTAATCAACAAACACTCCCACTGTCTGGACCTTCTCTCTTACAGGGAGGAGGACAGCTGAGTTATCACCAGCCCAGTACTGATTTCCCTTCCTCAACCCTATAGACCAGTAACCATGGTTGGGGAGTAGTTTAACTGCCCTTTTCCTGTTGACAGATCCTCTGACCACTCCAATAGTCCAGGAAGTCTTCTCTTTAACCTGAACCTCATAGTAAAACCTTTCTGAGGAGAAGCCTTGTTTTCCTAAGACATTGGGACATCTAGAGAATCTCTCTATGTTGTCTGGGAGATTATTTTTCTCTCCAAAACTCACTTGTTTTCCATCCTCAGACACGGTGAGATAGGGATTTGCTGTATCATGGTCCAGAGTTAGATCCACTGCATATTGCTGGATTCTCCTCAGCTCAGCATCACGCAGCTTCTTCATCTCTTGACTGGAAGAGATAATTATCTCTGGGAAAACCAGTATATGCACCAAAATGATATTTAATAGGTAAAACACACAGGCCCGCTCCAGCGTCATCCTCTCAGCACATGCACACACATACACAAACAGAGGAACACAGACAGGTTCCCTCACAGGTCAAAGTCACCTCGACTGGACCGGACTGAGCAAACAATGGGACCGGATGGTTCACACACATACACACACACACACACACACACACACACACACACACACACACACACACACACACACACACACAAACTGACTTAATAAAACACGTACACAACACTCACTCATGACAGAGGATGACCGGGAGAAGATGACCGGGACAAGATGACCACACGGTGGATCAGACCATCTGAGGAAAACTTGTGATTGGCCGAGTGGCGGCACTAAGAGACTATAATACTATGGAGGTTGTTGGTGAACTTCACTCATTGTCACTATAGGATGATGGGTCCAGAGCTGATAATTCATTATGAGCTCTGCGGTAATCAATGTTGGTAACATCTGTCTCTGTTCGTTATAGTATGATTGTATAGGATTCATATATTATGATTTGGCTCAAGCACCATTGTAACTAGAAATAGGACATAAAACGAATTGACATAATCTTAACTTCTCCTGTGTATTATTCTGCCTGGTATGAGTACATTTTGGGAATAATCATCAAACGAACGCGTGTTGATTCCATGTTGTTTTG
Source organism: Electrona antarctica (assembly GCF_951216825.1). Lineage (NCBI taxonomy): Eukaryota > Metazoa > Chordata > Actinopteri > Myctophiformes > Myctophidae > Electrona > Electrona antarctica. The sequence continues at coordinate 18,305,438 of NC_136796.1, read as the reverse complement.
TCTATACCTCGTTAAGGGTGAGAAACGGACTGAGATCTCCAGCAGATGGTGACCCTGACACGTGATTATTTCCACTTTGGACCGGGCAGAACACAAAAGGATCTAAGAGGGTTGAACGTCTTGCGGAGACAACCTGCCAGGTCAACACACGGTGTCCTTTTTCCTGTGAGACTCAATAGAGGTAAGCAGTTCTCTATTGTAATAAAAACTGCTAATTGATTTATTCCAAATTGAATTGAGTCTCACAAAGGAAAAATCAACTCCGTTTTGCCAAAAAACATAGAACTGTAAAACCAGAAACCGGGGAGGCTGGTTAACGAATAACTGGACATTTTGTCATAGAACTGTAAAACCAGAAACCGGGGAGGCTGGTTAACGAATAATTGGACATTTTGTCATAGAACTGTAAAACCAGAAACCGGGGAGGCTGGTTAACGAATAATTGGACATTTTGTCATAGAACTGTAAAACCAGAAACCGGGGAGGCTGGTTAACGAATAATTGGACATTTTGTCATAGAACTGTAAAACCAGAAACCGGGGAGGCTGGTTAACGAATAACTGGACATTTTGTCTTAGAACTGTGTAAAAGTAAGTGTAAAAAATTAGCATAAAATCCTGACGACATTGGCCTCAGCGCCCCGTCAGTTTCTGCATTTTTGTGGTGGCATGTATGTGTACGTTTGTGACCAGGGCGCCACTGGTCACAAATGATGGATATTTATACAGCCATAGAAAATATATGAGCAGTGTTGTAAGATATAGTGTAATCCGTGCGGTTACAAGTAAAATGTATGTTTTGTGAGACTGCCCGGTGTCGCAGGGCACCGTCAGTGATATTGTGAAATACTGTCTGTCTGTCTGTCGGTCTGTCTGTCTATCGTTCTGTCTGTCTGTCGGTCTGTCCCTCCCTCCCTCTCTACCCCTCAGCTCCCACTCACTCTCGCTCTCTGTCTCTCTCTGTGTCTGGTGCTGTGGGGCAAAGGCCAAACTGCGCTCCGGCACATAGTGAGATGGGGTAGAATGGTTATATTGTTTTAATAACATTTGGTGCCCAAGTTGCACCTGTAAAAAATGAGGCATTCTGCAGTATGAGTATTGTGCTCTGAATACTTAGAGGTCGATACTGATACTCGGATACTTGTACTCAAGTACATTTTTCAAATCTGTACTTCTGCTTGTAAAAAAAAAATTGGTTTAAGGTTAATAAGGTAGTATTTTTAGGCTCAAAGGAGTATGTTTGCTTATAATAAAGCAGCGGTATTGGTATTTGATTAACTATAGGAATAACTAATTTACAGATAATGTGTTTATATTATCTGTAAAAGAGGGATTCGAAGTGAGGTATATTTTTTAAATATTTAAGTGCATTGTGCAATAAAAAAAAATAGAATACTTTGTTTTCTTTTTGAGATATCTTTCTCTCTCTACCTGTCTCTACGTAACCTCCCTCCATATAAATGTGAAATGCATGCGCTAGAGAACTCTGTCTCTCTGCGTCTCCTCCCTCCATTTTACAACTGTGTAAATGCGTACGTAGAACGCTGGGTCTCTCTCTCTCTCTCTATCTCTCTCTCTATCTCTCTCTCCATGGCTTCTCTCTAAGTACTCTCCCTCCATATAAATGTGTAAATGCGTACGTAGAGAACGTCGGTCTCTCTAAGTACCCTCCCTCCATATAAATGTGTAAATACGTACTGTAAGAACGGTCAGGAGAAGTACAAATATTAATATTATTTTTTATTATTATTTTTATTTTCATTTTTTTAAAACAATAATTATTGTTTCATTTCATTCACCAGTATTTGTTGTTCTTTTCTGTTTTATCTCACAGATACGGAATGACTATTGATAAAATAGTGTATTGCCTCATTCTGATCAGCTGATGGTCTCACATTGGTCTTATAAATCTTAAATAGTTAGGTAGTGATGTTACAAAGTTCAGTGCTCTCCAAACAGATTTCCTTAACAGCACTCACATAAAACTAAGAGGAACAAATCTCAAAAGGACAGATAAAACACTAGGCCTGCCCTTTGATTAGGTTGAAAAAGGTTACGGGTAACCGGCACAAAGTCTATAGATCTATGACAAAATATAATTAATGATCTTGTTTCAGGTGTATAATGATCTTGTTTCAGGTGGAGAAGACACTAAAAGAGGGTCTAACAAAGACGTTCTAAAGGATATATATTTAGAATAAGTGTAAAGAAAAATAGCAGATCTACAAGCTCTCATACGGCCGGAATGTTTATATATACTGTAGGCTAATTAACCATGTACTGTATAGATAAAAGAAAAAGGATCTCCATCTTCCCCAGGATATAGATTATTTTAACTGAATGATCCCATCTTTGGACAATCTACATTTCATTTCATTATGAGTCATTATCCCACCTCATCATATTTTTATTATTTTGGTAGAGGGACACCTTCCACTTCATTTTATTATTTGTTTTTCATCACCATGAGTTTGGCTTGACTAGGCATATATCCTCCCCTGAATAGACTTGATTCTATATTGGGCCTTTATGGTACTAATTTGACTCACCCGGAAGCTGCTACGATCGGCGCAGGAGCGCGACAAAGATAACATCATCAAGTACCCCGTCCCCCTCTCCAAGCTCTGCTTGGTATAAGAACTGTGTTAGGTGCATCTCCGACGTTTTCTCCCGTTTGCGACAGAGATCAAGTGTATCTGTCAATGAGAACGTATAGGCTATATTGTCACCTGTGGGTCACCTGTTATGTCACCCATCCTGGGGGGCGCGGGGCGAAGATTCGGCTCTGACAACGAGCAAAGAAGAACTATCGCAGTGTCTGCTCTGATGAGCTACTAAGAACTTTGCCATTGGCACTTTCGACGGCGCAGGAGCGCTACAACGGTGCTGGGTTTCATGGGAACCCCGGACACATCATCTTCATCATCATCATCATCATCATCGAGAGAGAAAAGTCATTCTGTCTCTCTCCCACAGTACCATCTAAATAATGAGTGATTGTTGGCCTAGTCAAAGTCAAAGTCAAAAAGACTGTTTTTTTAGGTGTTGACAAATTGGGAACCATACAACCCATATTACATTAATCATGCAACACGCTATTTCATGAAGTTACTTTTTAATGAGGTTACATTGAAATGTTAAATGTTTATTTCTGTATTAATTGATGTGGTTATTAAGAAAATCAATAGTAGACATGCAGCATTACCACGCCAAGGTCATAGTCCAAAGCTGTGTGGATATAAGAGATAAGGATTTGGGTGCGGGTAGTAATGTTCATGGGGCTCAAAGTTCACTGCAGGGGAAAGCCCGGGGTAATCAATAAATCTGGCTAGTCTAAAGCTAAACTAAAAAGTTGAATAATAGAAACCATAACATGTTGTATGTTGTATCTCAAAGAGGGTGTTTACAATGCCTTTGACGGCCGGTAAAGTCCCTTTACAGTTTGAAAAGAAAAAATACGGTACAGAGACATTCCCCAATGTTTTGGTCCATCTCTGAGATTTACAGAGATGGAAAGAGGGATTGGAAGAGATAATTATCTCTGGGAAAACCAGTATATGCACCAAAATGATATTTAATAGGTAAAACACACAGGCCCGCTCCAGCGTCATCCTCTCAGCACATGCACACACATACACAAACAGAGGAACACAGACAGGTTCCCTCACAGGTCAAAGTCACCTCGACTGGACCGGACTGAGCAAACAATGGGACCGGATGGTTCACACACATACACACACACACACACACACACACACACACACACACACACACACACACACACACACACACACACACACACACACACAAACTGACTTAATAAAACACGTACACAACACTCACTCATGACAGAGGATGACCGGGAGAAGATGACCGGGACAAGATGACCACACGGTGGATCAGACCATCTGAGGAAAACTTGTGATTGGCCGAGTGGCGGCACTAAGAGACTATAATACTATGGAGGTTGTTGGTGAACTTCACTCATTGTCACTATAGGATGATGGGTCCAGAGCTGATAATTCATTATGAGCTCTGCGGTAATCAATGTTGGTAACATCTGTCTCTGTTCGTTATAGTATGATTGTATAGGATTCATATATTATGATTTGGCTCAAGCACCATTGTAACTAGAAATAGGACATAAAACGAATTGACATAATCTTAACTTCTCCTGTGTATTATTCTGCCTGGTATGAGTACATTTTGGGAATAATCATCAAACGAACGCGTGTTGATTCCATGTTGTTTTGTCTATACCTCGTTAAGGGTGAGAAACGGACTGGGATCTCCAGCAAGTGTCAGCTCCAGCTGAGCCACAGCTGTCCTCACAGTCCCCACATATGAAGACTGGTGGATATTGACCTTTGTCCAGTCTTTGATTGGTGGAGGAGTGTTGATGGATGGGATGTTCTGGGGGAGATGGAGGTGGTCTTCGGTGTGTGAGAGTTGCTTCAGCTCAGAGCTTCTCTTCTCTAACTGAGTGATTTCCATTTGAAGCTCATTAATGAAGCCTTCAGCCTGTTTCTCTGTTGTTTTCTGCTTCTCTTCAATCACACCAATGAGCTCAGCCTGGCTTCTCTCAATACAGCTCACCAGAGCAGTGAAGCCCTGCACACTGTCTGCTATCTCTCTGTCTGCATCTTTCTTGCTAAGCTCTACTGAGTGTTTGACCTCCTGAATCTTCTCTTGTCTCTCCTGGATCATCAGCTGAACTTCAGCCTCTGTCTTCCTTTCATATGCTTCTTTCGACTTGTGCCTCCTGAACTGATCAGCCAACTCTGCGAGAACTTTATTAACAGAGAGTTCTGGTCTCTTGCAGAAGGCTTTGTTACATAGTGGACACTTTGAAGCACTAGCTTGATTGTCCCAGTGATGTGTGATACAGGTTTTGCAGTAGTTGTGTCCACATGGACTGGTGATTGGGTCAGTGAACACATCCATACAGATAGAACACAGGAAGTTCTCTTCAGACAGGATACTGCTGACAGACGCCATTTCTACACACTGGGAATATGAATGAAAACATCAGTAGTTCTTATACCAACAACGTTAAATTATAAAATATAGTACAGTATACTGTACTATATTTTATAATGTAAAATATAGTACACTATATACTGTATACTATACAGCATATAGTGTACTAGATTTTCAGGCTTTCAGACCTTCAAATCTAGTCCCATATTGCACCGATCAATGCAATGCACCGAGTTATGGCCAATTGAAGGGTTAAACAGTAACAGTGCTGTATAGTACCTCGTGTGTGTGTGTGTGTGTGTGTGTGTGTGTGTGTGTGTGTGTGTGTGTGTGTGTGTGTGTGTGTGTGTGTGTGTGTGTGTGTGTGTGTGTGTGTGTGTGTGTGTGTGTGTGTGTGTGTGTGTGTGTGTGTGTGTGTGTGTGTGTCGTTATGGAGACACACATATAGACTGAATTCTGAAATACTTAATTCCAACAAATAGAACAACAGTGTAAATTCAGGCATTTTTGGTCATGTTGTGTACTGAAAATCGCCTACTGTACCTGTCTGTTGGTAAGGAATTTGAATGGTAAATCAGTCATAGGTAAACACACAGGTCCGCTCCAGCGTCATCCTCTCAGCACGTGCCCACACATACACTAACAGGAACACATGCAGGTTCCCTCACAGGTCAGAGTCACCGCGACTCGACCGGACTGAGCAAACAATGGGACCGGATGGTTCACACACACACACACACACACAAGCTGACTTAATAAAACACGTACACAACACTCACTCATGACAGAGGATGACCGGGAGAAGATGACCACACGATGGATCAGACCATCTGAGGAAAACTTGTGATTGGCCGAGTGGCGGCACTAAGAGACTATAATACTATGGAGGTTGTTGGTGAACTTCACTCATTGTCGCTATAGGATGATGAGTCCAGGGCTGATAATTCATTATGAGCTCTGCGGTAATCAATGTTGGTAACATCTGTCTCTGTTCGTTATAGTATGATTGTATAGGATTCATATATTATGATTAGGCTCAGAATTGTAACTAGAAGTAGGGCATAAAACGGATTGACATAATCTTAACTTCTCCTGTGTATTATTCTGCCTGGTATGAGTACATTTCTGAAATAATCATCAAACGAACGCGTGTTGATTCCATGTTGTTTTGTCTAATACCTCTTGGGAGGTTAAGGGTGAGAAACTGACTGGGATCTCCGCCACTGTCCTAGAAGTCTTCTCTGTTAATGATGAAATCCTGTCGATCCGAGGGTTCATGTAGAGAATTAAAATATCAGATTTAAATTGTGGTCAACTTTGCTTCACAACTTGTAAAGGTTAACCCCTCGCTGGACTCTTTCATGCTGTGAGCAAGTTGACAAATGCAGAATATTTACTGTAGGCCTACATTCAATTAATTGCTTTTCTATGAGGTGAATAGGATATTGTCTGAGAAGCGCTGAAGAACAACAATTGAGTTGTTAAAATAAATTGCTTCTTTCCTCTGTGGTCATACGTGCATAGCCTACCACTTTAAACAATGATTATTGCATTTAGTGCTTTATCATCAACCATCTTTTCGATCAAAGTCCTTAAGATATTGCTTTATAGCACACTCGCACTGGAGGCTGTCATGTACTGTGAAGTTTGACCTGAAGTAGATGTCGTCACAGAATGATTGGAAATCCTATTTCCTCCTGGGTTTGCAGCTCCGCCAGGCCGGGTTGCCTACCCAGGGCTGTGTCAGTCGTGAGGTGAAGCCGCCCGGACACTGCACCCCAGTTTCTGCAGGGAGAAATGGAGTTTGTACAACAGATTGTTCTGTTGTTCGGCCTAGGTTCAAGAGTAACTAAATGCTATTGTGTTATAGTGCCACTATAGGTGCCACTATAGGTCTATTAGAAAGAAACTGGGTTTAGGTCCTTCCTTGGCTTCGTGTGAGTGTGGGTGCAAAGTTATTTGTGATTTTTGTTTTAGGTCAAGTGTTTAAGTTGTTTGTCATAAGGAGAGCGTTTAGTGCTCCATAAAGAGATACAAAATGATCAAAGAACAGTATTATGCCACAATCTGGCCTCAAGGCAAAAATATAATATAGCAATTTCCTACATTGTTTTTGTATGATAATTTTAATCTGTTTTAGTATGCATGTATGTAATAATCATCATGTATGGAGATGTTATGAGCTGCATACTATTACAGACATTAAAGTAGATAATATTTATTTTTTGCAATAAATTGTCGGTGTTGGCCCGGTTTCCCAAAGGACACCTCTTAGGTGTAAGAGGTATGATGTTGCACATGCTCAGTTGCCCTCTAGGCCGCACATGAAGCCTGTGAACATAGACATTCCGTGCATAGATGTGCCACGCAATGGTATGGTAGGCCTCAGGCCTCAGGTCTACCATTCTGAAATTTAATTTAATAATATTTGGACAGCTGACAGTAGGCTCTCGTCCCTCTTAAAAAAATAATAATTTCAAAGTTTTTATATTTAAATGAGATGAAGAAAGTCACCACTCGCACCACACATTTCTCTGCGAATGGGCATGTGCAACACCATACCTCTGAATTATTTTTGTTTTCTTTTTTTTGCACTGTCTCTGGCTGTGTTCCTGGGTCCCTGGCTGTGTCTGAGCACGAAAATAGCGTTTGGTTGGTTTTCATCACCAAGTGTCACTGTTGTGCAGCCTAACACACACACACACACGCACACACACACACACACACACACACACACACACACACACACACACACACACACACACACACATATATTAACTGTATATATGATCATTTTGGGTGTGACAGTACAGTAGAGTGACAGTACAGTACAGTAGAGTGACTGACTGGGGACCCCCACATGGTAACTCTGGCATTTCTCAACCGTTTTGGACGCGGGGAGGCTCTGGAGTTCACACAGGTGTGATTTTCTTGTGCTAATAGAGCCTGTCTGCTTGCTCAGGGGATACACACACATTTGTGTCAGATCCTGTGTCTATAGGACAGACGGTGACCTTTGACACGATCTAAATGTCTCAATATAGAAAACATGGGTTGCAAAATTGTGGGATAGAATTTGAGGGAAAAAAAGCACTTATTTAAATGGTGAATGATATGCTTGTCATTGTCACTTGGAAATAAAATAGGTGTACACGTCCATTTATGCCTAAAAGGGATTATTTATAACTTTTAAGTGAGGAAAATTCAAGGAGTTCACACACAGCCATTTGCAAATGAATTGATTTATTTTGAAGAATCACATGCAGTTCTTCTATAATTCATAACATGCAGCTACATAAAAATAACCAACCATTAAACTTCTAGACCACTTTGGTAGTGGTTTGGGTTGTGTTACCTTGCCATGATATACTCCAAAGGTGCGCGAGAAATGAAACAGTCAATTTCTCCATTGACTAGAAATTCAAAATTATGCTCCTCATTGACTTACATTTAACGAATGCAAACAAAGCTGATTCCGATAATATAGAACATCCCACAAACCCGGTACTAGGTATTTATTTTTACATGTCAACTTCCTGTTATATTTACTATTTTGAAGATCTGGATCCAGATCCGTGAATCGAGTCTGGGTTTTCTTCCCAATAAAAATAGCAAAATCAAGCCAAAGGTCTACCAAAGAAGTGGTCTAGCTCTTTCACATTGTTACATCCCTATTGTTGATTGTTAAAAAGCTTTATATTGTGAGTGATCATTATCATTGCTAGTGTTTGTATCAGTAACAGTGGCCTCTCTAGCTCTTTAGTAAACAAAAATAATGCATTTTCACGTATCCAATTTGGGGACAGAACCGATACAATAAGATGCATGATAAACAAGCTGGGATAATTAAATGGGTACTTTCCAGAATGGATGACACATGGCAACCCTGAACAAACACTCTATACTATTACTATCTAAACATAGAGCTTTAATATTTTCACAAAAAATATATCACTTACTGTATATAAAAGTATAAAATACACAATCAATTCCTTGTAGCAAAGTAAATAAGTAGACAATGTAGAGTCTCACAGACAGCACATTTTAATCTAAAAATGGTACTTCAATGGAAACTAGTCTTTAGCTGTAGGCCTACTTAAGACATGTGTAAATGCTGTGAAAGTTATTGTGTTATTGTGTATTATTCAATTAATCTAAAAAGTAAACTATGGAATTATCGCTGCAGCAATACTTGCAGCCCTGCTTGAATATACAAATTCATTTTCTTATATTCTTTGTACAACAGACCAGCTCACAAGCTCACTACACATAGCAATGTGCGCTTGTTCACTTATTTTCTTGTTCAGTTATTTTCTGCATGTGACTCCCGACACTTACAGACACGTGTGCTTGACAAGAGAGATGATCAGGGGAGCAGAGTTTTTACCATCCTTATTAAGATAAGGACTGAAGTGCGGATAGAGGTTATCAGTGAAGGTGCAGCCAGTGAAAGAGTAGAGATGAACTCTGTTCTCCACATCATAAAAGGAGACCAGACCCTCCTTGTAATCCACAAACACTCCCACTTTCTGGACCTTCTCTCTTACAGGGATGTGGACAGCAGGGCCAGCAGCAGCCCAGTACTCATTTCCATTTCTCAACACTAAAGTCCAGTAACCATTACTGGGAGTCGCTGTGATTGTTTCCTTCCTATTGATGGACTCTCTGGCAACTCCTAAATCCCAGTCTGTCTTCTCTTTAACCTGAACCTCATAGTAAAACCTTCCTGAGGAGATGCTTTGTTTCCCTAAGACACAGACACATGTAGAGAATCTCTCTGCGTTGTCTGGGAGATCTTTACATACGGCTCCATGGCTCACTTGTTTTCCATCCTCAGACAGGATGAGTCTGCGGTGTGCTGTATCCGGGTCCAGGGTTACGTCCACTGCACATTGCTGGATCCTTTTCAGCTCAGCACCACACAGCTGCTCCATCTCTTGACTGAGTGTCTTCTCTAGTGTCTTCTGCAGCTGAGCCACAGCTTTCCTCACGGTCCCCACAGAAGACAGATGGACATTGACCTTTGTCCAGTCCTTGGTGGGTGGAGGGCTGTTGGTGGATGGGAAGTTCTGGAGGGGGTGGAGGACAGTGTGTGAGAGCTGCTCTAGCTCAGAGCTTCTCTTCTCTAACTGAGCAATTTCCTGCTGCAGCTCTTTAATGAAGCCTTCAGCCTGTTTCTCTGTTGTTTTCTGCTCCTCTTCAATCCCACCAATGAGCTCAGCCTGGCTTCTCTCAATACAGCTCATCAGAACAGCGAAGACCTGCACACTGTCTGCTATCTCTCTGTCTGCATCTTTCTTGCTGAGCTCTAATGAGTGTTTGACCTCCTGAATTTTCAGTTGTCTCTTCTGGATCATCTGCTGAAGTTCAGCCCCTGGCTTCCTTTCATATTCTTCTTTCAATCTGTGCCTTCTGAACTGAAAGCACAACTCTGCGAGAACATTATTAACATAGAGTTCTGGCTTCTGGTAGAAGGTTTTGTTACATAGTGGACACTTGGAAACATCCGTACTGTCCCAGAGCTGTGTGATACATGTTTTGCAGTAGTTGTGTCCACATGGAGTGGTGATTGGATCAGTGAACACATCCAGACAGATAGAACACAGGAAGTGCTCTTCAGAATGGAGACTGCTGGCAGACGCCATTTCTACACATTGAGAATATAAATGAAAATATAAATTGAACGTATACGTATACCAACAAACTTCCATTATAAAATATAGTACAATATTTACAGTACGTATAATTTATTGAGAAACATCATGCAGACACATGTAGACTCTACCTAACTGAAAAAACATATTCAGACAAATAGAACAACCATGGAATTTCAGGCATTTCTCTTGTGTTGTGTATTGAAAATCATATCTTTTCTGTAGGCTACTCACCTGTCTGTCTTTAAGTCTGATACAATCCTGTTGATGTGAGGTGTATGCACATAATCTGTAATATGATCTAATCTGTCACACTGCTGTGGGTGTGTTTTATTTGTGGTTATGATTGAGATACCAGTTGACTTGTAAAAGTTAACTCTCGCTAGACTCTTTCATGCAGTGCAGAAGGTTGGCAAATGCAGAATAAAAACCTATTTCATCCCACAGGGGAAATTCAGTAACCTGCTTCCCAGGTGGGCTCTCTGCCAATTCAGCTAGGGCTAGTGCGTCATCATCAGACATGTTCCCGATCAAAGTCCTTGAGATATGGCTTTATAGCACCTTGCTGTTTGCACTGGAGGCTGTCATCATATACTGTGAACTTTGACCTAATGAGTAGATGAAACATCACAGAATGATTGGAAATACTATTTCCTCATGAGGTTTCAGTCATAAATAAGATCCCGGCCAGGCCGGGTTGTCTACCCAGGACTGTGTCAGTCGTGGGGTGCAGCCGCTGCTGGGAGAAATAGTTTGTACAACAGATGGTTTAACTATTTGCATTGGTTGCATCACTGCAGAAGTAAAGGCGTTTTTGGAGGTGTACTGTATAAATTATAAAGGCCCCTCAACATGCATTTCCAATTTGGGTATTAATTGATTCAGCATTAAGACTAAAACATTCTAAATACATATACGCAAGATTTGATCTCTGGTAAGTCGCCCTCAGAGTTGACGTGAGAATGGGCGCAGTCGTAGTGTGTGCCCAAAGTCACGGTCAAAAAATAATGATGAATCCCAGACATAACGTAGGAATCGTTGGTAATCCCGGTACGCTTAAATTATGAGCGTAAATTGCTTAATGAATCGGGCCCAATATGTTTGTGTTCTGTATGTGTTGTATTTTGTTGTATGTACATTGAACGTCTCGTAAGTAATGTTCTTCAGGAGGATTTACAATTTACAATCTAGGCATTTAGCAGACACTCTTAATCCAGAGCGATTCGTAAGGAAGAACAACAAACATGGTAACAGTGGAGTATCTTTATAATGAAACTATGCATATATACTATATAGTGCTATGTCTACATGATATAAGTTACATAAGTTGAGCCTTTGCATACGCCTGTAAGGTTGTCGGGGCTAGAGCAAGTGCTACGGCAAGTGCTACGGGCTAAAATAGCCAATGCAAATGTTTGTACTCATTCATTTCTTATCTCAGATGAGGCCTTTAGGTGGCTAAAATAGCCGCACACACACACACACACACACACACACACACACACACACACGCATGCGCGCACACTTTTTATAAGACTTTTAAAAAGTGGCAAATAAATAAAGACAAGCCAGAATACAAGTTAATCTGCAAGGACAACAGATCTGAATTGCAGGGCTGTCAATTAATAACCGACTGCCAAAAACAAATCAATGGACAAATCAATGGAAACTAATTGCCTTTAGTGGGGATTAATACAGTTGTCTGAAGTTTGACACACCTTGGCTTAGACTCTGACCCTAACCTGCCTGATGTGCTGTATAACATTTTATTGCAGGGTTGATACTGAATCAGATCCACAGCCTTGCTGTGGGTCACAGTAAGGTTAGCACTGTGCTGTGCTGTGCTGTGCTGTGTGTATAATCTGTATATATTTTGTCTTTCTTTTCTTTTTTACATAGACGTTACCCTTCTTCATCATACTGCATGTCACACAAAAGTAGCAACAATTGCTGATCTGCAATTTTTTACATTTTCGTTTAAGCGGTTATCAAGTGTGTGTGTGGGTTTATATTGAATTATATTGTGACAAAATAACAAACTACATTTATCCATCCTGAGAAGTTTTTCATGTTTATAATCACTTCTTTTGTTCTCAACAAAGGTACCAGCATTGGTTCTCCAATATTTTAATGTCAACACCACCCAAACCTTTTGAAAATAGCCAATCTACAAGCCCTATTCTGAGGGGAACATTGGCCGAAAATACCGCTGTGCCGGGCTTGTAGATCGGCAATTCTCGGCAAAGAACTTTGGTTTAGAACTTTTAGAGATTTTGGTTACGTCAGCTGTGATTGTGCCTGTGAGAATCCAACACTGTCTGAATGACTGACATACCCGTGGCTGGCAGATGTGTTATCATGACAGTATTGGAGTTTGAACGTTACAATTGACTTTTGTTATTTTATTCATTTTATCCCACAATTTTGTAACACATTTTTCACCCGGTGCCAATTGCCTATAAGCTGTGATCCTGGGTGATACTCTCCCTCTGCCAACTTGGGTAGAGCACTGAACTAAGCTCATGCTACCTTCAATGCATGAGGAGTGAGCAGGCCGCTTCTTATCAACCGACAGGGGGGAGTTTCCCCGCGGTAGGACATAGCATGTGGAAGGAACACGTTATTCTAACCAGTTCCTTTCCCCTCCATCAGGCGAACTAAAAAGTAACAGTTTTTGGACACACACCGACAGCGACAAAATATAATTAATTCAAGGTGAGATCCAGTTTTCACACTGACTGTTCAATGAACTCAGATTCTCTCACTGCGGAAAATATTGACAGCGGCATGTGGGGGGCATTTCTTCTAATTAAACTGCAATTGACAGAATCGGCTACCCAGCACATACTGTATTCTGTGAGCATTTTACATCTCTCAAAGGAATGAAGTAGTCTTAAAGCAAAGGAACTAATTAGATTGACCTTTGGGCCTTTCTATTGATCTGTATAGATCTCTATAGAGCACAGAGGATTAATACACTGCTCTGCTTGTGCCTTTAATGACAAAGGACATGTTTGTGCTGTTTATCCACTGAAAGTAGATTGGATAGTTAATTATTTCATTAAGTTTTTCTTCTCAAAGCCTCAGTGCGTTTGATGCCCTCCCTTTTATTAAAAGAGGCATTTGGTTTACGTCACCTGCTCTGCAAATTGAAATGCAAATTGAAAGGAAGCAAGGCTTCCGGCTAGTGATAATACCTTCATTTATGAGTATGCATATTTCAAAAGTATATAGAAATATCATCCAGAAGGCTGTGAAGTCATTAAACATCAATGGGACTTAATGTTTTGATTGAAGGTACAGCTTCACTGTAGCGTGGCTGTCTTGGCTACAAAGTGTCCCCATCCAAGTGAATTTGTTGTCACAGCAGGATGACTTGTGTCCACCACTGGTAAGTACTGGGAGCTGATGGTAGGTGTTGTTGTAAGTACTGGGAGCTGATGGTAGGTGTTGTTGTAAGTACTGGGAGCTGATGGTAGGTGTTGTTGTAAGTACTGGGAGCTGATGGTAGGTGTTGTTGTAAGTACTGGGAGCTGATGGTAGGTGTTGTAAGTACTGGGAGCTGATGGTAGGTGTTGTTGTAAGTACTGGGAGCTGATGGTAGGTGTTGTTGTAAGTACTGGGAGCTGATGGTAGGTGTTGTAAGTACTGGGAGCTGATGGTAGGTGTTGTTGTAAGTACTAGGAGCTGATGGTAGGTGTTGTTGTAAGTACTGGGAGCTGATGGTAGGTGTTGTTGTAAGTACTGGGAGCTGATGGTAAGATCCCATAGCTGGTGGTGACGGAGGTGTTGCATAGCAACCGGACCAATGTTAAAGATATTGCCCCATAGCTGGGGGGTACAAACATATTCGTACTTCACAGAGACAGAATTAAATACCGGGACCTGTTAGTAGGTGTTTGTTCAGTACTTGGAGCTGATGGTACTGTAGGTGTTGTAATTACTGGACCCATTGAAAAGGGGATAAACACCCTCGTTGTCGGACAATACCGACAATAAGCCGGCCACTCCGACCCTACTTAGTTACTACTTACTTAAATAGAGAATTGTACAACCGTACAAGTACTTTAGGAGGGGAGAGAATAGTCTTTCCACATTCTGCTACCCATCTACAAGTTCACAACGCATTGCATTGTGAGCATGTAGATCGGCTATGCTCGGCAGGATACATTTAACAACAAATAAACGTGTTCAAACATACATTAACACATACATTTCTTTGTGTGTTTGACATATGAGTCTGGATTGTTCATTTAGCACATGAAGTCCCTGTTCTCACTGTGTACAGTACCAATATGTCCTCATGCCTCCACGTCATTCATCAACGTGTCCGCGCGCCACAATGTCACCAAGGACCCCCCACACACACACACACGTAGGCTATTTTAGCAGGTGAATAGAGTGCCTGTGGTTCATTCACACTTTCTGCTCAACCTCATTTCAGCCTGATATCAGTGCTGTCCAGCTCTTTTCATCTCTGGGTGTGCTGTCTGGTCACACATGCACGCACACAATACACCCCCAGGGGTGGAAGCCACTTTGCTGCATCCAAACAATCTAGTTATAATAGCCATTATCTCCTCTCTATTACAATGGAGGCAATGTTGTGGTCAATTGTGGGTAACGCTATTTTTCACCCTGCTTGTAACCCCCTCCTCCTCCCATTTAGTCGTTCACTATACGTTTTTGCTGTAGTCTCTCTCTTCTATCCCTCTTCGCTGTATCCCTCTCCATTCTATACCTCTCTATTCTCTCCACTTGCGCGTTTCTCAATGCAAATTGACTGCTGTTGTTTCACCTCATTAGCCTTGCTAGCCCTCATATATTGCAGTCATATTGCAGTCATATTGGAATGTTTAGGCTAGTGTGACAGACAGAGCTGGACAGCACTGATTGCCTCCCAGCGTGTGTACTTAAGGACCTCCAAATGATCCATATGCCACAGCTTGGTCTTCAACATAGGCCAACATTTCCACATGTCTCCTCACCCCCTTCTCCCCTGCTCCGTCCATTGGCTCCCAGTTACTGCCCGCACAGAGCACAAAACAAAGATGTTGGCTACAACACAACCAAAGGTATGGCACCCCAATATCTTCAGTATTTGTCAGTGCATTGTCAGAAACAGAACATTGTCAATGTGAAAGGGGGGCATTTCCAAAGGTGTTAATGTTAATTCTATTCAGATTTCGTGAATAGATATAATTCCTCTGCTGCGGGACACTTCTTTTCAGTAGCAAAGCAGTAGAATTAGCAAGGAAAACATGCATTTTCAGATAACCTTCAGGAAAAGATCAGGAAAGCATCAAGAGTTGGATTGGAACATTTGTATGTTCCCACATCTGCAGACCCAGAACAAATCGCTTGGCTGTTCTGTAGTCAATTGTCCATCATTGGAGGTCCGCATTTGATCAATCATCGTCCTCCGCTAGCTGTCACCACTCTTCCTCGGTCGCTAACTTATCTTTCCAAGTGGTCACTAAATCTACCAGAGAAGATATGCAAAATATGATGAAGGTATACGGCAACTAGCCCATCTGCGAGTCAGTTGCATCGCTTTCTGCATCTCTCCTTCCCTAAAGCCATCGACGGAAGCTTGACCGCAAACTTCAACTGTGCGTCTCTTATGTAACGAAGAAGGTTCTTCTCATTAGCGCACGCAAGCACGCACGCACGCACGCACGCACGCGCGCACGCACGCCAGTGGCAGTGGCGTGCACAGACATTTAGAGGGGCAGGTGCTCAAGTGAAAAAAGGGCACCTTGTGCAGCGCATGGAACCGGCCGGTTGCCTTAATGGTGTGAGATTTATAGATTCTGGGGCCTAAATTATATATTAAAAGCTTTTTATCAAGATTTGATCAATGTCACCATGGTCCACATACTGTACAGTGTACACTGTACAAAAAAAAACCTAACCCCTAACCCAGAGGGAAAAGGGCAGGTGGTGCTCTAGCACCCCCTAGTGTCTATCTGTGCACATCACTGACGCACACACACACACACACACACACACACACACACACACACACACACACACACACACATTCAAAAGCAGCTGATCTACAAGCCATATCACACAGTGTCTCACATTCAGCTTGTAGAGCTTTTCTCGCTATTCATCGTAGAAGAAACAGACAGCGGTGGATTTGTTATTTGCAGACAGATGATGAATCCACAATTCTTCTTCATTCTGCGTTAATCTGAAAATGAATGGAGTGAAGAAAGAATGTGTGCTGGTTCTGACATGGTAGCACTGAGATTCTGACATGGTAGCTCCCAGGTATCAATGGATCGTTGATATTCCAGCCATGATGACGTTTTAAACGTCCTACTACGCCTTCTTTCTCATTGCTATTTATCGGTAAAATAACAAATTCATACAAATTCAAGGATGCGAATACAATGGAAACTTCTCGTGGTCATCTTCAGACCTCTGGAACGGTAATTCAGAAAATCAATTTAAATTGTTTTCCACCACTGGGTTTATATCATTCCTTATCAAAGCCTTATCGCTGCCTCAGTGAACAGAGACATCAGTCCACAGTACTGTCTGTCACTCTATCACGCTGCATACCCCACATGCTGCCATGAAACTCACAGAAGATAAAAAATAAAGACGATTAACTAAAGGAGTTAACGAGAAGGTGACATGCTGTAGGAGGATGGATGGATGAAGGTGGATTCCAATCCAGATCACGTTCTTGCACACATGCACGCACAAGCGTACACTTGCGCAGAGATAACGTCCTCTGCCGTGATTTTGCATACCCACAAAATACAGTGTTCATAGCACACAGTGTATCATCATAGCACACAGCCCTGCAAAGAGAGATACTATACAGCATCGGGATGAAAATGTCCGTGAAGGAAAGGTACTTCACTCATTGGAGCGAGTGACCATGAACACTCATCGCTGGAGTGGACATACTTGACTGTGTGAAATAATAATACATGTTTTCAGAGTTGATCGGACATCACAGGCTTACATATTTTCTCTATGGGTAAAATGAATGGGTTATCTGTAGCACCACCAAATGGCCTCGACTGCTATGCCCTGCTATGCAGAATTCATAACTTAAGCTCACAAGCGTTGCAAGTAGCCTATATATCGGGAGTAAGCCACATACAGTACACCATCATCTGACATCTCTCTCTCTCTCACGGTCCAGAGCTGTTACAATGTGCTACTGGATGTACTTCTGTTTAATTAGGAGACAGATAACAAACACCATGATGCTCTGCTATGTGCCCTGGTGCGGAGAGAAGTGATTAAGCTGCCTTTGTTTCAATATAATTCTGTCAATCACAGCATCATTTTGTCTGGGGCTGCTAAGTATTTCATTGTTCAGCAAACATGATACCTCCCCACCAAACCCCACTCCCGGGAAAAAATAAGGCAGGAGGATTAATATAAAGTTATAAACATAATGAACCTCTCCCCAACTCATTTGTGCCTTGTGTCCTGCACTTGTGACACGTTATGACAAGCTCACAAAGGGTTAAACTAGCCCTGCTGAATCCTAACAAACCTGCAGATGACCAAAGGCCTACAGACCCATCTCACTGCTCTGCGTCCCATTTAAGATCCTGGAGAGTATGATCCATAGCCGCTTTGAGCCAGTGGTGGACCGTCTGGACCCTGGTTTCCGTCCGAGCAGGTCGACTGTGGACCAGGTAACACTGCTCACGCAGGACATTGAAGACAGCTTCCAGGCCAACGAGAAAGCTGGGGTTGTGCTACTCAACCTGACAGGCGCGTATGACACCGCCTGGCACCGCAGACTTCACCTCAAGCTTTTCAATTCAAGATCACCATATGGTGAACTTCATCATGGATGGTCAGCAAAGCAGGCTGAAAAGATTGAGTCCCCCGTGCAGGGCTCTGTCCTTTCCCTGATGTTGTTTAATCTACGACCTACCGGAGACAACATCAAAGAAGTATGGGTATACGCAGATGACCTGGCCATTATGCTACGACGACCGACCTGGAAGGCAATGGAAGATGGTCTTAACGAGGACATGGACATCTTGGCTTCCTACCTCCGCAAGTGGTGCCTGCACAGGCAAGACAGTGTCGGCAGCATACCACCTCAACAACAGAGAAGCTAAAAGGGAAATCAATGTGTTGACAACAAGCGCCGACATCTGACATACGGACGGACACACATAGCTCCGTAATGGAGCAGAGGCACCGCTCAATTACAGCTGGGTCCTTGTGAAATAACTCTGATAAGTTATTATATAAGTTAATATATTGTCGCTGTCGGGCAGAAACCTCTTAACTCCATATTCTAACTTTTTGTGTTTTATTTTTTATTTTTTACATACATGAATGGCCTACTTCATACTACAGCATCACACAAAAGCAACAAAAGTAGCAGACGGACAAGCTTGTATCTGCTACTTTTGCTACTATTGAATTTGAATCCTAACAGTTTTGGGTTCTACCCAACAGAGAGGATATTGTGTATTCATATTCAGTCCTCATCTTACCACCACAGCAGTCGTCTGGTTGGTTGGTATACGGTCCATATTCAAAGCATGTTCTGCCTGGTCTCCTTTTAAGTGGGCTGAGTCCAAGGGATGGAATGAATGTCTTTGTACGTGAAATGAAATGCGTGTTCTATAATAACAATCTCATTGAAATGGCAGCCATGCAGCCCGGTCTACTCTAGGCCAGCCTCTGAGAGGCGATGACATTCTGTTGAACACTATTTCATTTCTCATTATCAGTGGTCAGAAAGTGCAAGTACTGTAGTTTAAGTAACTTAACTAGTTTTAGGTACTTTTACTTTACTTGAATACTTTACTTTTGCTTCAAACATCCCTCCCGGGTTGGTTCGGGATTATTTATCCATCTACGGTGCAATGCGATAATACTTCTAATCCACTACATCTCAGAGGCAAATATTGACAGCTTTAGTTACCAGTTAGCCTATTTCACACTTCTTTGTGAAAGTACTTTTTTTAATACAGATACTTTTGACTCCACTGCATTTCTATGAAGGGCACATTATTAATTAACCATTTAGCCCTATTTCAAATTGTGAAACTAGTAGAACAGTACACCTCACAATGTGACACATTGTGAGCTTGCAGATCTGCAATTGTCACAATTTAGTTTTTTATATTCTTAAAAGCAAGTACTTTTGCACTGATAACTCAAGTATAAATTTGACAGAGCAACTTTCACTAGAGTTTGAGTAACATTTCATCAGGAGTATCTCAATACTTTGACTCATTGAAATGGCAGCCATGCAGTCTGGTCTAGTCTAGACCAGAGTGCGAGAGCAGAATACTGTGTTGAACATTCATTTCATTTCTTATTATCTGGTGCTGCTCATTCTATCATCTCTCCTCTTTTTCTCTTCTCCTCGCTCCTCTCCCCCCCCCCCCCCCCCCCCCTCTCTCAATCTCTCTCTCTCTCTCGCTCTCTCTCTCTCTCTCTCTCTCTCTCTCTCTTCGTCGTGCCTAAAATATCTTCCTCATATCAATCTGTATTCATTCCATCCGTCTCTCATCCTGAAGATTCCTCCTGTGTGATAGGTTGCTGTCTGCCATGCCACGGACCCCATTTTCTTATTTTATTTATTTATTTTAATCTTTGTGACCCCAATCTACAGTATATCTATATAACCAAATGCATGTCAACAGGCTCTATGCACATCAGCCTATAAGAAAATGGGCCCTCTACCACTATCCTTCACAGGTATTACCAACTAATTAAGGCTCTGTTCCATTTAGTATAGCACAGTGGTTCTCAAATGTAATTTCAAAGACTCTGAGAGTGTAATTTGTACACTCTCAGAGTTACGGGCCATTTGGAACCCCCTCGAGGAACCACATTATTATGTATGTTCTTTTAGGTTGTATAGTACATGTTTTTTTTGTTTGTTTTTTTAAGAAACATTCCTCCTTTTGGGAACATTAGCATATGCAGGTGTGTGCATAATTTGATGAGGCCGGGTTAAAAAAAGAAGTATCTTTTAAGGTGTTCAATCATGCAGCATGGAGAGGTAAAAATCACACTTTCCGGCCACAATTGGCGTCCTCACTTTTCTGTCATTCCGGCCAGTCACAATTGGCATCTTCAATTTTCTGCCCTCACCTCAATATGTGGGCTATTTTGCTCAGCCAATCAAATCATCGCTATGGGGTGATCAGCCAATCAAATCATCGCTAAAATGCACACGCGCACACACAAAGCTGGGCATGGGAGGGCCCCTCAAAAATAAGACAAGACAATTAAAAATTGCACCGTGTGAAGTGAGGGGTGCTCTTATGCAACATACATCATCATACATCATCCTCATTGCGTCCTCACCCTCGTCTTCAATATTTGTGTTTACGCAATGTTTGTGTACATAGGAGCTGGACATAGGAGAAAAGTAGTGCTCTCTGCTATTGTTTTCACCTTCCATCTCTCTAACATTTGCTCTCCGCAGCACTCACCTCTTCCTCTCTCGCCTCTTCCTCTCTCTCCTCTTCCTCTCACATCAAAAGCAACCTTTTCTGGCCTGCTTAATGGTCCATTATACCTTCACTCTGACTCAACACCTCTCCAGGCTCCTCACTGAGACACTCCAAGACCTTTTAAGATCAACTAAATAAAATAAAAACAAGAGGCTTTTACTTTTTGGAGGTGAGAGAAAGGCCACATCGTGGGCTTGCATGTCCAAAACCTTTATGGAATATTTACACGGTTAATTCAATTTACTGTGTCGTCTCTGTCTGTTGGAAGTCTCATCATGTCCAAAACTGTTACTTTTCTCTCCTGGTTTCAAAAATAAAAGGGCATGGGTGTTTCGAGCTTGTGGATCTCATCTGCTATACCTTTTGATGCTTTTGTGTGACGCTGTAGTGGGATCAAAGCAAAGGGCATGAACTCACATATACTCAATATGGACATACTGTAAGAGGTTTTCCTGTGTGTGTGTGTGTGTGCGCGTGTGTGCGTGCGTGCGTGCGTGCTTGCTACTGTGATGGATTCATTTTCATGATTAATTAAATGTGATGAATTTATATGTTTGACTGTGATAGATTGATTTGCATGATTAAACATAATATATATATATTTATCTGTGACTGTGATAGATACATTTATGTGTGTGTGTGTGTGTGTGTGTGTGTGTGTGTGTGTGTGTGTGTGTGTGTGTGTGTGTGTGTGTGTGTGTGTGTGTGTGTGTGTGTGTGTGTGTGTGTGTGTGTGTGTGTGTGTGTGTGTGTGTGTGTGTGTGTGTGTGTGTGTGTGTGTGTGTGTCATAATCCATCCAAAATCCAGTTTGTATCCAATTGTATCTTTTTTTTTGGTTATATAAATTATTTATAGCCTATTGTTTTTGGAGTTCAACCATACACTTACAGCATACAGAGCAGTCTAATAGTGTTGTTTCTGTATAGCACTAGCTTAAGTCAAAAACCTTAAGCCAAAACCTTGCCAAAACTCAAAATCTTGTCACCAAGTGTCCATTCTTCTTTCATGAATAGGGCATTCATTCTCAATGAAAGCCTCAGACTAGGAATTTGTTTGCGTGTCTGGAATAGTATAACCTTATAGACGTAATTCCTTAATATCTGAATCATCACATAAAAAGCCTTATATATTCTCTTCATGGCGTTTCTATTAATTGTAATGTCAGCGTTTGTCACAAGGCATGAATTATTCATGCTATATCCACTTGCTTTCAAACAAGGCCATTCGCACTAAACCTTCCACTCCGAGTGAACCAGTAAAATATTGACGGAAGATAACACGTCTCAGATGGAACGAAGGGGGGCATTCTTTATTTATTTTTCATGTGGTGAAGACTGTAAAAAAAAAAAAAAAAGGTCAGCTATTACACGACTAACAATAAAGTATTAAGGAGATTGTTTTGGAGGAATTGTGGCTTCAGAAGAAAATATGTGTAACAGCGCGAACCCTGAAATGGTTATTGATTTTATGTTCATGTGAAATATCGTTGCTGTAGGGCAGAAACCTTGTATATCCATTTTATTTTATTTTTTTGATTATTTTGATTAGTTCATTGTTCACACTGAAAACAGCCGGTTCAGTAGCATATACAAGCTCAGATCAGATATTTTAGCAATTTCTGAAAAATATTTGAAAGTGAAAGTATTGAATTTGAGCTTGTGGAAAAATAACTACATTGGCTCCATGGGAACCCAGGTTATCATCCCCCCCTATTTCCTGAAAAGCAAAAAGCAACAGTTGTGGACATGCAAGGTTTCCACCCGACAGCCAAGATAAGTAACAGACTGTGTTCATAATTCCAATGCACAACCTTTAGATTGAATCTGGTCCACGGTCACAGCAATCGATAGGTTTTCATCTCCATCAGCTCTGGGGCTGTATTAATAATATACCACCGCTAGCTGTCGGGGGCGGAAACCTGGCATGTCAAAAACCTTTGCTTTACCAGGAAATGGACAAAACAAAGTCGTGTTGAGTGCGTTCCAGTGGATCCAATGTACAGTAGTATAGTTATCATTTAGTCAAACGTTAATATTTTTCATTGTTTAAATATTTATAAAACCCACATAGACACTTTTTCCAAAAATAGCAAAAAGTGGAGATACAAGGTTTCTGTCCGACAGCAACGATATATAATATTGTCTGCTCTAGTTTCTAGCATCCTTCATTCCACCTCAAGCTCAAATCCAGGGAGGTTTTCTCCTCTGTGTCGATTAGGAATTTCATATCCCCCCCCCCCCCAGCTGTCGTTGCTCATCATCTTGGTGTGCGTGCATGCGTGCGTGCGTGTGTGTGTGCATGTGCGTGTGTGTGTGTGTGTGTGTGTGCAGTTACTATACTTGAGAGGGCAAAATGTCACCACAAGTATAATAGAATATGAGAAGTAGAGAGTATGAGGACATTGTCCAGTCCTCATAATAGAAACGTTGTTTTAAAGTTAAGAAAAAGGGGAAATATTCAAATTGTCCGTAATTGTCCACCTACTAGGGACAATTTGAATATTTCCCCTTTCACCTCAATGATATAACATTATGTTGTGATATAATAATATAGCAGCGGGTAGCCTACTTGAATCATTGATTGCAGTCAACTGTCTTTGTGTGTTTTGGTAAGCTGATACGAGACGCGACGACGCACCGATATGTGACAGGTATCCGTGACCCCCTCGACGATACATCTCAAGGGGTAAAATAACACATGCTACTCATCAACACAAAGTCGGTTTTGTGGAGTTATGTGATAATTACCAGAGGGTGGTAATTAAACCAATCACCTGTATCTATTTGCATTCCCTTTAAGAGACGCTGCGCTTCGCGAGGCACACTTGGTTTTCTTATAACAAATTGGAGGAGAATCAAACAATGTTCTGCTGTGGAAAAGTTGAAGTGTGGGATCTAGCTGTATAATACACATACAATCACTCCCTCCTTTAGTTATGCACAGTTACTGCTAACATTGTGATTACAGACAGATAAAGCCAGGACACAGTCATTCGCAATTTCTAATCGTTGGAGCAATGCCTTTTGATTTCTCGACCGACCTTTGGAGTTACATCTTGGCAATGTAACTGCACAACCCAAACCTCTACCAAAGTGTCCTTGCACCAAAGACAGATGAACAGGGGAGTGTGTGCCAGCCTGGCTGTCACACCAAATGGCTCCCTGTTGAGAAATGGGACGTCCCGTCACGGGCCACCATCCTCTGATGGATGCTGGACCGACCGTTCAGAGACTGGCCTCCTTGACAGTGGCCCCAAAATAAATTTAGTTTCTATTGACAATGATGACATTAGGTTGGTTTCATTGAGCACAATAAATTACTGTAAGTGATCATTAAAACAAACATGGTCTATCAGCTCACCTGACAAGACCCAGACGAGCTACCTTGATTATATTTCTGATGGATCATATCCATCAAGCATGACAGGAAACTGGCTCTGACTGGCTGCTTGTCAATTATGATTATTAATGCGACATTACCTCCCCTCCCCTCCTGTCAATTATGATTATTTATCTGTTCTTGTACCTTCTCTTCCCAGACTCGATACGCCTTCCTTGTCACCAAATCAGATTATTTCTGAATAACGGATCGGGGTGTGTCTCCTGCGTTTCTCCAATGACCCAGTGGTGGGTGAAGTACTTGAGTTTTTACTTAAGTAGAAGCAGCAATTGTCCTGAATTCCAAACTTGAGCAAAGGTACTAAAGTATCTGCCCTACAAAGCCAAAGTGCAGTAACTACATTTTTGGATACAAAGACTTATTTCTATTTGTGTATCCCAAAGGTCAAATTAGCCTGTGTGATTTGGGGGGATGAACAATTACCTCAAGAACATATTTACAATTAGTGTAAAATCACTTATTTGCGATATGTCATTTGGCTGACCAGTTGAAACACTTTTCAATCCAGTATTATATTCCCCGTAGTTAGGGCTTTGTAGGGCAGTATTGGCACCAAAACGAAGCTGCACTATATGTAACGTTCCTATACCACAGATTTGAACCCGGTTTCCTGGGCAAGTGATGATTTTTGAGGGGCGCTGGCCCCTCCCATGCCCAGCTTTGTGTGTCTGTGTGTACCCCATAGCGATGATTTGATTGGCTGAGCACGGAATGTGATGATTTAGGATGATAAACACAAGTGTGATTTTTTATTTATTATTATTTTTTACCATTGAGCCTGCCTACTTGCTCAAGGGGTGAATTTAATCTTGTCCTTCAGGTCAAAACCTGAAGGGGAGACATGACCTTTGACACGATCTAATCTAAATGTCTCAAGAGCAGGGAGGCACAATACAACCACCCCAGTTGTATAATATATATATTGTATCAAAATACAATTGCATTGCACATTGTATTTTATTCATAATAAAAAGAGTTACATAGTTCTGTTTTAAATTACCAAAAATAAAACAGACAATCTACACACAATGTGTTACGTTGTTATACGTTGTGAGATTGTAGATCAGCTTGTACATTGTAGATAGATTTAAAACATGGCTCAAGTGGTTAATGTTTGATAACCTATGCAAAGTAACTAGTAACTATAGCTGTCAAACAATTGTAGTGGAGTAAAACGTACAATGAAAATGGTACTGGACACACCGAGGTAAAATAAAAGTATCTCAGAACTTGACCACTTCCCAGCACTGTGCAGGGCTGTGTTAAAAGAGGTGTGGTGGTATGTATTTACCGAGATGAGCCGTTTTATTGGTTGTGACAGGCTGGGCCTTTGTGTGCCGCTCCGCAACATGACAAGGCCTTATCGATCGCTGGCTGTTGCTTTGAGTTGAAATGGTGATGCTTTTCAGGCTCAATGTGCTACACAAATATACGCACGCACGCACGCACGCACGCACGCACGCACGCACGCACGCACGCACGCACGCACGCACGCGCACGCACACGGACACGGACACGGACACGCACACATGCTGTGTGCTGTTCTTCCTCCACAGTTTTGTGAATAGAATGTTTGGAAAGGATATATCACACACTGTATAGCTTGGAACCACCTATTCTTGTACTTTTATTACAGTGGTGTTGTGTGGCCAAAAATTGTCAATCTACACGCTAGCTCACAACACGTCCTGCCTAGTATGCCTACTCACAAACGACAAGCTGGAAATGCATGCCCCCGCTTTGCTACTTTTGCCTTAGTGGTGGAAGAAGTACTCAGATTTGTGTAGTCCTGTAATGAATATCTCTGCTACCGGTGAGAAACCGCCTAACTCCAAAAATGTTAAAACAATGCAATACTGCCTTGTCAAAGTTAGTATTGTGACTTTATATAGGCCTATTGTCAATTTGCTTGCATGCATGGTGGCGTTAGCCTCCCACGTCCCACTGGACGAGGCTCCCAGTGGAACGCCTCGAGGAAGTTACTATAATGTTGCTCTGGAGAGGGAAGTCTGGAGCTCTTTGTGGAGCTGTTGCCCCCACGACCCGACTACGGACTACGACTACGGTTGGAGATGGATGGATGGATGGATCAATGTTTGTTACGCAATGTTTGTGTTTACACTATGATGTAAATTTGTCCATTCATTGTCAATGGGAATTTAATGTTTGTGAAGGACAAAGTTTGTGGACACACACTAAAACCTGGACATAGGAGGGGCTAGCACCCTTCAACAAAAGTACACTATTTGCCTCTGAGTTGTAGTGGAGTAGAAGTATCAAGTAATATATATATATATATATATATATATATATAGTAAAGTAAATGTACAGTAGCCTTAAATTGTACTTAAGTTCAGCACTTGAGTAAATGTACTCAGTTAAGTTACAATACTTTCCACCACTGCTTGAATTGTCATTAAGGAGCTAATGTGGACTAATCTCCATGAAGGCATATAAAGGACGGTGAAAGCATGTCATGAAATGTATTTTGCTACTTAAACAGTGGATTCCTGTTCAAAGCCATTAAATCCCCTGAATGGAGGAGAGCGGTGCATGGTGTTCCAGGTGAGGTCCCTCGCGTCATTAGATCACAAATGGAGAAGAGCTTCTTCACGCGCTAACGTAAAAATAAATGAGTTATTTGAAGAGGCTTCATCATATCAGCTATTCATGATCAGGCATGCAGCGTTTTATATATCAGACAAATTTGGGGAAATGAATACCTTAGAGCATCCATTCTCACATTACCACGTGTGCCTATACTGATTGTAGATTTAGAGTTTTTAGTTTGTTTGTGTGTTTGTTTTTTTGGGAGGGGGGGCATTTATCTGCCTGTGTGTGGCGTAGGGAAGTTGTATATAGTTTCAGGAGTCGATACCTCCTTCTGCTTATTACGGCCACTCCCCGCTCACTATCTCCTTATCATCACCACCTGCCTTCTCTTATCAGCCAGCCAATCCCCGTCACAATCACCACAGCATAAATACACCTGAGACCCGTCACTTACTTGTTCTTACTACTTACAATGGAGCTCGTTACATTTTATTGATAACGAGCACCTTATCGATCAGGCTTATCGAGCCAGGTTCTTATGGAGCCCACTATCGAGCATTTTCTATTATTTTGTGGAATGACGGGAGACAACAATACATTCTGAACAGAACCAGTATCTTTTACTAGGGTCTTCAAATACAGTACTATTCTAACAGACGGAAGGCAATTGACCTTTTTACGTTTGTAAAATAATATTGAAGAAACTGTTAACGGGTAATGTGTGCACCGTCACTTAGCCCAGCTCACCCAGGCCGAGGGGCCCTGGACCATGAGCTCTACTACTGAATATTCGCGGCCAGGGCCTCCCTGTCATGCGAGGTCTGCGGTGCCCCCTCCCACCCTGCCACGGCCTTCCAAAACAAAACCCACGTCCACTTTCACCGCCCGCCCACCACCCCTACTTCCCTGCTCTCGTTCTGCAGCCCCTCCCCCTCCATAGTTCCCAAGTCAGCCATATAGTGGAAGGACTCCTACTATGTCTCGGCCCACCTCACCTTCGGTTGCAAAAGTAGCCCCAAAATATTCAATTCCCTGTCAGAAGCCCTATGTTGGCTCCTCACCAACAACCACCCGATACCCGATATCTCCTCCTGGACGACTTCCTTAGTAGGACGACTTCCTTAGTCTTCTCTGAACTTGGTGTTCTCTGAAGACAATGGAATTACTCTGCATCACACTGGATACCGTGGCATTCAAAGCCTCTCTCCCACAAGAGAAAATCGACAGAATCACTATCTCCATATTTTCCAGGAACCCGGGGCAGTATCGGAGCATCCATCCCTTTTCGTTCAATGAAATCCGTTAATCTTTAAGCAGAAGGTGTGGTCTCTTACTAGTGAAATTGAATGTTATACGCATGTATGCGGCACACATGCACACACATCGCTTGTAGACTGCCCCATTATTGAAATCGTAGTACTTACTTTGGTACCGTAAGTACATTTCGATGCCAATACTTTTGTATTTTTACTCAAGTCAATTTTTCAAGGCAGGACTTGTACTTGTAACAAACCATTTATATATGTGATATTGATACTTTTAAATTGAAACAGCTGCTGGAATTCCAATGTGGACATTACCACTTCACTGAATTAATGCAGTCAAACAAGATAAAATGCCGATCCACAACAGGGAGCTCTTTAGTTATATAGGCTTAATATTATGGATGAAAGTCTCCCACAAATGCATCTGAATTAAACTTAAACTCTGTACGTGGTACTATAAGGACAATGGAAGATTAAATTCAACGGGTTCCATTAAGTCAAATGAAGTTATGGTATATCAACCTTTAAAGAACCTCATTCTCCTGGAAATGCATTCATAAACTTAAATTAACTCAGTACACCGTAATACAAACACAATGGAACACCCTTTAAAGGCCGCACGCAGCCACGCACGCAGTCACGCACGCAGCCATGCACGCACGCACGCACGCACGCACGCACGCACGCACGCACGCACGCACGCACGCACGCACAGACTGCACTGTTGCAGTGGTGTTCAATAGGCTCTATTCACAGGAGCAATATTGAAAAGAAATTGGGCTTCACAGGTCTGTGTTAAGTGTTATACAGTACTTGTGTGTGCGTGCGTGCGTGCGTGCGTGCGTGCGTGCGTGCGTGCGTGCGTGCGTGCGTTGCTGCGTGCGTGTGTGTGGGTGCAACATCCCCTCAGAGCTAATTAGCCATGACATTCAATTAAACTACACACAGGCAGAAAAATGCCCCCCCAAAACCCTCTAAATCTACAATCAGTAGACATACAGTACAAGGTATAATGTGAGCATGCTCTCAGGTACCAGTCAGTAGACAATAGTATAACTGTATATGAGTTACACACCCGAAAGGGGCCATTTGGAACCCCCTCAAGGAACTATGAGGGCACCTGGCTGACCCCAAATCTGAGACCTACTGGTGCAGTGTTTCCATTGAGCCAGCATGCACAATATCAGCACCCTTTAAGGCCGTTTATGATGGGGACTATTGACATGGGCGTTCTCGCTTGTATCAGCAGGGATCGCGATGTGGCCCCATGTGCAGACGCGTAGCGGGCACGAGTGCGAGAATTTCACGGGACCGCACCCGCTTGCCTCTCCGCCCCTCGACTTCTGAAAGGGCCTTTACTCTGTTTGACCAGAATGGAACGGAGGACCAATTTCTTTCCAATATGGCTGCAGTGCATATAGAGCCTATATTAGAACCTGACCAGAATAACCCCTTTTTTTGAGCATTATGTTATACTTTAGCTATTGAAAAATAGCAGATCTACAAGCTCATAGCGTGGCACTCGGTGCCGCGCTATGAGCATGTAGATCTGCTATTTTTTTTTTAAATCGTGAACATGTGGTGCAAATCTTTTAATGTTATATTCTTTCAGAGCGAACGTTTTTAATTTGTAATTATTCACTATGAAACATAACTGATAAGAACAATGGCTTTTCTATGCCAGTACTGTAATACTGTTCTGTACCTGTCTGTCACTTATATTGAATAGTAGGATGTACACAAATTAAATAACAATTCTGTTATTGTACAGTGCAACAACAGAAAGGAAATGGAAACCAACTGAATGGAAATAATTGTGTTGCACTTTGTCTGAAAAGCAGTCTTGAAAATGTGTGAAATTGCGGCAAAATCAATAAATGATTCATAGCTAGCCATTCATAGCGGACAGGGACCGTCTCTGCTCGTGACAGGGGATAGTCGTTAGTTTGATTAAATGGAAATGATGAGTGACAAGTGGGAATTATCTGAAAAATGAGCTGTCATCTGAAAGAGGCAAATGAGGACGGCTGCTGAGTTTCCACAAAGATAAATCATTTATAAGGAGCTTAGATGGAATTCATTCTGTGTAATGGCCAAAGGAACAAAGATTGTATCTTTTTTGTTGGTTGTTTGTTTACTCAACTCTCTGTAAATGGTTGTAAATAGGGGCCTGTTTCAGTTTGGAGTCGCTTTGGGACTGATGAGGTATATTTGAAAGTCATCTCCTGATCAGCAGCCTAGAAAGACTATCTATTATTTCTCTCAGACAACAATTACTTTTGTTCATTTAGATGAAACATTGCTGTGTATACTTGTTGGTAACTTCTTTGAATGCAATAATGAATCTGTTTGACTATATATATATATATATATATATATATATATATATATATATATATATATATAATATACACACGCGGTATATATATTCTTTTTTTAGATAGACATGCAGAGATATGGTATTATACTAAAAGGTTAGTTCTAAGTCCTGGCTATTTGCAATGGGTTCCTTCACCAGATGCAAATTATTACCATAGGAGAGGACTATTCAATTCTTAACCACTTAAGCCGTATTGTAGCTATATACTGTACTTTTTGAGGGGCGCTCCTATGCACAGCGTTGTGTATTTGTAGCACGGAATGTAACGATTTGATTGGCTGATATTTTATTTTTTATATACTTGTATTGATTATATCCGTCAATTCCGTCAATTGTCGTTCAAGGGTTAACAGGGACAATACAAAAAACAATGTATCAAGTTGTAAAAAAAAAAATGAAACGTTGTACATAATTACATATAGGGTTTATAGCCAAGGCTAATTTGCAACCCCAGTCCCTGGTCAGGCCTTTCTATACAATTTTGAACTAGCTATACTATAAAAACAATTGTGTACAAAATATACATACAGATGCATCTAATCTAATGATAATATACTAGGCTATACTAATAATATTTTACAACAAACTTACAGTAGCCAGCGCCTCTCACTTCACACAAGTGTGATATTTTGTCATATTTGACTAAATGGATATGATGAGTGACAGCCGGGATATTATCTGAGTAATGAGCCGTCGTAGTAATCATTCAAATAAAACATTACTGAAGTTTCATTTTAAAGGCTGGAAAATGATTGGAGCGTAGCCTAGTTGTACATCCAATTTTCTCTGCCCAATTGTAGCCTGAATAGTTTACTAGGCTTATGCTCATAATACTGCATGTTGGGCAACCACAAATGAAGAATATTATTTACATAATATTGTTGTCTAGACAGAGACAGTTCTAGCCCTAAATACATTTTTGCCATTTTTCCACATTTCAAAATAATTTATACATTTGACAACTTGAAATATGGACATTCGGCATAATGAGTAGGCCTACTTTTACTTTTGGTATTTTAAGTAGCTTTTGATGGCAATAGTTTTTACTTTTACTCAAGTACATTTTGAATTCTGGACTTTTACTTGTAACGGTGTAGTTCTACATTGCAGGCCTATTGATACTTTACTTAAGTAAAACATGTGAATACTTTTTCCACCACTGTGATCTCCCATGAGCCAGATTTTCACTGTGTATTTAATAAACACTTCACTGATAAACATGAGCTGCTTTCAATAATGTGATGTTTCACATCATGTCTATAGAGAAGATTGTGTGCACATCTCTTTTATAATATTTATTTTATTTGGAAAAAGCAGTACAATAACAGCATTTCTATGCATACATAGGACAAGTGCAGTTCCCAGGATTTTTTTTTCTCAATGCCTATATTTAGGCCAGGTGCTGGATGTCAGACATCAATGCAAACATCAAATAAGAGGAAAAAACATCCGCACACTAGTTTCTAGAGCCCCACGAGACTTACTTTATTGCCTTTAATAAAGTAAGTCTTGTGGAGCTCTAGAAACTATAGTGTGCAGATGTTTTTTCCTCTTTTTCACATCATGTCTATGCCATCTGTCATGATTGCCCAATGCCCATGTACAATCGCCCTGATTCGAAGTGATAACTGCGGTCTTATCTGCTGATAACGCTGGAAGCAGGTGGTGCATTTATAGGGTTCTCTAGGGTTAGTGTAATGTAACGTAAGTAGGCTAGGGTAGGGTACTGTAAGTAATGTAATGAATACAAAGGGGTTTATTAACCAAAACAGGAGATCAGGAACATACAAAAGAACACAAGGAAACTAGGAATAACTAGGAGCAAGAAATAACACTAGGAATATCCCTACAAGGACCACAATGAGCTAACAGATATTTTGACCTTAGGCCTACGAAACGAACGAAGAACTGAAAACACACAGGCATATAAATAGAAAAGGAGTAACTAGACACAGGTGAACACAACTGACCATCAACACTGGGAATGAATGAATTAATTTGTTGTGTCTTGTCGTTAAGACCCATCCCTTACGG
The DNA here is from genome assembly GCF_951216825.1 of Electrona antarctica. NCBI lineage: Eukaryota > Metazoa > Chordata > Actinopteri > Myctophiformes > Myctophidae > Electrona > Electrona antarctica. The sequence continues at coordinate 18,272,701 of NC_136796.1, read as the reverse complement.
GATTATAAATAAATTATAATCTATGGGATTAACAATATTATCGCAATTTAAATATGCTTAAAACTCTTAACATGACACATGGAACATTAGCCAAGTATCAGATCTACAAACTCACAACACGTTGCATTGTGTAGATCTGCTGGTAAAGAGATTTGGTGTAGACGAAAAAGTGGCCCAAGTAGCTACAAAGCCAATTCAGGTCCAGTGTATGACGGACTATTTCGCAAAACATTTTAAAGCATTTTTTTATCGCGATAAACCATAATAGTGGGTCCACTATTGTAAACAAATAGTAACAGTAGGAGTTTGCATCACTGTTTGTAAATAATGGAACATGTGTGGCTACTTATAACACAACCACTATACAACACATAGGCTATAATAAGGTCTGTCAAACCATTACAATTATGTTTCATCAGATTAATCATAGATTAATAATGAATTAGTCATGATTAATGATGATTGTGGGGACGGAATTACTCTGTTGCTCTCGCTGTCTTTCTGTCTCACTTTTCTGTCTTATTGTCTCTCTTTCTGTCCCTGTTTTCCTTCAACAGGGTTTTTTTTACTAACCACTTGAACCCTAGCATTATCTATTCTGAGGAGAATTTACCAAAAATAGGTTTGGTATAGAGGGAAAAAAGAGAAGACCAAGGACAGAGCCAACAGTCAAGAATTGAGTATTTTAAGTTGTTAAATGTCGTAAAATACACATTACAATGAATCCAACACCACACGAATGAGTCTATGAAACCATCTATGAAATCTGCACCACAATTTTATACAAGGGGCGGGTGTGTAGTGGGGGTCCCTGCTTCACCTCTCTCTCAGCTAAGGGGTCTTTGGCCTGAAAATCGTTGAAGACCCCTGTGCTATGATTTGAGCCACCTGCGTAAAACAATAACCGACTTTGCCCCCATAGGCCTTGCACAGGTTCTCTTTCCATCCCGTTTGTATCATTCAGCCATCAGATAACAGAGCGGCGAGTTAGTGACTAGTGCAGAGTGGGTGATGTATGGGGCGGGCTAATTCTGTGCATGCGTTAATTGTGTTAAAATTGCATCAATACTATAAATGAATGAACAAATCAGTGAACTCAATTTTTTTAATTTATATTTATGTGAGGTGTCTGAGACCCATGTTATGCCACAGTCAGAAAAGTAACCTCTTCAGACTCCACACCTCACCCCCACTGAGCATTGTTTTTCTTCCTTCATAACCTCTGTGCTGAACCTGCATGGCTTGTTGTTTAACTAACTCTGTCTTGAAAGGAATGCTCGCAGTTTCTGGGAAAATGCTTGGTGTTTGTCTGTTACGGCATAAGCCCGATACTAGTGTTGTAGTACTCGAGTCCGGTCTCAGTCTCGAGTCCGGTCTCTAGTCCACATTTTCATTTACTCGGTCTCGCACGTAATTTAACTCGGTCTTGACTCGGTCTCGGACCAAGGGACTCGGGATCTTCCACCACAGAGTCCACTCGAGTCACGAGTCACAGTCACTACAATGCAAAGAAATAAATGTATTTACCCATAACTAAAAATACATCGCATGGATGCACCTGGCACGTATCTTCAGTGCTGTATCCTGAGGGTCTAACAACATCATACCCCTCACTCAGGTGACCCAGCCGGGGTTGATCAAGTCCCGACTTACGTCTCAGTAGTTACCCTCGATCAGTTCATCAGGGAAAGACCAAGGCCACACAATCCGTTGCTCCGGAACTACTCTGCCGGGACTGGGAGAACCAGATTCTGGCGCGAGGAAGGACTAGGCTCTGTGGGTTGACTCCTGTCTGGGCCCCTCCTACGTCTCACCAGGCCCAGGACCTGTGCATTGCCCCAGACTCCCTGAACCAGGCACTTCATTCAGGAGTGGTGGATTATAATGGCCCTCCTAAAGGCCTCACCGAGGTTTGTTGGGCTTCCTCCTCACGGAGGACACAGGCTGGGGCGCTAACCCATATTATGAGGAGTCATTCACATTAACATTATAAGAGAGCTGTCTGGCACTTATAGACAGATATCTGTGTGCAGCTGACGCGCCTGCCAGCTCTCTCTCAGTGTTTTCTGGTCTCGACTCGGCCTCGCCTCTCTTCTGTCTCGGCCTCGACTCGGACTTGACCCCCTCCCACACTTGGTCTTGACTCGGACTCGCGCCATCAACAACAACAACAACAAAAATGTTGAGGAAAGATAACATTTGTCAAAACCATGAAAAGAAAGAGGAGTGGATTCGGAAGGCCGTCGATTAAGAATGAAACTACAGAGAAATGGGTCGATGTGTTTATGGAAATGGAGGTTGGCTGTGTTGGTGTTGCATTACTCTTGGTGTTGGAATACTCTGCTTGCTCTCGTACAGTGAGGACGCTTCGCTCCGCTGCTCTCGCCTATGCTTGCATTCTTCAACTGATATCAATGTTTTATTTTTCTTTGAGAAACTACAAGTGGATCCTCATTACTTGTAAACCGATGGGACTGTATTTCTTCTATAGAACGAAGCTTTTGCCATACTGCAAAATACTCTTTTTTTACCTCCAGTGAATGGGTACGTGGCACATTAGCTATAGCTAACTAGCACTGGATACTTGGCAAATAGCCAGCACCGCGATGTTCCCTGTCATATCATATCAGGACTTTCAGAAACTGCTTCAAAAGATTGCAGTGCTCGAAGCGGAATTACACTATTTAAAAGTTAATTTGGAAGTAAAACAACAACATGGGAATCAGGAGAACCGCACGCAGGATAAGACATTCGCCTGGAGTTCTCTCGGCGCTAGGCCAAAGGACATGAAAGGACGAAAAACTGGGGGTGTCTCCCCCCCCGGTATATCCACTGTGATTACAAACAGAGAGAACGGCGTACAGGACTTGAAAGGACGACTAACTGGAAGAGCTCGGAGCCCCGATAAGACCAGCTGGCCTACGCTACCAGCCCGACTCAGAGCCTCGTCCACCCCCCTTCAAAATTGGAAAACTGTGAAAAGCAGATCAAAAATCATATCTCCCCATATGGAGAATGTGCAGGTGGCTAACAGATTCAGCCCACTGCTCCAGATGAACGACAGAGATATCGCCACACCGAGCAGGGTAAGATCCAACATCACAGAAAATGAAAGGCGAGCTAATGGAGACCAAATTAATGAATTCCTGATTGTTGGTGATCAGGCTGTGAAATATGTTAAAAGTAACAAAAAGAAAAAAGCAAAAGTTCTATGCTTTCCCAAAGACACAGTCTCTGATTTGAATGACAGAATCTCTGACGTTGTTGCTGCACACCCTATGGTGAAAACACTGATACTGCACATCGGTACACGTGATACAGAAAAACAACAGTCAGAAATCCTAAAAAATGATTTCAGAGCCCTATTCCACACCCTCAGCTCCCTAGATTTAGACGTGTGGATCAGCGGGCCACTACCTCCAATGACCGGATGTGAACGCTTCAGCAGACTGTATGCACTCAGCAAATGGCTCTCAACGGCATGCACAGAAGAATCATTCAATTTCATTGACAACTTCAATTTCTTCTTTGATCGTAGGCACCTCTTTGTTGATGGAATTCACCTAAACAAGCTGGGGGTTAAACTATTCTCCAGCAACTTGTTCCACAACATGGAATCAAGAGATAGCGCCCTAGCCAAAACAGATAATATTGTGGCGGCGGGTGCCAAGCTTCTCCCCCTCGCCAAGGATGTTCTCAAAACAAGGAATACCACAGATAGTGAACCCACAGCTCCTCCTGGTGGAGAAGTCAAATCAAGTGAACACACAACTCCTCCTGATGTGCTCTGGACTGATGCAGAAGAGTGGTCCTCCTCTGATGGAGAAGAGGAAGTGCATCCCCCCTGGTATATCTGCATCTGCTGTGACTACATAGAGCGTGATGCATGGTCCCCTGGTGATGCATGGCCCCCTGAAAAACTCACCCCCTATGAACTCACCCCCGTGTTCATAGGGGGTGACTATTGCAGAGAAAAACGCACAGAGCGTGAGGTCACAGCGCCCCCTGGTGGAGAAAAACGCACAGATCGTAAAGTCACAGCGCCCCCTGGTGGAGAAAAACGCACAGAGCGTAAAGTCACTGCGCCCCCTGGTGGAGAAAAACTCACAGGGCGTGAAGTCACAGCGCCCCCTGGTGGAGAAAAACGCACGGGGTGTGAAGTCACAGCGCCCCCTGGTGGAGAAAAACTCACAGGGCGTGAAGTCACAGCGCCCCCTGGTGGAGAAAAACTCACAGGGCGTGAAGTCACAGCGCCCCCTGGTGGAGAAAAACGCACAGAGCGTGGAGTCACAGCGCCCCCTGGTGGAGAAAAACTCACAGAGCGTGAAGTCACAGCGCCCCCTGGTGGAGGAAAACTCACAGGACGTGGAGTCACAGCGCCCCCTGGTGGAGATAAACTCACAGAGCGTGAAGTCACAGGGGCCACTGGTGGAGAGGATACTGAGGCCGCCGAGAGGTCCATCAATGACAGTCGAATGGAGGAATTTCAAACTCCTTCACCAATACATCACCTCAAATTCACTCCGGGCATGATGGACCTGATAAACGCTGGAGTAAGGCTGACCCCCCTTACCGTACGGCCAGCCCAACAGCCCAAATTGCGAGAGATACCATGGCCAGAGTTAATCCCACGCTATATGCCACGCCCATATAGCCTAGAAAATACATTTGATAACTGATATGAACAGGGTCCATTATGCGTAGCAACAAACATGTATGGACCCCTTGCTTCTAGAAAGCCTGGTGTTTCAATCACCGTACAGGTTGAGGTTCACAACATTTCCACTGTTATTTCAAATAGATTGTCCAAGACAAGGAGTAGCCTGAAGAGAGAATGCTGCTTGGTTAATGTACCTCACAGGCATCACAGCCCCCAAAAATCTGATAACAAGCTAAACCTTGCCTTGTTTAACATCAGGTCATTAACAAATAAGTCCTCTTCTGTAAATGACATAATATGTAAAGAGAAGCTAGATATTATCTTTCTAACAGAGACATGGCTTGGCTCGGATGGAGCTGTTCTCCTAGCGCCAGCCTGTCCCGCAAACTACAGTTTCATCCACTCTGTTCGCGAGGCTAAGAAAGGAGGTGGACTGGCAATCATTTTTTCAGACACTTTAAAATTCAAGGCTCTGACGCTCGGCAGCTTTTCATCCTTTGAATACCAGGCCACAATACTGCAGGGTCAGTCCTCTATCCCAATGATCAGCATTTATCGTCCTCCAAAGTGCAGCAAAGCTGTATTTCTAACAGAAATATCAGAACTTTTATCTATCTGTTCCACTAACTATGACAGAACTCTTATCTCGGGCGATCTTAATCTACACCTGGACGATGCTTCAAATGCGGTGGCTCTGGGTTTCTTAGAGTTATTGCACTCCTTTGAGTTCATCCAACATGTTGTTGGGCCTACACATAAACAGGGGCACACTCTGGACCTGGTGATTTCTAGAGGTCTGAACATCACTGTTGAAAGGACTATTGAAATGCCTGAGCTATCAGACCACTATTTGCTGTGTTTTAATATGACTGTCTCTGATCTAGAGAAAAACATCACTGAATATACTATAAAAAAGCGTTTTTTTAGCTCATCTGCAGCCAACGAGTTCTCTCGTCATCTGGGCCCCCCCCTATCCGATACTCCCCCAGTGAATGATATGGTCCAAATGTTTAATCTTAAACTAGAGTCAGCTCTTGACATAGTGGCTCCTATGAAAACTAAAAAGAAACAGAACACCAGAGTAACACCCTGGATAAATGAGCATACACGTTCACTGAAGCAAGATTGTCGTAGAGCTGAGCGAGCTTGGAGAAAAAACAAACTCACCATCCACCTAGAGATTCTTAAAAAGTCAACAGTCACATATAACAAAGCCCTGCGTCTGGCAAGGCAGGCTTATTTCTCTGGCATTATTAATGAGAACAAGAAAAATGCCAGAGTCTTATTCTCTACCATTGAACGACTTTTAAACCCCCCCCAGTCCTACAAGCAGTCGTTCCCGGCCTCTAAAGCTAAGTGTAATGAGTTTGCATGCTTTTTTGATAACAAAATTTGTAACATTAGAGCTGATATTATGAATGGTGCTGCTGCTAGCTCAAGCCCTCTAACAGCAGCTAATGGTGCCAGGGTTGATCTCTCCAGGGGGAGCCTATTGTCTTTCTGTACAATTGATGAAGACGAACTCCGAAAAACCATATCTCAGATGACATCATCCTCCTGTTCATTGGACACAATTCCCACCACCTTTCTCAAAGAGGTTTTAGACAGTGTGATTGGAGATATCCTAAAAATTGTAAACAGCTCTCTACAATCAGGCGTCTTTCCAGACTCACTGAAGACGGCTGTAGTTAGGCCCTTACTCAAGAAACACAATCTTGATCCCTCTGTGATGGGTAACTACCGACCCATTTCTAATCTGCCCTTTCTGGGCAAGGTTTTAGAAAAATGCATCTTTCATCAATTGGATGTGTTTCTACAGAACAACAATGTGCATAACAAATTCCAATCTGGCTTTAGGAAAGGCCACAGCACAGAAACAGCACTTGTAAAAGTAATGAATGATCTTAGGGTGTCTGCTGACAAGAAACATGTTTCCGTTCTTTTACTTCTAGATCTAACGGCTGCATTTGACACGATTGACCATTCAATTTTAATACAGCGTCTGGAGCACTGGGTAGGCCTGTCTGGCACGGCCCTGTCCTGGTTTTCCTCCTACCTAACAAACAGAAGCTATTTTGTCAATCTAGCTGAGTTTGACTCAGACAAACACAACATCAGTTCTGGTATTCCACAGGGCTCAATTCTTGGTCCTCTGTTATTCTCCCTGTACATACTGCCATTGGGAGAACTCATTACCAATCACGGAGTCAATTTTCATTTCTATGCTGATGATACCCAACTTTATCTTTCTGTAGATCCAGATGATCTCTGTGCCTTAGACCCGCTGTTGACCTGTCTGTCTAGCATTAAATGCTGGATGAGTGAGAACTTTCTCAAGCTAAATGAGGATAAGACAGAAGTTCTCATAATCGGTTCTAGTGAGCAGAAAGAATCGATAAAAAGCAGACTTGGCAACCTGACTGTAGAAGGTAACAGTACAGTAAAGAACTTGGGGATCACTATTGATTCTGAACTGAATTTTAATTCACACATTAATCATGTTACCAAGATTGCCTTTTTTCATCTTAGAAATATTGCACGAATCAGAGCCTATTTGTCACTGGACGATGCAAAAACGCTAATCCACGCCTTTGTTTTTTCTCGGCTTGATTACTGCAATGCACTTTTTTCTGGATTGCCTAAGAAATCAACTGACAGATTACAACTTGTCCAAAATGCAGCAGCCAGAGTCTTAACTAGAACTAAGATGAGAGAACATATTACTCCAGTCTTGGCCTCATTGCACTGGCTTCCGGTTGTTTTTAGGATTGATTTTAAAATTCTTTTACTTGTTTATAAAGCTCTCAATGGTCTCGCACCTTCCTACCTACATGACTGCCTGCCGAAATATGTCCCAAACCGCCCCCTAAGGTCTTCCACTGCTGGCCTGCTCGCTTTGCCTAAAAAAATGGCAACTAAAAAATACGGGGAAGCAGCTTTTTGCTTCTACGGGCCGACGGCGTGGAACAAACTCCCACTGTACCTTCGACAGGCAGCCTCTGTAGACATTTTTAAAGCTCAGCTCAAGACCCACTTTTACACCCTTGCTTTTAATTGATTTATCTGTCTTTTTAAAAAAAATGTTATTCATGTCCTCACTGTATTGTTTATGCCCTGCTTTTATTTTATTTTTTGTGTAAAGCACTTTGAGCTGCATTTCATGTCATGAAAGGTGCTATACAAATAAAGTTTTATTATTATTTATTATTATTATTAGCCAATTGACCCTTCGCAAACCCCACCGCTGCACTCT
>NC_136796.1:18177288-18262288 GCF_951216825.1 Electrona antarctica | reverse complement strand
CTTGTGTCCCAATGTATACGACGGAGTTATTATTTAGTCACAAGCTCTTAAACTGTTTAAAGGGACATTCCACTCATTTTCTACTATGGCATTAATGTACCTTAGAGCTGTTGAAATGAGTGGAATGCCCCATTAATCACTTTCACTTAATAGCAAAAGTAGTTGATCTACAAGCTAACAACACAACACACTCTCACTCCCAAATAAGATGACATCTTGGGATAAATTTGACCAAACGGCAAACGTTTGGTGTGACATGAGTCCACTTCACGCCATTTGACGCCATCCGCCGGTCACTTCCGCACACACAAAAAACATCAGTTAAAATGACGGAAGCGCACCGTCTAAAGCGGAAAATGTCAAGAGACACCACCGAGTGAGTCATTAAGCAGAATGTCCCATTTCAAGTTTTCAAATGTATAACAATCTTTTGAAAATAGCTGATCTACATTTGGCCCGAAATGTATATGTTGTAATAATAATACAAATCTACAAAGTAAATAGTAACTATCCATCCATCCATCCATCCATCCATCTTCAACCACTTATCCGTAGTCGGGTCGCGGGGGCAACAGCTCCACCAGAGTGCTCCAGACTTCCCTCTCCAGAGCAACATTAGTGACTTCCTCCTGGGGGATTCCGAGACGTTCCAAGGCCAGTGAGTCGATGTATTTCCTCCAACTGCGCCTTGGTCTGCCCTGGGGTCTCCTCCCAGTGGGACGTGCGTCGAGGACCTCCCTCGGGAGGCGCCCGAGAGGCATCCTAACCAGATGCCCGAACCACCTCAGCTGACTCCTTTCCAGGCGAAGGAGCAGCGGTTCTACTCCGAGTCTCTCTCGTGTGAATGAACTTCTCACCCTATCTCTAAGGGAGATGCCAGCCACCCGTCGAAGAAAACTATAGTAATAGTAACTAAAGTTTTGAAAAGGTTATAGTGCTGTGCCGAACATTGCAAACTCTCCTACAGCCGACTCAATGCCAGTTACATCCCGATAGGGACAGAATGGTAATCCATCGTCTCCCCCAGTCAATGTGTGGTGTATGGTCAAATCCATCCCATGCGGACACCCGTTTGCTTTGCCGTCATGGGAGTGAGAATGCGCTGCACAACAAGTTTGTAGATCGGCTTTTGCTGTGCCACTGTCATATTATAAAGTCAGGAAAGAAAAGGGGGATCGGGAACATAGTTGAAATATGGAGATACAAGGTTTCTGTTGCAGTCCATTCTAGCCATCTGATGGCATTTATGATTTTACATATTTTGTCATTTTGTAACCCCAGTAAACATTCATGAAGTGTTTGTCACAAGAAGCACAACACGGTTCTAACTGCTCTGCATTTTAATGAAAACCAATTTGTTGAATAAGTAGATTCATTATGACCCTCTGACATCGCTTAATTATTGATAATAGCTTCCCAGAAACGTGTGTGTGTGTGTGTGTGTGTGTGTGTGTGTGTGTGTGTGTGTGTGTGTGTGTGTGTGTGTGTGTGTGTGTGTGTGTGTGTGTGTGTGTGTGTGTGTGTGTGTGTGTGTGTGTGTGTGTGTGTGTGTGTGTGTGTGTGTGTGTGTGTGTGTGTGTGTGAGAGACACACACTGTATCTGTGTGTGCATTTTTGTACGATATAGATTGGTTAAAAGGAATACTTCACCAAAAAAATATTATTTCTTTCATGGATATTCCTTTTCTTTTTGTCGCATGCCTGAGCCAATAATTCATTATTTGATGACAGGCAACATGTCAACATGACATCATTGAAGCATGAATTAGGCTTAAAGTGCATTCACCATTGTGTTGGATCGTATACTTAGTATAAATGAAGACTTGCATACAAGTAACGATACCTGCAATATCTTATCCAATTGCTTTTGGTTTTCCACCACAATAATGTTGGCTTTGGAGTCACTGTAAAGCTATTCAAGTTGTATTTCAGCACATTAGTACTGCTCTACCAAAGTAATGTTACCCAAAGTAATGTTACGACAACAGATGTATTTTTGTCCATTCTGTCAAATATTTCAAGACTTTCTATGTTTATTCATGAGAAATGTACATCAGTGCTCATTCAGAAACTGAAAGGATTACTTGCATGCTGAAGGTCACTTTCCTCATGACACATCTCATTCAGTGTTTATCTTTTATTTATTATTTCTCAATAAAACCAAATGCCGTCACATTTTTCACCAGCTTCATGCTTTATTCTTTATAGGGTGTAATCATTCAAACAGTTTGACGCCATACCCCGCGGAACCCGCCTTTTAATCAAATATCCTACGCTGCCTGGATTGTTTTATTACCTTTGGAGCATACGCTGAAGTATTTGGGTGTTTGTTCCGTGAAAATCGGGTAAGAAATGGTCGGTCGTCTTGTTATGATCAGATGCACCAGCGGCCATGACAATGCGAAACGAAACCAAAGTGCAGAGCAAGTTGTAGTCCAAACAAACCCCCCTAGCAGCCCTAGCAGCCCAGATGATGACTTGATTTCCGGTTTCGTCATCATAACGCGACGGCCTCGTCATCAGGTCACGGATAAATGCGCTGTTTATTTTTAATTATTTTAAAACAGAGAATTAAACGCATTAAACAAATAGCGGGAATGTCGTATTATGCAGCGGCGCAACACTGGATCAATTAGCGGCAGTAGAACTGTTTTAACAAAGGTGGGTTTATTAATAGTTTTCACCATAAACGAGGTCTGGTATATCATGACCATAACTATAGTCTGGCTCAAAGACAGAAATAATCTCTCAATACATAGTGAATGTGTAACTATAAGGCTCTTCATTCATTGTAATCAATGGAAAATTAAGGCATTGTTCAGTGAGATCCCAAATACAACATGACTGTTCCATTTGCTTTGTCGTTCAGTGAAACAAAATGCAGTTCCATTCCATTTAAACCCGCAGATACATTGTAATAAGGATAGTTGTGCTCGATGTCTAGACCTTGCCACAGCCTAATGAATTTGTTTGGACTTACCCTCTTACCCTTTCCTCCGGTTGGCTGGCACAGCACAGTGAAAACTTCAAGAGAGACTACTGCAGTGGGCCGGTTCAATAAACACTATAAAACAATCTTGTTCTACTCTATACTAACTTTTGTGTACAATCATTATGCAATCACGATAGTCCAAGTACTGTACAATTGTAAATTGTGAAAAAGAATTTAGTGTATACACTAGTGTATAGTGTATGTATGTATGTATTAATTATTTAACTTTTCATCGTTGCGAATTCATCAATAGGCCTAATTTGATCAAGATCAAAGATATACTTGGTTAGCTTACGTCTCTCTCAAATTGAGTACACTGAGAGACGCTCCTTGCTAGTCAAGTGCAGATACCCACGTAGCTGCTGAAAGTGTAGTCAGCCTCAGTGCCTGCATCTTATGGACTAACATCAAATTTGTGATGAAAAATAGTAATTGTTAATATATCTATTCAACATATCATCTGATGAATAATGAACCGAATGTTGGCCCAGAAGGTTAGCTCAAACCTTCTGGGCACATAGGCTGCTGAGTCAGCCTGACTACTTTCATCCTATCAATAAAGGCAGAAAAAGCCCCAAAAATATCTTTAAAAAAATCTTTCTGTCCTAATCCATCTGATCCAACAAAAGGATGAAAGATTGGAAACTGTTATCAGTTTAAATTTTAAACTGATACAGTTTCCATCTCTCATCCTTTTGTTGTGGTGATTTGGGTGAGCTTTCATCATATTACCCTTAGAAAAACAAAACAAAAGCCAACCCAAAAACCTCTGTCTAGTGCCTACCCGACACGATTTGTTTCACTTATTTTGTTATTTCCCTTTCTCATTAGAAGTAAAACCTCTATCTAATCAGACATGTCTTTTGTCTTATTGTTTTAGATTAAAGTACTGTAAGCGGTGGATATTAATCTTGCTCTGTTTGTATAATACAACACAAAGAAAGCCAAACACAAGCACATATTAGCATTTCAGGACTTCTCTAATGGAATCAGCAAAGTCTTTTCGTAGGTGTTTTTTTCTTTTTCCCCTTCTTTTTTATCGCTTTGTCTACTGCTTTGGACACAATTCGTCAATACCGGCCTGCTTTCCATTTTAATCAAATCTTTGTATACCACTACATCTCTGAGGCAAATGTTGTACTGTTTTATTCCACTACAATTATTTGAAATTACAGTATCTTGCAGGTTTGCAGATTTTGATTATTACAAAACATACAACCAATTAAGTTTTATGTTTCTTCTATTCCCAAATAGCTGCATGCTATTTTCAAAAGCTTTTTGATAAAAACACAGAAAAAATAAATTGTGTCAGGGGTGGACACCTTTTATGATGGAGAGGGCCACTATATTTCCACACTCACTCCAGAGGACCACTATATTTCCACACTCACTCGAGAGGGCCACTAGCTATATTTCCACACTCACTCCAGAGGTGGCCACATTGCATATACTTATATTTTGAGCCAGTGTTTTTGTAGCCCAAACATTTAGACTCTCGTAGAGGTTTTTTTCGATTCTGACGAATCTCTCTACGAGAGTCTAAAAGACTAGTCCCTCAAAAAAAGTCTTGTGTTTACGTTTGTGCCTCAAAATCACTCTTACCTTGTACAAATGCAAAATCTAAAATCGAAATAGTTTTGCCCCACATGTCCGGCGGGTGTCCGGAAAACAATTACACCCGTAGGGACCGTAGTTTTCAATAAAAAAAATATTTTAATCCACTCCGTCCATACTCCTCCATTGTAAATGCGCAACAGAACATTGGCCGAGGGACTAGTCTTTTACACTCTCGTAGAGAGATTTGTCAGAATCGAAAAAAACCTCTACGAGGTTGGGCTAGTGTTTTTGTATGTTTACTCTAGTCACACTATGAATACAGGACTTTTATAAGAGAGCATTTCTACAATTGTGGTATTGCTAGTATTACTAAAGTAGAATTTTGAATAGATAGATTTGTCTGTGCTCTGGAGTCTGGACACAGCGGTCGATACGTCCCGCTTGCCTATTTTGTCACTGTCGGGCAGAAACCTTGTATTCTCCATATTGTTATATGTTTTTTAGTAAATTAATAATGCCCAACCTCACCATACAAGAGTGTCACACAAACGCAGTGAAAATAGCAGATCTACATACGTTCATTATGAGCTTGTAGATCTGCTGTTTTAAAATGTTTTCAAAATTATAATTATAAAGGAAGGTTTTGGACATAGAAGGTTTCCACCCGACAGCAACGATTGAACAGAACGCCCCTTGGAGAAACACAAGCTGCAAGCCCAGACATTATTCTTTATCTGCTGTTTTCCACCTATAGTATCAATAATCTGAATCTAGACAAAAGATACCTCTATTTTCTGGATTCGCTGACTATACCCTTTTATAAAAGGGAGATATTTTCTAAATAAACCCTTTATCCCTGCCTGTTACACAGAATAAAAGGCCAAATGATCAATTTACACTTGTCCCCATGCTGTGTTCACAATGGCAGCTACAAAGCTACAGGCTACCATTAATTTCCAATGGAAGCCAGTGGCATGATGATACAAAGCAACAGACTGCCACCATTGATTTTCAATGCAAGCCACAGTGACATGAAGATTCAAAGAAACTACTCTCTCTAGGTCGTCCTCAGACGAGCCCTCCATCGTCGCCTCCAGTCATCCCGTTCTCCATACATCTGGCTATACATACTGAACAGTGGTTCTCAAAAATAACAGATATACAAGCTCACAGCATGTCACTTTGTGCCGCTCTGCGAGCTTGTACATCTGCTAGTTTTTTAAGTTTGAGAAGTGTTTGAATCATATTTTGTTCAAACATTAAATCATTTGAATCGTTTTGAATTTATTAACTTTTTTCTCTTTTCTTTCTGGGGCACAAAACATTTTCAAATGGGGTCCTCTGCCAAATGTATGTAAATTTGGGGGTCCTTTGAGAACTACTGGTTTAAAAAGAACCACTGCACTGACACAATGCCGGTCGACAGACGTTTAACTTCAAACTTTAATATTATGCCGCAGAGCCGCTTTGCGTAAACACTAGAGTGCCGTGGTCGTCCCAGAGAGGCTGTGATGTTGGGGACAGGGTGACGAGTATAGAGTCAGATCACATGGATGCCAATGGAATACTAAACAGCTCTGCCTGATGCCCAACGGCACGGAACACACACTGAATGATTCCACATGACTGCAATCAAAAGTCCACCTGGATCTCTGCATGGAGTTGATTTGTATTGTAGCACATTTCAACAACATCAACAAGGCAATTCAAATAGCTTCACACAAAATATTAAGAGCATCCAAGCTACAAACCAGGAAGTCATTATTTATGTATTTTAAAACCGGGAAGGCAGCTGTCCCATTTTAGATGTTTGCTTGTTATAGTTTTTGCTTGAATGTTTTATTACAATACATGTTTTAAGCCCTATTTGAACTGCCCGCCTATATAGGACTGCTAATGGGGGAAAGTAACTATGTACCTTTACTGTCCTTAAGTACCATTTAGAGGTATCTGTACTTTACTGGAGTATTTACAATATTGTCAATACTTTTACTTCTACTCCACTACACCTCGGATCCACATATTGCACTTTTACTCCACTATATTTATTTGAAAACTTAGTTACTATAGTTACTTTGTAGAATATTATTACAAAACATGCATTAACCACTTATACATATACAGTACTTATACTCACACCCTATAATAAATTTCTGCCATTTGAAAATAGAAGTCGTGATGCGACACATATGTGAGCTTTTAGATCAGCTATTTTCAAAATATTTTTTAAAATTCGAAATGGGACATTCTGCATAATGAGGACTTTTACTTTTGGTACTTGTAAGTACATTTTGATGCCAATACTTTTATACTTTTACTCAAGTACATTTTGGACTATAGATCCCATAAAATTACATCTGGCCACAAAAGATCACAGGTTACTGAATGTGAAGGAGGAGGTACTGGTCAGTGTGTCACCTCCCCCTTCACATTCAGTAGATCCTGTGATTGTTTTGTGGCCAGATGTAATTTCCTGGGATCTAGTAGGACTATAGAAAATAATAAAAAAGAAATCGCCATAACATTTCGTAAAAAAAAATACATATTTAGACCCATGTTCGAATGCCCCCACCCCCTGTCAAAAATAGCTAAAATAGCTAAAATGAAAGAAAGCAGCAAATGAAATAAAAAAATAAAAGAATAAATAACACTCATCTTTTATTTTCTCTAATAACAACCTAAAACATGGACCTTGGTCGAAAAAACCCAAAGTTGTCCTTTAAAACAGTATGTTTTACGACATTTCTACAAATCAACCGGACATTCTATTGTCCACCAATGACACTCTTTCCTTTGAACAATAGCTCTCCGCCACAGTGAAAACTAAATCAGCGTAACGCAGCACTTTTCCATTAAACATTTCCCCTCCGGGGGAGGGCTTTGTCCCCCATTGACATACAATTTCCCAAGACAAGTTTAGCGACCATTCTGATTATCCTCCACACAACAATGCTTCATAATAGAGGGACGGCACAACAATGGACCCTATTTTCCCCGGCAATTTTGTATGCCTCTTAATGCCAATAACAATGGATGGGGTCAGATTCTTGGGACGGTATTCATTTTTCAAATTACATAATGAAAATGACGGCGCTCTCGGTTGGTTGCAGTGGTAAAGTGCCTGCTCACCAAAGTGGAGGCTGTGGATTCAAATCTACCGCTGTGCATCCAGCTTTGTCGGGCGTCAACTCTACACGAACACAATGGCCCGTGTTCAGGGTGGGTTATATCACTGCATACAGTGAGTCGTAGTGAGTCAGTGAGTGGGATACAACAGCAGTGAACAACACACACAAATATTATTTTTTTTATTTTTTATCCCACGATTTTTGTAACCCATTTTGGTGCCAATGCCTAAGATGTAATCCTAGGCACTACTCTCCCTCTGCCAACCTGGGGAGAGAACCAAACTGAGCTCAAGCTTCCTTCAATGGATGAAGAGGAGTGACCAGGCCGCTTCTTATCACCTGAAAAAGTGGTAAAAAGTACAAGACAAAAACCTATATACAAATGCAACAGTATTCATATCAGTTGTTAGATTTCAGCTTTAACACATAACACATTTTGTCTTTATCTCTACCAATCACTGAGGTAGACTTCCCACATTCAAGGGTGAGTTTGATGTGCTGTAGTTCAATTATTATATACTGTACGTACGATATATGGTTTCTATGTTATCTAACATAATACAGTAATGTGACCATTTCATAATAGAGCGAGAACTGGGCATTTGCATCGCTGCTTATCGCTCCCTGCACTTCAATAGTGTTTCAGATGCGCATCGTGTCATCTCTGCCAAAGAATGGAGTGAGGAGCTTATCGCTTCGATGCATTTCAAGTTGCGTTTAGAGTAAATGGCTGAAAGTGATGTGTACTTTGCATAGATGAAGCCCGGGCAGTGTTCCTGTTTGCCAGAGTATTCCAACAATGCACATGGGGATGCCTGCACGGACGAACAGACAAAGAGACAAAGAGACAGACAGACAGACAGACAAAGAGACAGACAGACAGACAGACAGACAGACAGACAGACAGACAGACAGACAGACAAGCAGCTGAGACTCTCTGATAAGCTCCCAGCCAGAGAGAAAGAGACTAGAAGAGAGGCGACACAACACACAAAGACCGAGAGTGAAAATAAAATAGTGAGCCAACAGCGCCGTGTGATTGAGAGGGTTCCATTTCACACTGCAAAAAAGCTGAGGAACGGAGGGAGGAGGGTGAGGAGGAAGTCAACAGGGGAGGGAGGGAGAAGGCGGCGTAAAAAAACCCAACAACACACGTTGCATTGAGATGCTGCCAGCGGGGGGGTTGGTGACTGCCGCACTGCAGGGAAACCAACCGAGTCTCAGTCTGAAGCCTGTGTTATACTTTTTCTGTGAGCTTGTACATATTTTTGCCGTGTGACATCATGGTGTACAACCAAGCGTAAATACGGTATATACAATGCTCTCTCTCTTGTTTTCAGCACCATGGAGAGCGACTCCACTGATGGAAATTCCAAAGATATATAACAGACTTCATTCAAGTCTCTCTTGTAGTGTTTGGGAGGCTTAAGATCCCCTTTTAAGAGTTTATACTGTATTATTAATATTTTTTTAGGATAAACAAGACTGGAGGATTAAATAAATTAAGAATTATAAAATAAATTATAAATTTCTGTGACAAAACATTGTTCACTAGTTTGGGTACCGGGATTCTTTTCTCTTTTGGGTCTCAAGCTAAAAAGTTTGGGAAGCAGTGAGATAGAGCATGATCATTCTGGCTCTGACTCTTAGCTTTGGCAATTGTATTGGATAATTCTCAGTACACATAAGGATTATGTTGCTGCACATTATTTCAAGTAGAGAGCGGCCAAGTCAATTTGAATTCAATTTACTGGAACCTGTATTGTATGCATCCTGAAGAATGTGTGTGTATGACGAATGTACATCCAACTCCTGCGTTATTTTCTGAAGGCTATTTCAGAATGACACTTGTTTCACATACTGTACAGTACAATACACAACAGTGGGGATGCATGTGAATGTATGCACACTGTCAATCTGTGTGCGTGTGCGTGCGTGCGTGCGTGCGTGCGTGAGTGCGTGCGTGCGTGCCACGACTGCCACGTATATGTTTAAGCTATTCTTTATTCATACAATTGCTCAATTATTCACAAAAAAGTATAGTTTCTCAGGTTATACCATTTGAAATGGTATACACTGAGAAACTATACTTTTTAGCTGTCACATTGTCTTGAAAATACATAATCTAAGAATATGTATTTTCAAGATAATGTGACAGCTACAGTACATCAGGGGAATAACAAAAACAACAATGTTGTTTCTGAACTTCGGGTCAAGGGACCTGTTTTTTATTTTTATTTGTATTCTTTTTTTCGGAGGGTTCCAGGGGGTCGCAGGCAAAATAATTGATAGCTATTTCAGTATATGGGCAGTGCATTGATGTATTGATACTAGCATTCACTCAAGTGCCAGGGTTTGTTCACCACTGCATCTGGGCATATGGCGTCGCATAGCAGGGTTTGAACATTAAGAAAAGAAACATTATAGTCAGGAGATATGTCTTCAGTATTATACTGTATCATTTCTATTTCACGTACCACTAATTGCTCCACTTTTCATGTTTAGTTTGGGTCACAGATAAAGCCAGTGGAGATAGAGCGGTCGGTTAATTTGCATGAAATTCCGTATGGCATTTCTCCATGACAGGCACCAGTACCCTACCCTGCACTTACTGTACTGTCAAACAACAGAATAGTTTCAAGTTTTTTGTCCTTTTTTAAAGCAGGACATTTTATTTTCTTCTCCCAGTTTTGAGGGTCTCTCACGCAGACGAGTCGGTCCGCACACGTGCACTTTATCCTTGTTTAGTTTAGCTTTTATTTCACTTTTTTGTTATTGTCTAAACTTTTGGATGACCCCTGCACAAAATTGCATCAGCCTGACAAAGTCAGGAGTGAATGTGCTTTTGCGACGCACAGCACTCGCTGTGAACAATGAATGAGGCTCATTTAACACTCATTCTAATGCAAGTAGCCTATGCCTATATCACAATTCAATGGATCTTCTCTGTGGATGCCAGCCGGCCTGTCTGTTTGTCCAAGAGTTAATCCTTCAGTAATGAGTTTGTTCAGCCAATAATCTAGGAGTTAATCCTTTATTAAATCTGTTTTTAATCGATAATCTATATGAGTTCATCGTTCATTAATCTGTTTGTTCTGTCAATACACTATATAACTATATACTGTATCCTTGCCTAAACTTAGAAAACTTTGAGACCTGAGATTCAAAGAGGATGCAAAGGCACTTAAAGTTCCTTCACTTCACCCGTTTTTGCAACCAGATCTTATTTTAATGATGTTTGGGTGACAAGAAACACTTTCCTGCATGGGGTTTTTATGTGTGTAATACGTGTTTTTAGATATTTTAGTATTGCAAAGTGCCAGTGATGTCACAGACACTTTGAAATACTAAAATATCTAAAAACACAAATTACCCACATAAACCTCCCCCAGGAAAAGTGTTTCTTGTCTCCTAAACATCATTAAAATAAGATCTGGTTGCAAAATGGGTGAAGTGTCCCTTTAACAGATTCATGAACTACAATAGCAGACACATGCGATTGATTATATGGGCACATTTCCTAAAAATGGTGACTCAACCAGACAATATGGTTGTCACGGAGCGACTCAAGAGAAGTTGGACCCAAATGCAGAACAGACAGGTAGGAGCAGGTCAGGTCAAATGAACACAGATTTATTCTCCATGAACACACATGAACATGGTTACAGGACTGGAACATAACACCATAACAGCATCTAGCAGGGAACACATGGAACTGAGGGTTTAAGTACATACAGGGAACCATACACAGGTGAACACAGCTGACAATCAACATAGGGATTGGCTGGGAGTCTAACGGGACACAGGAGGACAAAACTACCACTATCACAAGACCTATAGAGTGTATAAACGGAAGTTCTGGAATTTGGCAGAAGTACCGCTCAAGGAAATGACGTTGACGCTTTACAAATCTATTTAGATTCTCCGTGAATGAAAGTGTTGTGATTGGTCCAAAAATATCGTATCCAGGGGAAATACATCTGACGGATGTTCCGATCCGAGACTTCCGGCTGTACACTCTCTGCCTTAGGTCGTGCCAGGCTTTTCTCTTTACAGATGAATAATATAAGGCTGGGAACGAGACTAGAAAACTAGTAATCACAGTGAGACAAAGCAGGCAACAGTTACTAGGCAAAACAAGAAACAATACTACAAAATAAGGTACAGGTTTCTGTGGACGTTTTTGACATTCAACTTCCCAGTAACTGACAATATTGACGTGTCTTCATACGTCACCAGGTCATTTAGTTTAATTTAGTTTATCAACTACTGTCAGTTGTGGGCGGCAGTGACTCAGGAGTAGAGCGGCCACTAGGGAACCGGAAGGTAATGAGTTCGATCCCGGGTTCCCCCAGAATTAATGTCAAAGTGCCCTTGAGCAAGACGCTGAACCCCTAAGTGCTCCCGATGAGCAGGTTGGTGCCTCGCATGGTTTCCTCTGCCATCTGTGTGTGAATGAGTGAATATAATGCACAATCAATCTATGTAAAGCGCCTTGGATAAACACACTATATATACATTTACCATTTAATATTATTTTAGCTGAATGCTAAAAATGTCAGAAACCGGGTTCAATATGAGGTAGAGTAAAGTTACTTGCAATTACGTGCTGTTACGGGCACATTTTAAATAAAAGTACTGTAGCAATACCACAAAGTATTATGTGTGTTTAGATTAAAGCCCTGCATTCATTATTAAACGTATTTAACTAAGTTTGTACTGTAAATTCATTATTAAACTACGTTTGTAATTGTACTGTAAAAGTACAAACGTATTGGAAGCAAAATATCCGCAAGTACTCATTATTGTAGTATTGAAGTAAGTATTGAAAAATGGGCATAAGTAAAAGGACCTCAAAATTGTACTTAAGTACATTACTTGACATTTTCAGAAGAAAAGCTGTCAGCCAATGTCCTCTCCTCTATCTCAGTGCAGGACTCCTTCAATTACATTTAATTTCCAGAAATATAAACAGTAATTTCCAGTCAACTTGTGAGTTTAATTTGACATCAAATCAGTTCTTCAAATGGGTTTTCTGAATAGAAACATTTATTATTCAGGCTGCAGTTCCGTCTGAGATACATTTTCTCCATGAGACTGCAAAAGCCATGAACTTCTTAATCCGTTAAGACCGGAAAAGCATTGGTGTCACGATTTTTAGCATTATTTTATACTGTACTTTGGCTATTCAAAAATAGCAGATAGACAAGCTCACTTTGTGCAAGTCGTTGAATTTAAAGCGAACATTTTTTTAACTGAAATCTGCTTCTGGAGGTCCCCTCAGACGAGGGTCGGCAGCCAAATACATAATATTTTGGGGTTCCTTGACATGAAACAGTTTGAGCACCACTGACATAGAACTGTTTTAGAAGACATTTGTAGAATGCACCTCAGGTCTTAATGCGTTAACAATGATGGGCCGTTGATAACAAGAACTACGCCAAGATGGGTTGACAATTTACAGATAGCTGTTAAATGATTGGGGTTGCATCAGGTGAACCAGAACTGATTAAAAATGAAAACAAAGGACGGATTGCGCTTTAGTCTATACGAATAACCTTTAACGTTGATTAGAAAACTTTGGATAAATCTATTGTCCATGGGTTATATTATCACTGATGAGTTTTGAATGTCATGTACTTGGGGTTATGGTGATTATTAATCGTCATTTTCCGACGGAAACCTTGTATGTCCAAAACTGTTACTTTTCAGTTATGGATCCAATGTTAAGCTTAGCTTAACATTGGATCCATGGACTTAGCTCTAAGTCCACACACACAAAGCTGCACTATGTAACTTTGTATGTAACTAACATTTTTACTTACCATTGAGCCCAACAGAGCCTGCCTCGATCAGCTGGGGAACACAGTGGCATTTCGAAACACCATGCACCATTCCGACGCACCACCTCTCCGAAACACCAACATTCCGACGCATCCCAGGCTAGTGTCAGGGTGAGACATGTCATTTCACACGATCTAACTTTCTCAATAGAAGGGCAATGAGAGAATATACCCCAATTGTATATAAGATATATTATTGTATTAACATACACTAACATACAGATTGTGACACTGTTGTATGCCAAAGTAGGGCATTCATAAAAATAAAATAACATAAAAACATAGAAAGTTGAAATATGGATACAAGGTTTCTTTCTGACAGTGACGTAATCATTTTACAATGGTCCATTCATTCATACATTGGGAGAAGCACTGGCCATATATGGAGCGTGTCTTGAGTGTACCGGGTTTGATGAGGTCAGATCAGCATATGGGAACAGAACAGGTCAGCCATATGGAGATCTAAGGGTGGCAGCGGGGGCAGTGTCTTGAGTGTACAGGGTTTGATGAGGGCCCAGGTAGGGCGGGGACTTAATTTTCGGGCCTGTTGAGAACTCTAGTTTTCGCCGACTGCCGGGCGCGACTGCACAAATAACTTTGGGGCAGGCCCGTCTATAGAGTTTAAATGGACAGGTATCAGTCAAAAGGAGGACATCGAAGAGGAAGGATGGATGGGGATATGCTATACTAATATTGATGACATAAAGGATCTCTATATATGGGCTTAAGTGCGACAGCAGGCCGCATTTACTATGTTATGATCCCTGATTTAGCCTTGATGTCATAGTGATGTCACGAGACCTGGGCACAATATATGGGGGCTTTCCCCATGTATGGGGATTTTGAGTGACGAAAAACGCCCCATGTATGGGGATTTTGAGTGACGAAAAACGCACGATTCCATAGTTAACTGCGACCTTTGGTCGCAATAATTGAAATTGGAATTGTGTTGACGTGGAAAGATTGTTTTGTTAAATCATGTCTATGAGGCCTATTGCACAGAGTTTAGCTATTGTATAGTTTAATCACGTCTATAAGGCATATCGCACAGAGTTATGGCTATTTTGCGAGCAACCCCTGCCACTTAATTCCCTTGCCGAATGGACTAGATTGATTTGGTCCACTGTTTATATACGCGTATTATACGGTAGGTATTTCCGATGTTGGGCACGATCACACATTGATTAGAAGAACACGCGCTGCATTAATCATATCAAAAAAAAGAAATGGGTACGAGACAGAAAATGAGATTTGAAATTGCCCGGATAAGCAGACCTATGGATTCACATGGGACCAGTTGGTGCTCCGCTAAGTGATTTAAAGACGATTGGAACGGTAGCTGTCAGGATAAATCATCCTAGGTAATGAATGCATCTGTGCTCAGATGGACTGGAGGCTCTAAGCAGGGCGCCCTGCTCCTCTTACTGCCTGCTTCAGTTCTGGGTAGTGATGGAAGAAGTATACTCACATGTTTAAATTAAAGATGGAGTGCCATAGTTTTGTCTGTTTTGTATGTGTCTATGGAGTTAACATCACTCTAATAGACGCCCGGGTGTGGTTATAATGTTCAAATATGTCTTCAGGGTGTATTTGTAGTTTCTTCCCAATCGAAATACACCACTTTAGTGACACACTAATATCATCCCCTCCCCTAACCCCTCCCCAATTATCAAACAGCTGGGGGCGTGGCTTCAGTTCAGGTGGGTGGTGCTAAGGTGAAAACCAGTTATACCAGTTATAGCACTCCGTCTTCAAGTAAAAGTATCAATACCCTACTGTAGAAATAGTCTGTTACAAGTACAAGTTTAAAAAAAGTACAAAAGTATTGGCCTCAACATAGTAGTAGTATAGTAAGTAAAAGTACCCCAGTATGCACTATGCAGAATGTCCCATTTCACAAGTTTTCAAATGTAAATTATATAAAAATACTTGGCAGAAAAAAACAAACCTGAGATTGGTACATTTCCTAAGACGTGAAGGTAGTAAGGATGGGGCCCTATTTCTTTCCAATGTGGCTGCTGTGCATAGAACCTATTAACAAGAGCTGACTCACTAGATAATGACTACACTGGAACCATTCTAACACAGGTTATTTTTTTTCCCTGAAAAGTAACAGTTTTGGACAAGGTTTCTACCCAACAGTGAGTGTATGACAATCTGTCTTAGTTAAAGTAGTGCCTCCAAGCGGAGTTAAATGTAGGCCTAAAAAGAGGTTTTGGAGTGGAGGAACTTTAAGATTTTTCTGGGCAATCAGTTCACACTGTTATCAGTGCAGTGATGAAGCTATAGACAGGCCCTGGGGAGTTTCACCACCTTGTCCCGTGTGCTCTGAAATATGAGCTAAAAAACAAGATTTATGCTTTACCCCCAAGATTACAATGCAATTTGTCTTTGTATTAGCTCTAATAACTCATTCCCTTAAAATGCCAACAGTAGGCTATTTGCCTTTCTAAAACACCTTTTTCAGATCGTATTTCTAAAGGAGGAAGGAGAAAGGCATCATATCGCTTGACTGCAGAGTTACTGGCATCAACTTTTAATTAATGATCGTTAGGAAACTGATACATTGTTGCATTTCTCATTAGGGTGTCGACTCAGGGCACAGTAGTAATTAAATGCTCCCCATGGATGCAGCAGCCTGACAACTTTCACGCACGCACGCACGCACGCACGCACGCACGCACGCACGCACGCACGCACGCACGCACGCACGCACGCACGCACACACACACACACACACACACACACACACACACACACACACACACACACACACACACACACACACACACACACACACACACACACACACACACACACACACACACACACACACACACACGCCTCAGTGTTAGCACTCGGCTTCTCATCTAATTTCGACAAGTTCCAACCAACATTTGTTTTGTTTTTTTGCAAACTCAGCACATGCATGTGTTCACATCAGTGTTAAAAGGATCCCTGGCTAAATAAGACAAATACTGTATGCCTTAAAACATTATACTTGCCCTCTATAACTCAAATTTAAAATTAAAAACACCTTAAATATTTTATTTCTTTCATAAATAGAGAATATTTCACTCAATAGGAACTGCTCCTGTCGCAAGTTGATATGTCATATGTCATATGTCCATGTGTGGTCCAGCCCTATGGAATATATGGAATGCACGTGCTAATAAAAATATATTAAACATATTGCTTTGATGCTCATATTAACTGTAGGAAGTATTACATTTTTTTTAAATTAGCATATGAATTCCATACATTCCATAGGGCTAGACCATAATGGCCATATGACATCATCAACTTGCGACAGGTATTTAAGAAAGAAATACAATAATTATGGTGTTTTTATTTTTTTTTATTTTAGTTGTAGAGGGATAAGGGATAAGTATAATGTTTTAAGGCATATTTGTCTGATTAGCCAGGAGTCACCTGGAGACTCGGGTTGGGATCTGGAACCATCACCAATTCCGGAACCACTTTATCACACTGTATGAGCTGGTATGTGTGGACTTCCTGTCTTCACGTATATTCTGAAATGAATCACTGCTATAGAGTAGAGGTCTTCACGGGTCCAATTAGACCGACCCGTACCCAAATACAGTAGATTCATGAACAATGTACCCAGAGCCGAATGGACCCGCTAGAAGATTGCTAGAAGTTGGAGCTCCGGACCTGAAAAGTACAGTACAGTACAGTACAGTACAGTACAGTACAGTACAGTACAGTACAGTACAGTACAGTACAGAGATGTCGGAAACCAGAGCCGAACGGACCCGGCTATTATTAGAAATATGAGTTCTGACCCCAAGCAGTACCGAGTGATGTCGGACCGTACCCGAAGCCCTGAAATGACCGAATGCCGAACGTTATTATTAACATGCTTTATTTCTTGTTGTTGTTGTCTACACTGCAGCGCTACTACTTCCTTACTAAAGTCACGTGACGCAAGGCACGTCGCAGGCAGCTCGTCTCCCACTGGCCGGAGGAGAAAGAAATCACACCCGTATGAAGTGAGTGAAGTGAAGTGAGTGTGAAGTGTTATCATCATACACCATCTTACATTATCTCTTTCTGGCCAATCAGAATTTGCGTCCTCACCTTCGTCTTCAATATTTGTGTTTACATAAACACTCAAAGATGGCCATTCATTGTCAATGGCATTTAATGTTTGTGTTTACACAAACACTCAAAGCTTGCCATTCATTGTCAATGTCATTTTTAAGACAATGTTTGTGTTTACACAAACCCTCAAAGGTGGACATTCTGTATTTAAGTCCGATGTCATTTTGTAGTCCTAGTTAGCATCTCATTGTAAATAGAATATCTAAACGTGTGAGGGTTAAAATACAATGTTTAAAATGGGTCTTAATGCTTTCAACTCGAGTAGAATTATTAATGTTCTGTGCAAGTGTCCATGACAAAGAAAGTATATAATGTGGAGACAATAAAGACTATTATTATCATTATTATTGAAGGTGGTAAATCAGTCAATTTGCTCAGTACAATATTTCGGGGGCATATTTAGAATGTGTGCAGGGTTGAATCTAGTTTCCATTAATGAGGATTTAGTTGACACAATGAAATAAAATGGCGATAGTATTCCGTGTGGGGCAGACGGCCTGTCACAGACAGATTTGGGAGACCAGTAGCTTTGTTGTTGCAAGGAAAGCGGTAAAATGAGACTTTCGTGGTTGTTTTCGTCTCAGATATAGTCCGACGGAGGGACACAGTATAACTCTATGGGGACACAAAAGCGACACAAAAGTAGGACCCGGAAGTATCTCAGGAGGGGCGCTCACGTCACGGCTAAAATACTGAATAGGAGGGGCTAGCGCCTCAAAAAAGGTCCATCCGGGTAATACTAATAGTGGAACCGTCATTTCACGGTCAGAGTCCGGAGACCCGACCGGGTCGGATCCCAGGTATTTTCGGGCCTCGGGTTTACCCGAAGACGTCTACTATAGAGATTGTTCAGTTACAGGGTCTCCCTGCCTCTCCAGCTCTTTCAGAAAAATCAATTTCAGGTGGGTCACCAATCAGAAGTGACCCATTTTGTCAGCTTCAATTGTTCCAGTTCCAATATTGCCTTCTTATTTCATAATGTCATCTCTTCCTCTTGTTTATCCTGTGTGAGTTCTCTCTCCTGATTGGATACAATTGTATCCAGACTTGAAAATGTATGTTACGTTAAGAGCTGGAGAGTATCGCTGTTAAAGCAATGACTGCTATCGGAATATAGAGCCAATAACTCTTAATATGTTAATAAAAGAAAATCACTTACTGCACCTTTAATATGCCAAGGCATTCTCGGGCCAGTGGGACATGTTGAAGGCCTATGTGTCACTTTATGTTCCTAACACACACAGGACCTGTGGGATAAACAAGAAAAAAGAAAAGAAAAATAAACTATGTTAGAGCAGGTTGGGACACTGCTGGGAAAATCCTACTTTATATCAAAACACTGCACAGATGACCTATGGGATTACACAAAATATATATGTTCAGCAGGTTTGGTCACACGGGAAATAATACTACTTTATATCACAAGCACGCTGTGGAACAGATGCACTCGTGCTCTCTCTCTCCTCCACAATTTCCATTTCCACACAAGCTAGCTCAAAGTCTAGTGGGTGGACTGTCATGGAGCTTTCCGAGTACGTTTGTAAAAAGTTGTGTTCTGTGCTTTGTGACTCGTTCTGTTCTCATTCCAATAAATCTGTTCAACTCCACTACTGTAAAAGAAAAACAATAACTTCACTCACCGGGATAACTGGTCCGGTTGAATCTTAATTTCTTAACCACTAAAACCCTTATTTTTTTTTTAGAGAAACAGACTTGAGTTACAACAGTACTTTTTGCCGCCTAAACCTCTCTCTTCAACAAAAATACGGTAGTGTTTGAACATAAAATACTTTGTAGGAAGGAGACAAACATTTATGTGAGGACTTAAGCTCTTCAAACTTTTCCATTTTAATTGCACTAAAAACTATTGCTCCACACTCCCTCAGGTACACCATACTGATCACCCTTCCCAATTAAAGGAACATACCAATGAACTATTAAATACATTTTGCCATTCATTAATTTCAACATAGTTTAACCTCTATATCCTACACTTCTTCTTCTACACTACAATCATTATGAATTAAAGCAGGATTTAACGGATACTAATAATTCCAGAAACGTGAAACTGACCTGTGAGAAATGTTCTTCTATATAAAGTTTCAGTTTTCTGTGGAAGGTGGCAGTGTGGTGGTGCGTGTGACCCGTGTCTGTGTGTGTCAAGAGGTTAAGTCACTGTTCAGGCCATGTTGCCACATCTGGACCGGCAGCCGCGAAACAGAGCGGCAGTGGAGTGACAAAATCCCACCACCTTCCCCGGCAGGTGCTGCTGTCCATAGTCTGAAGTAGCTGCACTGTCTGCAGCTGCTGTCCATGATTCTGAAGTTACAACCGCAGCTGCTGTCCATAGTCTGAAGTAGCTGCACTGTCTGCAGCTGCTGTCCATGATTCTGAAGTTACAACCGCAGCTGCTGTCCATAGTCTGAAGTAGCTGCACTGTCTGCAGCTGCTGTCCATGATTCTGAAGTTACAACCGCAGCTGCTGTCCATAGTCTGAAGTAGCTGCACTGTCTGCAGCTGCTGTCCATGATTCTGAAGTTACAACCGCAGCTGCTGTCCATAGTCTGAAGTAGCTGCACTGTCTGCAGCTGCTGTCCATGATTCTGAAGTTACAACTGCAGCTGCTGTCCATAGTCTGAAGTAGCTGCACTGTCTGCAGCTGCTGCCCATGATTCTGAAGTAACTGTAGCTGCAGCTGCAGCACACATAGCCTCTGGTGTGACTATTCTCAAGGCAGGCCCCTGAACAGGACCAGAGAAAAAGTGCGCCTCGCAAATTAAGTTTGTGACGTCTGCGGTGTTTTGATGCTGCATGAATACATGGCCTCCTCTGAGGAAAATATATACTGATGAAATGAGTCAACAGCAGCATGATCAATGCTTCATGTTTGAGCATTTGAATCTTGAAAATAATATGAAAATATTTAGAATATTTTTTAAACATTTTCCATCCAACCATCTTCAACCGCTTATCTAGAATCGGGTCGCGGGGATAACAGTTCCAGAGATTTCCAGTCTTCCCTTTCCAGAGCAACATTAGCAACTTCCTCCTGGGGGATCCTGAGGCGTTCCCAGGCCAGTGTGGAGATATAATCCCCCCCATCTGGTCCTTGGTCTGCCATGCGGTCTCTTCACAGTGGGACGTGCAGCGAGTACTTCTCTATAGGGAGACGGTCGGGAGGCATTCGTACTAGACCATCTAACGTTTAGATGGTCTAGTACGAATGCCTCCCGACCGGGCAGATTGCCCGCGGATCACCAGTTTGACACCCCTGATCTAACCTCTCACGTATAACTGAACTCACCCTATCTCTAAGCCTTAGAGATAGGGTGAGTTCAGTTATACGTGAGAGGGTCTAAGGGCACTTGTATCCGCAATCTTCAACATTTTAACGATTTTCAGATGGGGGTCAGGCAGCCAAATATTACATTATTACATACATATTACAGGTCATTGGCATGAGAGAGGTTGAGAACCACTGCCCTATAATCTATAACTCCATAATCCAACACATTCCCACATTCAAATAACCACAGAAACAACACCAAAGGGGATAATCGCTCTATAATGTTAAGAATAAAACAAAGTTTACTTTGTGACACTGATCAAGTATACTACGTTTGTTCCATTGATCCAAGCTGTAACACAATTGATTGATGCATCTTTCAAATAAACGTGCTCTGAATGTTAAGTGGTTAGATGGGTGTGCTGCGAAAAGGTTGCTCCAGACAAGGTTGAGAGCCACTGCATTAGACCAGTGGTCCCGGGAGCGGCGGGGACCACCAGTGGTCCTTGAGGAGGTTCCAGGTGGTCCCCAGCTAAATGATGGTGAGTTGGTAACCAAATTGAACCTTTATATCTTTAACTCTTTAACTTTAAGAATTGTTATTTTGATCAATGTTTGCCTATTATCACTCCTGTCGATACCATGTCGATACAGCATGGAATTGTGGACAAAGTCGTATCGAACTATAACAAAAAATTCAAGATCTTTGGTCTACAAGGCTATATCATCAAATGATGGTCCATGGCTCAAATGCCAAATAAATAATGGACGGAATTTTAGACTATAATGCACTTAGAAAAATTATTGACGACAGATACTTGTCCAAAATGACGATGTGGTCGATTGTAAGTGCAGTGATGTAACAGTTTAATGTTGAACGAAGCAGCGGCTGGTAAATGGGACAGAACAATAAATGGGATAATAATCTATCGTACAAAACACCAATGGAAGCCGCTCCCTACTGGCACGGTCATTTGTTCTGCATTAGCAGATAAAACATCCAACAGGGAAATGATAAAAGGACCAGTTGCCCTTTTTTAATGAAACATTCTCTCAGTTGTGACTGTGGTGCAGAAACATCTCCATATTTAAACCTTTTATGTTGTTTTGGGTTTTTTGGTTAATCAAATACACTATTTCATCATCATACAAGAGTGTCACACAAAAGTAGTAAAAAGAGAAGATCGCGATGTGACTCATTGTGAGCTGCTATTTTTATGATTTTAAAATGTTTTTCTTTTGTGTAGTTTTTTACTCAACTATGATTATCTGAAAACTTCATAGATTAAATTGTTATTATTACAAAACATAATAATTAAGCCTCATGTTCTACTTTGTTTATTTCAGAAACAGTTGATTGAGACATGCTGTGAGCTTATTATTTTCAAAGGATTAAGACAAAATTAACAAAAATAACTTGTAAAATGGAACATATACTGCATAATGAGTAGGATACTTTTACTTTTGGTACTTTTGGTATATTGATGCCAATCTAATACCTTTTATCCAAGTAACATTTTCTATACAGGCCATTTACTTGGAACAGAGTATATCTACAGTATATTGCGTTATTGGTACTTTTACTTAAGTAAAAATTGAAATAGTACTGTCAAGAAGTCATTCAAGTAATAAGGAAACTGTTCCCTCTCCGCAGGTCAGCTGTAAAAGAGAAACTTTGTGAAAAATGATTATGCTGGAAATTTACTGAGGCGATTGCAATCATAATTCAGCACTGATTTCGAGCGTAACCCATGAGCCTATCTGCGTACAAAAGACACCCGGGCCTTTCACAATAGGCTATACAGCACGGTCGCTTTAAAGCTGTTTTAAAATCACTGCTTGATTTTCAAAGGGAGGCTATTATATATCCTGACAACGCAGAGAAGGAATGCAATCAAGCGGACCTTAATTTTGGAGGCAGCTGGCAATAAAAGAAGCATACCCGTCAGAGAAGTGAAATAATTTCAGGAAGGGGGGGGGGGGGGATACACTCTGCAGCTGTGACTGTAACCAACCAGTATCGGTACTTTAGTTTTGGATATTTGTGAATTTATTTTTTTGACTCCACTATATTTCCACCTGTTGAAAATATTATGAAAATAGCAAATCTACAAGCTCACAACCTGCGTTCCTTTTTAACACAAAAGAGTGGGTAGTTATTGCTCAGAGGAAAAAACAAGGCAAAATCCTGTATACTTTGGACTTGTTTCAAAGCCGGTTGCTAACCACTTGGATTCGCCAGTGTTCAGCCGCACTGTGATCTTCAAACCAATCATTTTATTTGGGCCGACGCCACAGTAACCTCATCCAACTGCTCAATCTGTTGTGCTGCTGCAAGGCCAGCGTAGTGAAACGGCAAGGAAAAAGTATCAAAATATGGACATACTCAAGTAATATGACCCATTAAGTAGCCTACTGAGGCTGTTTATACTTAATTTAATTAATTTCTTAAAAAAAAAACACGTTCTATGTCAGTGGTGCTCAAAATGAATTTGGCCACCAACCCTCATCTCAAATGTTTTTGTTCCAGGGACCCTCTGTCTGTCTGTCTGTCTGTCTGTCTGTCTGTCTGTCTGTCTGTCTGTCTGTCTGTCTGCATGCATAAAGTATTTTGTGTTTTTCATTTCAATTTCACAAGCCCCACAGAACAACAAATGTAGCCTAACTAATCCATCTGATTCAGTTGTCTATTTGTTCACCAGTTCAACATCAGATTATGCACCACTGCAGTGTTAATCTGGTAATGATGATGTTTGTTTTATTTATTTTTTTATGAATCTTCCTTTGATAAGAGAATCAATTATGAACATCTGACAAAATGACAGAGTTGAATAGTAGGCCGTCTTTCATGAGGTGCAACATTTGGAAGGCAGTCATACAAACCAATTGGCATGGGATCATAAACATCTGACTCAGTCATAGATCTTGGTCACTGTAACCATTGGGATAATGTGTACCAATTTGTGTGAATTTTGGACAAAATGTGTGGGAGTACTGTAGTCGCAAATGGTGTGTTTTGAGCACAACCACCAACCAAATTAGGCTATAAGTAAACAAAAAGAAAGCTATCTGACTGACACACTGGAAAAAGTCTACGCAAAACCAGAGCAAAATGGAATGCTATTTAGCTCTAAACAGGCATACCAGAGAACTGTGACTGATCCAAAAAGCAGGAAAACGTTGAACAATGTATGCACACTCTCGGTCAGATTGCGATTGAGAAAGGCCACCATATTATGCAGACCTGGCTCCCAAGATAAGACAGACTTCACTGTGCACCCACTTTGCACACAAAATGAGGTAGAAACTGCTACATTTCCTAAACCACTTGCCCACTGCACCAAGACATCGGAGACACATACTTCCCACGGATCACTATGTCTAATGCAATTCAACCACCTTATGGACTACAAATCATTGTGTGTATCCCTGCACTGTTTATACCAAATTACCTTGGTGCATATAAAGACTACATAATGAACAGAGCAACTACCTTTAAGAACATTTGAATAAATTGCTGCTATTTGTCGCAAAGGGTTTATACCAAGATAATGCAAAATATTGAAATATGGCACTGTTTCAAAAGTTTATGCCAAGCTAACCTTTCCTATATGGATGTATAACTATTTCCCATGCCAATAAAGCTCCTTAAACTCGAATCGAATTGAAAGAGAGAGTGGGGCGGGCAGGCAGGCAGGCAGGCAGGCAGGCAGGCAGGCAGACAGACAGACAGACAGACAGACAGACAGACAGACAGACAGACAGACAGACAGACAGACAGACAGACAGACAGACAGACAGACAGACAGACAGACAGACAGACAGACAGACAGACAGACACACAGACACACAGACACACAGACACACACACAGACAGACAGACAGACAGACAGACAGACAGACAGACACACACACAGACAGACACACAGACAGACACAGAGAGAGAGAGAGCAGTAAGCATAACCCAGTATAGTATACTGAGTGTGAGAGAGAACAGGTATAGA
Organism: Electrona antarctica; assembly: GCF_951216825.1. Classification (NCBI taxonomy): domain Eukaryota; kingdom Metazoa; phylum Chordata; class Actinopteri; order Myctophiformes; family Myctophidae; genus Electrona; species Electrona antarctica. Next base: position 18,237,353 of record NC_136796.1, on the reverse strand, counting down.
GTGAGAATTTGCCATTGATTTACAGACCAGTGATTCTCAGATGGATTACTAGTGCCCCCTAGGCGTAGTTCTGTGTACTATACCTAGGAGTACTTTGGGTTTTTGATTGATTGATTGAAATATTTATTAACAGTTTGCAGAATTACAGTACATTTCAAGCACAACTGTTAACTGTGAGTGGACGACCCAATAAAGCATTACACTGGTTTACAAGAGGGTCCACCTTTTTCAATTCATCAAAACATTTAGAGACGTACAAATAGACACTTCCATATAGTCAAAGAACAGAACAGGAATTCATCATAAATGTGGTAAAAAGGGAAAAGAAACATACAGTGAGGGGAAAAAGGGGTGGGGGGGGATTCCGATTTTACGGGGGCCAGTTTCGAATTGCAGCCGTCTGTAGGTGCCCTTTGAGAGCGGTTTTGAAGGAGTCAAGGGATTTGCATGTCTTAATGACTGTTGGTAGGGCGTTCCACATTTTGGTGGCATAGGAGTGAAAAGAATTTAGTCCCTTGTTTGTGCCGAATCTGGGTTGCACATGGTTTGTTGCACTCCCTCTGGTGTTGTGGGTGTGGACTTTGTTAACATTAAGGAAGTATTTAGATCTCTGGAGTCTGGAGCCTTGTTTTAAGGACCTTTGAGGTGCTGTGGTACCAAGAGGTGGATGCATAGTCGAAGAAACCTTGTACGAGGGCTCCTGTCTTCAAGGTGTTTTGTTGACCAGTGAGGAGATCCTGTAAGCTGTAAAGGAATCTTGTTCTTTGGTTGACTTTTTTGATTACGTTGGTGGCCATTATATCACCGGAAAGATTAGCTACCAGGATGGAACCTAGGTAGGTAATTTCATCTTTACGTGTGATAATATTGTCACCCACTCTAACCAAGAAGCCATCTGCCTTGCTGAGATTACTAATTGATCAAAAGAGAATGGATTCAGTTTTTCCCAGGTGTAAGGATAGTTTGTTATCAGCGAGCCAGGTGCAGATTCTACCGAGTTCAGAGCTGAGGGCCTTTTCAACCTGCAGTTTGTTCCTGTCCGAGACCAGCAGTGCTGAGTCATCTGCGAACAGGAACAAGTTGATGTCATGTCGTTTACATATATTAGGAACAGTAAAGGTCCTAGTATGCTTCCTTGTGGAACGCCACAGCTCACTGGGAGGGGAGGGGACAGTGTTCCGTTACCTCCACCATCTGTTCTCTCCCCTCCAGGTAGGATTGCATCCAGCTCACTGATGTGCTATCAAAACCAATTGCTTTTAGCTTGTTAACCAGTATGGAGTGGTTCACGGTGTCAAAAGCCTTTTGGAGGTCCAGCTTGACCATTCCGCAGTATTTGCCAGCATCCACCTCGTGTTTGATGTGGTCACTCAAATAGAGGTGGGTGGGATGTTCTTAAACCAGATTGGAACTCGTACATTAATGTATTAGTGGCAAGATACTTTTCAACCTGTTCATAGACTATTTTTTCCATCACTTTCGAGATGGAGCTTAGAATAGGAATAGGGCGGTAGTTGCCGGGTTCTAATTTACTCCCTTTCTTGTGCAGGGGGGTTACTTTGGCCAGTTTGAAATCTTGGGGGTCCTGTCACTGTTTGATGGAGAGGTTTACTATGTGGGTGATGATTGGAGCTATAGAGGTGGCTGAGTCTCTGAGACATTTGGAGGGAATATTATCATGGCCAGTGCTGATCCCGATAGTCAGAAACTTTTACAAAAAAAATAAATACATATTTTTTTCTTCTTTTGGTTATGAATAATGTATCTGCATATAAAATCTCTCAAATCTGATCATCGTTTTTGTAATCCCGGGACAGACCCCACTTTTAAAACCACTGCGACAGACAGACAGACAGAATGAGATATGTGCAAATGAAACTGTCAGGTAGCCTATATTGTCATTACAAAGCCTCAGTGCAAGTCAGAGAGAGATGGAGAGAGCTGTTAGTTGGAGTTGTTTAGTCAAACAATGAGACAACGGTTGTTAACAAGCCATCAACACACTGAGAGTGTGAACGACCCAGTCAAATCTCCCTCAGAGAGAGAGAGAGTCACAAGTTACAACGTGACTTGCTTTGTTTATTTGATTAGTTAATTATTTATTTGAATTGTTTTTATTTGTACAGGAATACAATCCTTTGACTGTAAGTTCTGTTAGGCTACTTAACTCTTAACTTGACAAACGCTCTGCGTTGTCATGACAACCACGCACACTGTTCATGGGAATACGTAGGGGATTAGGTAACATCTAAAGTGACAGTCAGATGTAAACAGCTGTACTGTAGCCTGGATCTTTGGGAACTTTTTTCAAACTATTGAAAAGTTGAGTCCATATTAAGTTAGTTGTTAGCCTATGTTGTCAATGGGAAGAGGACAATCATGCCTTCATGTAGAATAAGAATATGCAGTAAGCAGGCTGCAGGCAGACACTGCTACTTGTGCCCTCAAGCCACAGAGCTTTTCTAGAGCACAAACAATCAGGTAAAGGATGTCTGGCTTTGCTGTGGCTGTGTTTTGCTGTGTTGGCAGTGTTTTGCCTTGAAATCTGCTAAAATAAAAACACGGAAAGTCCTCCCATATCCTTATGTCCCTCCCAGTTATAAAATGCCCCCTGCGCCCCTGACCACGAACAGAATAGTGAACAAATAAGGAGCTGGGTGAGAACTGAGGATGAGTTGAGCAAACCTTATACGTACCTGAACCAAAATAACCAAAATGAGCCTACCTCCCTTACATACATATAGATGCATTTGCCCCTTCTTTTGCAATCCAGGGAGATATGGGTTGGGAACAGATGGAGACTAGGCAAAAGGGAGAAGTGATCCGCTTGTGGAACCGTCTCATTAATCTGCCAGAAGATAGGTTAACAAAAAAGGTATTCAATTGGGATAAGGCACACAATGGCCCCTGGATGAAGGAAGTTTTTTTCTATTTTTAGAGATGTTTGTTTTGTGGTAATATCAATAGGTTGAAACAAAAACTATTTAGTAATTACAAAGATAAATGGTCAAATGACATATGGTCTACTCTAAACCAAAACTTAGATCATATGTCCAGATGAAGCAGTGTTTTGGTACTGAGAACTGGTATTTTCAGCAGAAGAGAATAGATTATGTATTGTATGTGACCTAAATGATGTGGAAAATGAATTTCATTTTATGTTTTATTGTACCCTGTATGATGATTTGAGGGGCCTTTCTAGCGATGAAAAACGCGCATCGTCGCGTTTTGACTTTTCTAGCGATGAAAAACGCGCATCGTCGCGTTTTGACCTTTCTAGCGATGAAAAACGCGCATCGTCGCGTTTTGACCTTTCTAGCGATGAAAAACATGCATCGTCGCGTTTTGAACTTTCTAGCGATGAAAAACGCGCATCGTCGCGTTTTGACCTTTCTAGCGATGAAAAACGCGCATCGTCGCGTTTTGACCTTTCTAGCGATGAAAAACGCGCATCGTCGCGTTTTGGCCTTTCTAGCGATGAAAAACGCGCATCGTCGCGTTTTGGCCTTTCTAGCGATGAAAAACGCGCATCGTCGCGTTTTGACCTTTCTAGCGATGAAAAACGTGCATCGTCGCGTTTTGGCATTTCTAGCGATGAAAAACGCGCATCGTTGCGTTTTGACCTTTCTAGCGATGAAAAACGCGCATCGGCGCGTTTTGACCTTTCTAGCGATGAAAAACGCGCATCGTCGCGTTTTGACCTTTCTATTGTCGAAGAACAATATTGATGTAACTAAGAGATTTGCTGAGTGAGCTATATTATATATACAGATTTAGAAGGAACTAGAAAAAGTGCCCCTCGGGGCACAGGTCTCCACCAGGGCAGGTCAGGTTGTGGCCTCCTGGTGGCGCTATAATAGGCCAATGTGAAAAGGGTGCCATTTCTTCATACGCCTTTGATGGCAATTGGATGATTTGAGACATTTTGTTCCAAAAATGTGTTTTGCAGAAATCAACCTGTTGGTGGCGCTATAACAGGCCAATGTGAAAAGGGTGGGATATATTCCTCAGCCTAGTAAGAAAATGTGTGAAAGATTTCACGTAAATTGCATGCTGCGTTCATGATTTGAGGCTTTTGTTCAAAACGGGGCAATCTTGCAAACTGTGAAAGCCAATTATAGCCAATTAGGATGGAATATGAAATATCGGACAGATCCGACTTGAGCACATGACCATAGAGATACTGTGTAACGATTTGTGAGATGTTTGGACAGAATCTGGAGGAGTAATATCAAAAAATGTGTTTTACAAAAGTCGGCCTCCTGGTGGCGCTATAAAAGGCAGATGCGGAAAATGCAGGTCAAAGGTTTGTCCTTGGCCTCTAGGGAGTGTGCATGCAACGTTTCACGCAGATCGGTGCAGTTTTAGGTAAAACATGTGAAAAGCTGCCTCATGGTGGCGCTATAACAGGCCGTTCTGGAAAATGTGGGGCAGAGGTTCATCGTTGGCATCCAGGGAGTGTGTGTACAAAGTTTGGCATCGACCGGGTTAACGGTGCCGGAGATTAGCTGTACACACACACACACACACACACACACACACACACACACACACACACACACACACACACACACACACACACACACACACACACACACACACACACAGACGGAGTGCAAAACATACTCACACGGACAGAGTGCAAAACATACTCTCTCCCCATGCCTTCGGCCTGGTGGAGACAATAAGCAAAAGCGTGATACGGCAATTCCTCCTCCTCCGTCCGCTGTGTCTCCTGCATGAGTAGGCGAGAGTCGAGATGACACTTTGGTGTGTGTGTGTGTGTGTGTGTGTGTGTGTGTGTGTGTGCGTGTGTGTGTGTGTGTGTGTGCGTGCGTGCGTGCGTGCGTGCGTGCGTGCGTGCGTGCGTGCGTGCGTGCGTGTGGGCTGCAATGTTGCCAGGTGCGTGTAAGTAACCAGGCAAGCAACTGTGAGAGCCAAATCAAGTGTGGCTGGAAATATGCGGACTTGGCAACTAGCGGTGTGAACTAGCGGTGTCAGTCTACCGGTCGCACGTTTCCCATGAAAACATTAACCAGCCGCTTTACAAGCTGCTGGCAAAATGCCAAATGCACAAGCTCTGAAGTATAAATCTCAATTCTACCTCAGACAGACAAAGGAAAAAACACACACACACACACACACACACCCTTCCAAACTATTTAACAAAACATTTGTTCACTATCAGAGTTACAGACCCCTAAGGGTCCATTTGGTTCATTGCTGTCAATCGTTAAGCTCGGGAGGGACCCACTGGAGATAGTTGGAATTGACATTTGGCTGTTATTGTCCTTCTTGTGAAAGCAAAGTGGTGCAGCGTAATTAATTTCCCTCTGGTAGCTGTCACTGTTAGCGGTTGCCACACTGCTCTGCAAAAGATGCGTATTATTAAAAGTTGTATGACTGCTGGCACAATGGCGTGGCCATTGTGCAGGGACATTACGTGTACTGTCAGGGGTGGAAAGTAACTAAGTACTACTTAAGTACAATAAGATAATTTACTTTATTTCAGTATTTCAAATGGTACTTTTACTTCTACTCCACTACATCTCAGAGACAAATATTGTACTTTTACTCCACTACAATTATTTGAAAACTACCACACAACGCCCTACATTTCGACCATTTGAAAATAGCAGATCTACAAGTACTTTGTAGCTAGTAAAAAAAGCTAATGTTACTGCTGCCGAATTAAATAAATTTTCGCTAGAAACAGACAGGTATCAAATATGACTGACTGACCGTCATTTACGATACATACTGTAGACAGCTCCCAGACAATATCGCCAAGACAGTTTGTTTATTTTTGGACCAACATGCTTATATGAGACAATTTTAAGATGACCCCGTGTTATTCTCCATAGAGAAAAACGTCCGTGAAGCAGGGGATGAGCGAGTGACGTCAGGACTTCGGCGCTCTATAGCCGTTCTACAAGCTCACAACGCGTCATATTGTAACATTGGCTATTTTTGGTACTTTTCGCATGACACCTTAGGACATTAATTTACAGAACAAAATTATAATATTATGGTCTCTGCCCCACAGCAACGACATACAGTATAATAATATCCTCTCCCGCACACTGAAACGTAGTTTCTAGTATTGACATGACTGGAGTATTCAATGGAGAATATATGAAACATGAAAAATGCTCCCTTTATCCTACTAAAATGATTTCTGACAAAGGCCAAACCATATCTGTGGAAATCTTTGTAGTGCCGGAGATAATAATAAAACTTTAACCTTGTATTCATCCCTGAGGGAATATAGAGCTTTTCACACAGCTTTTTCACAGTTTCACACGCATGCATGCACATGTTAGTAGGTAAGGCCTATTTTGTGAGGACATCTTAGGATGGCGATTTTATGAATGCCGTATTTTTTATTATTATTTTTTGCATGTTTAACCATAAGCCTAAAGATGAGAAATTGGCGATCTACAACGCATGTAGTTGTCGGTTGACTCGGCTTGTAAATCTGCAATTTTTCGGTGCACAACATCAAACGTGAAACTGAGTATAATCAAGCAAATGCTAACACCTAAATCTAAGAAAAACACTTGTGAGGACCAGGAAAATGGTCCTCTTTGTGGACATTCGGTCCTTACAAGTATAGTGATACAAAGTTACGCACACACACACGTATGCACGCACGCACGCACGCACACACACACGCATGCACGCACGCACATGCATGCACACACGCAAACGCACACTATGCGGGAGAGAAAAAGAGACACTATTTGATGTTAGATTTAGCCTTTCTTTTTGTTATGAATACACATTCTTATCAGTCCTCTTCACATTGAGCATAACAGTAAAATGAGTCTCGCTGATGGAAGTGCATGAAATGCAAGACTCCTGAGGGGCGCCGCACAAAACACACATAAAGTCCCTACATGTCCCTAGTAGAATGAAACCACGGGAGACAGTAGATGAGTGGGCAGAAGTTTAGAGTGGCCACACATTGCAGGCAAACAACAAAAACGAGTATAATTTGCTTTCTAGCCACTTGGCACCATAATGTTTCACTGTGATTTCACAGCAACACTTGATATGCTGGCATTCTGCTGTTCACTGCAACACTTCAAAGTCAGAGAGAGAGCTAGCTGCCGCGCTGCTTGTGGTCTTGTCCCAGAACAGGAGCCTGCATCCTTAAAACAGACGCATATTTCCACATGACTTGAGCACAGGCTGCAATTCAGTGCTTGTTCTAAGCGACTTTATCCTTGTTTTACTGTGAATTTGCTTGCAAATATTGGTAGTTGTGGATTTTTGGGGGGCTTGGGCTTCATTTTCGTCACCGCTAAACCCTTTATCCCTAAACTTTTTTGCCTTTTTTTGTAACTATTTTTACAACTAGCCAATCTACATTGACACGTTGTGAGCTTGTAGACTATTCAAAAATGTTTTGCAAAATAGTAAAAAAAAAAAAGGCAAAGAAGTTTAGCGATAAGGGGTTTAGCGGTGACGAAAATGGAGCCCCTTGTCTCTAAAGTGTAGTTGTTTATTTTACCTTGCTTTAGATAACCATTTTAACCCCTATATGCATCGGCTATTTGAAAACAGACGATGTACAAGCTCACAATGTGTTGCATCCCTTCCCAACACGTTTGTATATCTACAATTTTCGAAACAATCTTGATAAAACCAGTAAGACGTCCTGGGGGGGGGGAAGCGACAAAAAAAAACAGGTCTGGGAATGCTGATGTAATTAAGGACTTTTTTTTTTTTTTTTTACATTTTCGGGTCGGGTATAGGGCGTAAAATATGTGCTAATTAGTAAGGCCAGGTGGGGCCATGGACAAGCCCAGTTAGGGCCAAGTTAGGGCCTACGTAGGGCCGGGCCTTAATTTTCGGGCCTAGATTTCGCCGGCTACCATCTAGAGTTTGAATGGACACGTATCAGTCAAAATGCAAACATCGAAGAGGGACGACGGGTGGGGAAGGATCAACATATGGAATGTCAGAACAGGTCAGCTCCATATGGAGATCTAAGGGTTTGATGAGGTCAGATCAACATGGTGTCCGTGAGGTCAGATGTAGAGTTGCTGGCCGGCTCCATATATGCAGATCTAGGTGATGATCCAGTCTTCTCCATGTATGGCTATCCAGGGTTTGATGAGGTCAGTATCGTGATCTTCATACAGTATATGGAGACGGCCATATATGGAGTGTGTAATCTGCGACCTATGGTCGCAAAAACAAAAAAGACAAATCTGGAATGTTTTTGAAACATTGTCCATCTTGTAAAAAGATTTATGGGGGTCCTTGGCATGAAATACATCATGACCTTGAAAATGTCAAGTTTGCCCTAGTCGTCTATTTTGAGGCTATTTTCGTAGACCGCGTTTCTCTTCACAGGCTGCATTCTAAATCCCAAAGCAGACACATTATTAGAGGTTTTGCTCGTCCATAACTCCAGGCGCAGACAAACATGTTCCCCGACAGACTTGATGCAACAGATGAGTTCTAAAATCATGCCCCCAAGGCGAGCTCTCATGTTTTGAAGCCTCAGAGGCTGGCCGCTCCGTGAGAGCCAAGCGTTCAGATAAACCAGCGAGCAGCAAGAGGGATGCATGCTGTAATCCATCCTGAAATATGAGAAATGTTAGTAGTTGGGAGTTTGGTTTCATTTGGTGCCTTGGGCTACAGTTTGTCTGGCTCGCACTGCACCTTGGCTACACGCAGAGGTGGAAACTGAAAGTAACTAATTACATGTACTCAAATGCTAAGGGTGGGTTCAATGAATCGATACGGCAATAATAGTATCGTATTCCTTGGCGATAATCATATCGATACAGAGGTTACCATATTGATATGCCAGTAAAGGCTGTGTGTGACGCGGCATAAAAACAAACAAACTTCAGCATCAGTTTCTGCCCGACAGTTACAATATATATTTATCCATCAATTTATCCATTTATCAATTATTTTTACTTTGATGGAGTGCTTCCAATTTTCCATCATTTTACTTCTCCACTACATCTTAAAGCCAAATATTGTACCTTTATGCCACTATTTGCATTTATAAACGTTGTGTGTGGAGCGTCGCCCCTGGTGTTTTACGGAACAGAGAAGAGTCGAGGACGCGTGGAGCGCTGTGAGTCAAGCTATGTGAGCTTGTCGATTGGCTATTTTCACCGAAGATATATTTAATGTAGAGCGAAAACAGAAACGTCTCTATAAAGCCTTGAGGGAATCCACTCATATAGGGGTTAAGTGATTAAGCTTGTGCCTATATGAGTTAGAGACAATAATAATGAACCTATTCTTCTTGATACTTGAGAGGCTAACTTAAGAAATATGGCATCATCCCCTTAGCCAACCAGTCATAGGCCTACTTAACATGTACATTATAAGCTATACTTATGGCTTCCACAGCATTACAGCATGATGACATTTTGCCGTTTCAGTGAATATGCTATGCAACATCCCAGTCATTCCAATTGCTCTAGCATGATTCTACACAATGGATCTGCAGTTTGCCTAAAGCATGATTCTACTACAGTACACAATGGATCTGCAGTTTGCCTTTAGCACACAGAAAGATGTTAAACGGCTATCCAGAAAGCCACTTCATCCCTGAAAAGAAAAGAAAATAGACATATTTTCATTTAGTCAGTGCATCTTGTGTTTATCGCTCCCCAGCCTTTATGGGGACAATACTCAACCCCAATACGTGTCAAAGTATATATTTCCTGGTCAATATACAAGTAAAAATTGTGCAGGCAAATTTGTACTTGAGTTAAAGTATACTGGGGTACTTATTCTAGGGAACTTATTAAAATGTAGAATTGTACCACTCATAATGTGTTCTGTTGTGTCTCACAATGCATTGGCAGGTCACACAATCTAATGATAATAATGTTAAGGCATATTCATACTCCAGTATTAGTGCTATACCAGGACCATGGACATGCAGGACAAGAAAACACATGAAAAGATGTAGCTGGCTTTAGACCCAGTTAAGGATATAATGGAAATCAGCTCAGAGTTCCAGCTGGCACTACTGCAAGCCACACAGGCTTGATAGCAATATTTGCCACTGAGTGTGAACTGACTGAACAAATGGAACATTATAACGGAACATGACTTTATAAGAAGCAACATCTGGTAGGCGGGTGCTCATATTTGTTAATCTGTGTGTGTGTGTGTGTGTGTGTGTGAGTGTGAGTGTGAGTGTGAGTGTGAGTGTGAGTGTGTGTGTGTCTACACTACAGTATGTCTATGTGTCCATGCATGTATGTGTGCCTGCATGCATGTGTGTCTCAGTTTAAATGCAGGACACAGACAGCTTGCACATGCGTTGCCGTTGATATTAGTAGAGCAGAATTGGGGAGATGGTCAGGGGTTCAGTATACGGTATATGCAGCTGCGATAAAATATGTCATAACATCCTTGGACTGTATCAGCTGTGGCAGAGGATGTGTGCATTGCCTGCATTACAGAAGACTGTGTTAACCCTGTTAACGCAGGAATTTATGCTGTAATGAGATGATATACGGCCAAGGGATGAAAGGCATGTCAGCTGACTAATTTATTTTTAATCACATCTGAAGTAGACAGGTGAAGGCATTAAATGCCAGTGGCAAGTTTTTGTGAGGGCCACTATGTGGCCTGAACCTCTAGTGTTGTCACGGAAACGGTCGACAGCGTGACGTTAGGCCATGACGTCACTTAGACTCAAACGTGACCAGCTCCTAAGAAGAAATACAGATCCTTAGGCTATAAGGCCTCCCCAAATACGAGCCCTTATAGACTCCTTTGATGGTTCCCTATAAGTATAGGAGATCTCAGTTACAAGTAGGCTATAATTGGTATAAGATTAAGACCTGTGAAGTACAAAAGACTCTTTCTTTCCAATGGCTGCTGTGCTTCGAACCTGTTTGGATGCATTTAGGCTACACACTCAGAGTTACAGAACTGTGGCGGTCCATTTGGACCAACAGTGGCCAGCTGGGCAGACCCTAACGGGGACATGACGAGCAAATGAGTGACGCTTGTGACGGAAAACCGTTCGCGCAAATATACCCATTCCGAATAGGCTTCCCCCCACACACTGTCAAACAAACAGCCATCTAAAATTGCATTTTAGAGACCCCCCCCTCTGCCAGCAAACATCACTATGACGTGTTCTGCTTTTTCATTCAAAACAATTTATTAAATAAATGTAATAAGATGAAATATGGAGATACAAGGTTTCTGCTCAAATATCAATGTTATATGTAGCCCACTATGAAAAAAATAAAAACACGCAAGGCAGCGAAGAGTCTTTGATCCTGATGATATAATGGAACAGGGGAGGCGGTCTGAAATGAACAGCGTGGCGGGTAGGTGGTCTCAAATGAAACATGTCGGCATCGATTTCTTTTCTCAAATACTCTGTATGCTGAGTGACGTGTTAAACGCACGGAATCCCTCTGGAAATGAACCTGCATTGATCCCACAGAGGTTTTCTAGTCCATAAAGGCCGTTTCATTAGGGCCTCAGAGAGACAAATTGGCACTCGGACGTCAACTGGTGCGTGGTTGACACATTGACACAACCCTAGACTAGGTAGCCGGCTGTGTGTGTGTGTGTGTGTGTGTGTGTGTGTGTGTGTGTGTGTGTGTGTGTGTGTGTGTGTGTGTGTGTGTGTGTGTGTGTGTGTGTGTGTGTGTGTGTGTGTGTGTGTGTGTGTGTGTGTGTGTGTGTGTGTGTGTGTGTGTGTGTGTGTGTGTGTGTGTGTGTGTGTGTGTGTGTGTGTGTGTGTGTGTAAAATAAACACATATATAAAAGAAACACACACATTGTGTCGCAATGCATGTGAGAAAATATTTAACCTAGCTGCGACACAATTGTATTACATTAATATGTGGTGGGCAGGGGTCCCTGCTTCATCTCTCTCTCAGCTAAGGGGGTCCTTGGCCTGACAAACGTTGAAGACCCAAGCTCTAAGGGGACAGAAATCAGATTACAGCCGTCAGCCGGTATAGCCTCAGCGGACGTGCCTTCGTTTGGCTGAGGCGGGGCACAGAATCCCCTTTCTAGCCTTTATTCTATTGTGTGTGTGCGTGCGCGACTGCGCGTGCGTGCAGTCGTACAGCAGTGCTACTGTAGAGCCGTTTGTTGTCCTCTGCCTCCTCTTTTATCTCAATGCTAAACTAAGTCCAGTATTCTCACAGGGAGAAAGAAAGCATTGCTTTCATAGAGGCTGGCATGAAAGTGGCTATTGATCATCTGCTGTGCGTGCGTGCGTGCGTGCGTGCGTGCGTGCGTGCGTGCGTGCGTGCATCTTGTAGAGCCCGACTCGCTATATTTCACTCCATATGCCCCCAGTTCCCTTGCTAGACATTCCACTTCCTCTGCAGGTATGCAGGAAAGCGCGCGCGCACACACACACACTGCAGATAATTACATTTGGATAAGCATCAATCCAAATCTCTGCGGTTAGCGTTTAGCATTCGGTCGGTATCTCCCGCCGACATGGTGGAATGGAAACGTTTCTCCCTGAGGTTAACCTATCACACCTCTTCACGTCTTTAGCAGCTTGATTGGCTATCGATTTTCTGCCCGCTGCATTAAATTGGTTGGCGGCTCTCGCTGGAAAAAAGTGTGAGAGAAGTACAGTGCTGTGCCACTTCATTTATACCACAATTAGGTAGGTAGGTAGGTAGTAGTGATGCACGTGCCGGCCTTTTTCCATAACCCGCCCATCCCGCCCCGCCACGGGAGCCAACCCGCACCAACCCGCCCCGCAAAACTATATATTAATCAACGACGATTCCGTGTGTACGGTACACTTTTGACTGTGACATTTCCTTTTAAATATCTCTGGATGTTCCCTTAAAGTAGCAGTGCAGACAGCAGTAGGCAGCAGCAAATGGCAAGCAAGGAATGAGCAATGCGACTTCCCCATTTAAATCTAGGAACAGATGAGAAGGAAGAGACGTACACGTGACTGGACGCCGAGGATGCGCCATGACACTCATCGGTGGCAAATACCACACCGGATCTACATGGCAGTGTATGGAGCCCGCTGGACCAGCTCGTGAACAAACATTATTTATGAAAGATTGCGACCTTTGTCATATACTGGTAATCAGTTCAGGAATATAAAAGAAGATTTTCGAAGTCTTTCTGTCCCTGAGGTATCGTGAGATTTGGTTGCCAGACAGGAAACTGTGGGTTTCTTGTGATACTTGGCACGTTCAGAAACGTACTTTGTGCTTTACATACCTCCTATAAAAATACACAACATACATACAACATACATGCACATTGAAAAGCAACACAGCAGACAATAATGTGTTATAACTATTGTGATAACTTGGAACCAACTTCTACATATTTCATGTTCTTGAACAAAACTGTTTATTCAGTTGGTCTGACTATAGCTGACTGGCTTAATTATGCAAGTCAGTTCGTCTCCAAGGTCTGTCTTTGTTCTACTGATATTCAAGGCCCACCTGGGGACAGGAGGGTGATGGTTTGTTTATACTCCTGAGTCACACCTAAGGACAATTACATGCTAAACAGTGGTTCAAAGTGGCCACTGTTGGAGCAAATTGGAGCCGTCATTCTCCCCTCTATCTGTGAACCTGTACTTAATACCGTATACTTTGAATGTAACTCAAGTCAGTTGAGCTGGTCACTACCTGTGGCCAGCTGGCTCCTGTGTGAGCCTGTATGCTGTGCTTTGCTGTGTACTCTGAATAAACCATCAAGGAACATCTCTCATCTGCTGACGTGCCGTGTCACACTTTTCTCGTACTCTCCAGTTTTTGGTTAAGTCTCTGCAGTGTATAATGGTATAGTTCATATACCACAGATGGTGCCTGAAACTCGGCCATGTTGACTTGTTTTTCACGTCGGATGGATCTTTTATATTCCTGAACCGATTATATGACAAAGGTCGTATTCGTTCATAAATAATGTTTGTTTATGAGCTGGTCCAGCCGGCTCCATCCACTGCCATGTATTTCATCAAACTACTGCAAGATTTGCCACCAATGAGCGTCATGGTGGCGTCCAGTCACGTGACCATGTATTTTGCTTCCATCTGTTCCTAGATGTAAATAAGGTGCATGCTCTATTATGAAGTGAGTATATGTGATTGGTTCAGAATAGAAGCATGGAGCTGAGACTGACCAGTGGTCGGCCAGCAGCAACTGCATTGAGTTCCATAACAGAACTTTCTCTTGGCATGTTTGCACCATGTGCAACGCTCATTATCATGTACAGTGTGTCTACGGTAGGCTATACTGTACCGGATGAATATGCTACGAGTAAATATGTAGATACTTTGTATTTTCTTTACTTTTCACAAAAAAGGAATGGTTTTGGACCACCTGACAGCAACGATATACTTACTGTAGCCTATGGGCTCCATCTTGCGCCACCCCTTATCCCTAAACGTATTTGCCATTTTTTACTATTTTAAAACATTTAAAAATAGTTCAACTAGCCAATCTACATCGACACGTTGTTAGCTTGTAGAGCGGCTATTTGTACTATTAAAAAAAAAAAAAAAAAGGGCAAATAAGTTTAGGGATAAGGGGTAAGGGGTGGAGCAAGATATAGGGCATATGTCTGCTCACCTCACTGCAAAGCCTCACTGGCTTTAGCTTCAGACAAAGGCAGCAGGGAAGGGAGCCACACAGTGAAGTGGCTTGTATTCACAGAGTCACCATTTACACCGTCATCTTCAGCCCGTCTAGGATGCCAGGGCGTGGAGCCAGCCCCAGCTGCTCCTTGCATAGCATCAGTGAATCTGGAAGCCTGCATGCATTATGCTAACACTGGAGCCGGTCAGAAATGCTGTGGAGCGACTATGATAAAGAGGGCAGATCTGTGTGTGGTGCCATGGATTCAGTGGAGGCCAGAAATGCTCCTGGCTGCGTGAGGAGTCGGACCCTACAGACCATTCTGTCTGGATCCTGGCTTAATTGCTGAGAAGATTATCGAGAGTTGCAGTACTACATTTAGTGCCTTTCGCCAAAGCGAAATTGCACTCACCCTTTCACACACCGCCAATGTGTGTTTGCATGTGCGTACGTGTGTACATGCATGCCTGCGTGCAAGCATGCATGTGTTTGGTCCGGCGTACTAACAGTACTACAGGCATTAGTCCGACACCCTACCCCAGTTAGTACGTTGGAACAACGTATGCGTCCATGTGCTTGCGTGTATAGAGAGAGAATTATCTTTTGACTAATGAAGTCATCTCTAGATTAGCATCCCAGGAGCTTTTTTGATTGATGTTCACTCATCCGTCCAGAATTCCTCAATGGCAGCATTTGCATTTGAAACTAGGAAAGTGCACTGACTGCGTTCCTTGGAGTGGACAGGTAGCGTACCCAGTTGCCACCACGAGGCCGATTTGAAACATTTGGGGTGATGGTTCTTCCTTGGCCTACTGGGAGTGTGCATGCTAAATTGCATGGCAATTTGACGCTGTGTTCATAATTTGTGGCAATTTGTGCAAAACCGGCCCTCCTGCAGAATTTGTCCAGCGGTGCCTGAGATAAGCCATTTACAGACGTATACAAAGACAGACAAACAGACAGACAGATTCACGGGAGTGAAAAGATAATCGCTTGCCTTCCGGCCAGGTGGAGATAGCTACGGCCATTAAAGGAATAATTCAAATATTCTTTGTCCATACATTATGCTCCCCATGAAGCCTTGAATTAATTTAAATTTCTTTTATTTTTGTCACATTCCTGAGCCAATAACTCAATCTGACGACGCAGGAGCATTTTGAGGCCACGGCAAAATTACTTAAAACATTATATAAACTTTAAAACAACTCTCAAAGTGCAATCACTGGGAGGCATAGTGATGATCCATGTTCAAAGAGAATGTTTAATTAATTATAGTTTTCAACTTAATTTAGTCAAATATTGGATTATTGGGTCATGAATGCAACAATAAACTTTTGCTTTTTAACTGTGTTTTGTATTAACTGTTTTTAACTTGTAATTGGCGATCTTGAGTGCCCTGAAAGGCGCCTTATAAATAAAGATTACATGTATTATTATTATTAATATTATTAATATTATTAATATTATTATTAATTATTAATATTTCCATGAATTCAAGGCTTCATGGGGTGAGTAATTGATAGGGGAAAGTAATGTTTTGGGGTTGAACGTGAACTATTCCTTTAAAACAATGTACGGCACTGCTGGTAGAATAATCACAGACATGATCTAAAGCACGCATATTACATCCGGACTATCAAAAACTAATAAAAGCTTAAGCTACGCTACATTGAGCCAAACCTTGCATAAGGCTTGTGATTTCCATCCAGGGACGAACACAATACAGAAAGCAGTTCCAGGTTTGCGTAATCTGACATAAACAGATGTGTGTGGACTCGTAGCATAGCTGCAGTTTTTTATACCTAACACAATGGCGATTGTGTTTCCTCCATAGTAGCATAGAGGGATCTATAGCCTTAGAACTTAACCTGCAGGATACCGCTCAGAGCTGGGGAATAAAGCCTGACATGACCTTAGACCTTTTTACACAACATTCGATTGTCTGAGAAGTTCATTAGTAATGCTGTCCGTGCAGTCGATCTGCTCACATCACAAAACAATAGTTTGGGAGAAGAGCAGAGGCCAGCGTACCACTAAGATACATTAGAGACACTTAAAGCTGCTATAAGCAATAACAATAGTTTGGGAGAAGAGCAGAGGCCAGCGCACCACTAAGATACATTAGAGACACTTAAAGCTGCTATAAGCAATAACAATAGTTTGGGAGAAGAGCAGAGGCCAGCGCACCACTAAGATACATTAGAAACACTTAAAGCTGCTATAAGCAATAACAATAGTTTGGGAGAAGAGCAGAGGCCAGCGCACCACTAAGATACATTAGAAACACTTAAAAACGCCCAGCTTTCAATCAGAACAAATTCATAATCATTAAAAGGGCCACTTCACCCCTTTTGCATCCTGATCTTATTTTAATGTTTGGGAGACAAGAAACACTTTCCTGGGGTTTTTATGTGGGTAATTTGTGTTTTTTTTTTAAGATATTTTAGTATTTCAAAGTGTCTGTGATGTCATGGACACTGGTCTCACTGCTGGATTACTACAATGACCATAATGCTGCTTTGCTGCACTCACCCCACCGTGTGGAGAGGGAGAGGGCTGTCTTACTCATAGCAAAGAGATTCTAGAACAAGAGGCTTCTTTGAAGTCTTCTTTGAAGTCTATCAACAACTTTCATAATGTTGTGTAAATTAATGTTTGTTTGTTTACACATTAGCCTATCATGTGACATTTAACGACTTAGTCTTACACCTTCAATACTTCATAAACTTGACCTTTGGCACTTTAATTTGTCAGCTCTTTGTTCCCCTATACCAAATCCCCTTGCTGAAAATGGCCGATCTACAAGTTCATAATGTGTCGCAGTGTGATGTATTGTGAGCTTGTAGATCTATTTCCGGGTAATGTTCCCCTCAGGATACTATATAGAAATAGCCGTACTGTATATAGAGGGGCACACCACAATGTATAAAGAGTTACAAGTAAAAATCCTGTATTCAAAAGTACAAAGGTGTTGACATCAAAATACTGATCTACAAGCTCACAATGTTTAGGTGGTTGATGCAAATGTTCTATTAATAATCTAAATCTTTGGGAGTGTGATCTAATTCAGCAATACTGGAAGATGGTCCATTTTCACACTCAGAAAATCCTAGGCAAGGTCCTTAATTTTACTCCCAGTCTATATTTACTGAACCATGACAGTGGTTTGACCTTGGACCCTGACTCCACCCGTTTATTAGACATGTTGACATATCTTGCTAAAAAATGTATTCTGTTACTGTGGTCAACCCCCCAAGTACCCTCAGCTAAAATGTGGCTTACCCAAGCCTCTACTTTCTTGCCTTTGGAGAAACTCACTTATGACCTTCACCAAAAGACAGACAAATTCTGGAGCATGTGGTCACCCCTATGGAACTACATTAGAAATTTGGATGCCACAGAGAACGTATGAGAATGTCCCACTACACTAACTGTTACCTTTATTTTTGAACGGTGCAAAAACATAAACAAAACAAATGTATTTTGGTTAACACAACCCAAGGACCCCCCCCTTCCCTTTTTCTTTTCTTTTCTTTTTACTTTTCTTCAACTTTCTTTTCTGTTTGTTTATTATTTCATTTTTTAATGTTTTTAGTTATCCTTTGGACACTGATGTATATGTTGCCTAGATCCGTCTTGGCATACGACGTCTGATGTATGTATGCTGTAAGGTGTCAATGTAAAAAATCAATAAAAACTATAAATTACAAATAATCTAAATCTGAACAGTAAGTAGTAACTAAATCTGTCAAATAATTGTAGTGGAGTACAAAAAAGTACAATAGTTGCTTCTGAGATGTAGTGGAGTAGTATAGATGCATTGACAAATTTACATAGGCCTATTCAAGTAAAGCAACAACTGTACTTTCATACTTACTTTCCAGCACTGGATAAAGTCTTATCATTCTGTAAAAAACAAAGAACAAGTCAATAAGTTCCTTGGAGGCTCCTACAGTATGTATACTGAGGGGGAGGGGCCAGCCACAGATCAATGGATCATTAATGAGACTCTCATTAAAGATCCAGAGTGGTAAACGCTAGAAGGTCTATTATTTGTTGGGAATGATAAAAAAAAAACACAAAACTCAATTAAAGTTGCTAATTAAATGATAAGAGTCAATTAAATCCCAGGTCAGTGAGAGTCAACTGTGCTATTGTGTAAAGCAGTACTACTATCTAATCATGATATCTACTATATGTAGAATCGGCCTCACGTCTCTTAATGGGCTAAACGATTCTATCACGTACGCGCCGCATAAGGGTTCAGGAAGGCGACACCCATGCACACAGCCTATGCTATGAAACGGAACAAAACATTAAACAACTCCACATGACAGACATACACAAAGTTAAAGTCGTTAAGCAAAAATATATATGTGTTTTTTATTTCTTTTAGAACTAAACAGTTTTTCCTTGTGTTAAAGTACTGTAGGGCACTTGCTAAGTATTCAAAAGTACATGCTTTTAGAAGTACATAAGTATTCAAATGTGCAATTTACACTGGAGTGGAGTGACATGCAGTTGTCTCTCAAGCTTGGGAATCAAACCTGGGACTCATTGTCAGGCATAACTAAGGTCTAAGAGCCTATATGGTCCGCACTTTAACCGGTTATCAATCCTCCACACAGACCAGTTCTGTCCACTTCAAGTCCCTCCACACGCATTGGAAAGGTGTCTAGAACAGTGGCTCTCAATTGGGGTTCTCCCTATATGGAAGAGCCTATATGGTCCGCACTTTAACCACTCGGCTATCAATCCACACAGTCCAGTTCTGCCCACTTCAAGTCCCTCCACATACACTGGAAAGGTGTCTAGAACAGTGGCTCTCAATTGGGGTTCTCCCTATATGGTCCGGGGACCCCCAGGGGTCCTGTCAGGCATGCCCAAATACATAGTGTTGTGATGTCAGAACAGGCCAGCTCCATATATGGAGATATAGGGGTGATCAGGTGGGGTGATCAGGTGATCGACACCGGGCACTGCACTCACTGTGTGGTTGTGGAATGCGTGTGTCGAATTTGAAGTCGGTGAGGCGAATGGTTCTCAAGTTACGTGGATTACATACGTACATATATGTACACACACACACACACACACACACACACACACACACACACACACACACACACACACACACACACACACACACACACACACACACAGAGAGACTTGGTGCATTTATAGATATAAGATAGATAGATGAGAAAATGTGTTAGATTTTTGAAACATTTTCACAACACAAATCCACGGCCAAATAGGGCTACATATTATTTTGGGACATGAAATGAACCACAGTTTTTTAGAAGTTGACATGAGGATGAAGAATTACGGAGAGCTTTTATTTAAATTTCCTCTGTGGCAGGACTACTGTCACACCACCAGCAACAAGCAGGAGCTCAAATGTTCAACGCAGTCCTGCGCTGCCCCCAAGTGACCGTTGAGAAGAACTGACCAGAAAACGCAATTCAGAGAACAGTACAAGTGCAGTAGAGTTATTCTACAAATCCTTACATAGATAAACTGATTAGACAGACGACAGACATACTAGAGAATAAGGCCTCATATACATATCAAATGCATGTTATGTGTTCTGTCTGTGTTTGATGGCAGCCTCAATGCTTTTCCAATAGAAGTCACATGGTTTGACCAAACATTTGTGTTTGATGGCTGTGTTCTGCCAATCAAACAGATTCCAAAGAGGCCTTTTGTGGCGGTTCTGGACAACCGTTGGTCCGGCCGACTCGACACCGGGCACTGCACTCCCTGTGGGGTTGTGGAGCGCGTGTGTCGAATGAAGTTGAGTTGAAGTCGGAGGGGCGAAC
This sequence comes from Electrona antarctica, assembly GCF_951216825.1. Lineage (NCBI taxonomy): Eukaryota > Metazoa > Chordata > Actinopteri > Myctophiformes > Myctophidae > Electrona > Electrona antarctica. The sequence continues at coordinate 18,216,943 of NC_136796.1, read as the reverse complement.
GGTTCTCGAGTTACATGGATTACAGACACGTACACACACAGAGACTTGGTGCATTCATAGTTACAGTAGATTATTAATACATTTTTAATATGTTAAAAAAACCTTGAACGATTACTATTGCAATTTATTTTGGGTCACGCACCTTTTTAGCTTAGATTGACTGCCTGGCCTATATTGAATATTAAGTGTCGTCCGAAACCAAGCAGCCTTGAGTGGAAGTGGCTTATAAAGCCCTCAAGAGCGAGTCTGTGCCGATCTAGACTCGATTGCCTTGTGCAGCCCTGCTCTCTGTCCGCATGGAAACCGCAACCTACAAATGTAAGTACCACCACAAATAAATGATAAATAAACTGCTCCTAAACAATCTTCATCTGATGCAGAATAGACAACGCTCCAACTGATGTTCACAAGGGCTCTTTATTTACCCCACCGTGAAAAACTATAAATTAAACCACACAAACAAAACAACTTTTAACACAATGATTTATAAACACCATGGATGTATATGACATGTCATTTTTGACAGTCACGCTGTATTTCCTTTTTCCATATTAATGAAATCCACATGTCACACAAACATACACGATGCAATGCAATATAACTGTACAAACAAAATAACAGGTAACACAATTGCATGATGGTAACCATGGCAATGAATGGTCTGTTTCCTGTTTCTGCACAAGGAGGGCGAGTGTATTTCAAACTGTTTGTTATACCCAGCACCCTAATCAAGGGAACTTGATTCAGCTGGAGGGGCACTTCCTGACGAGGGAACCTCGCGAGAGCACTTCAAGTCAAGGGACTGGTTTCAGAAAGGGCCCTAGTCTCTGATCTGGTTCCTTTCATCCTTCCTTGCTTGCTGTTCACAGGCGTAGTCCCTCCCTCCCCAACCCGTCCTTGTCCAATAGGCAGGTTAGCAGCGAGGAGACAGGGCAAGCTGTCAACCATAGAGATGCATGTTAAATGACAGGATTTCTCCATATAAATAATCTCCAGTCAGTGATTGGAGGACTGAGGAGTAAGCACCCGTCAACGTGCGTAATACATAACAACACGACACAAGCCTGGACATAAGGAATATACACCAGACTTTGGGGCAAAACTTCATATTTACATTGCTCTGTAACCAACAAAAGTGTGTTCTTACAGCACTCTTCAGCAATCGGTGAGTAATTGCTGATATGAATTCTTTCACATTCTGCACTGCAGCACACGTGATGCTGCTAATTTATGAGTTTGTAGATTAATATTTGGCCAAAGTAACGTGTAGAACCGTGTCAGAACCGCGCCAAATGGTCCAAATTACCCGACAAATAACAGAGTTGTGCTATCGAGTCTTGCTTCGCACTTGAGTCTCGCTTCGCTTGCGTGCGTGTGCTAGCGCGTGCATGTGCTTGTGAGCCAGGGGCCCCTTTCATCAGAAAACCCATGGCTGATAAAGCCTATTTTCACCACTGTTGCTGTTTCTCTTGCTCATTGCTGAGTGGAGAAACAACTCTAGGATGATTGTCTCCAGGTGTGTCACAGTTCACCACCACCCTGCCAGGAAGCAGGCCCAGACACGCCCACTCTACCCTTTTTGAAAGCGCCTCCTCGCCACTCGCCCTACACTCAGTATGCACGTTCACGCGAGGCTGCACCATATTAGGCCCAATCCACTCACTTGCTGACTTAGCTGCGCGTTCATGTGAAGTCTGTGAGGGCTTGAGGGATGTCCCATTTGAAATCGGTAAGTCAGTGAGGGCTCAGCCCCGCCCCTTTATGTGCCATTTGCCAAAGTCAGCATCGATGCTGACTTTGGCCCAATCTCAATTGCCTCCCTCAAGCCCTGAGCCCTGAACCCTCATTGACTTTAGTGACGTCAGCTGTAAGTGCTTGAGGGTGAGAGGCTGCAAGGGCTCCAAATTGTTGTGAAAGGAATGGGACAGCACTTTGAAGATATGAGTCCCCATTAATGACACTTTGCATCACTTTATATATACCTTATTCACAGCCAGTGCCTAGGCCTACTGTACATGCTTGGCCTATTCATGTCTATCATGTCTATTTTAGTATTTAAGCTGATCATTTTATTATTATTCATATATAATAATATTCATTATAAATTGCATTCCCATATTCTTTTACTTTTGCTCATTAGTCATTTCTCATCATGTTTCCCTTATTATTATTCTTATTAAATATATAGCCTATCCTTCCATTCCAGTCCGTCTCCCTTTGAGAACAGTGAGAAAGCACTATTGTGTTTGTTGACATTCTAACCGCGATACATAACTAATTTGCATACTTAAATGATTGACGTTCGGAGGATCACCCCTCCTTCCCCTGGTAACGCTATGAACTGTGGGTAATTTCTTTGCCAAAGTCAGCATTGATGCTGACTTTGGCAAAGGGTGCATAAAGGGGCGGGGCTGAGCCCTCACTGACTTACCGATTTCAAATGGGACATCCCTCAAGCCCTCGCAGACTTCACATGAACGCGCAGCTAAGTCAGTGAGGGCTCATTGAGTCAGCAAGGGAGTGGATTGGGATTGGGCCTTTGACTGACTTTGGCAAAGAAATTACCCACAGTTCATAGCGTTACCAGGGGAATGAGGGGGATCCTCCGAACGTCAATCATTTAAGTATGCAAATTAGTTATGTATCGCGGCTAGAATGTCAACAAACACAATAGTGCTTTCTCACTGTTCTCAAAGGGAGACGGAATGGAAGGATAGGCTATATATTTAATAACAATAATAATAAGGGAAACATGATGAGAAATGACTAATGAGCAAAGTAAAAGAATATGGAAATAAAATGTATAATGAATATTATTATATATGAATATTACAACCCCTATCACACAGGAAAGTGTATTTATGAAAGTAATAATAAAACGATCAGCTTAAATACTAAAATAGACGTGATAGACAAGTATAAATAGGCCAAGCATGTAGGTACTGGCTGTGAAATAAGGACAGTTTTTATAAAGTGATGCAAAGTGTCATGAATGGCGGACTCATCTTCAAAGTGCTGTCCCATTTCTTTCACAACAATTTGGAGCCCTTGCAGCCTCTCACCCTCAAGCACTTACAGCTGACGTCACTAAAGTCAATGAGGGTCCAGGGCTCAGGGCTTGAGGGAGGCAATTGGGATCGGGCCTAAGTGCCGTCCGAAACCAAGCAGCCTTGAGTGGAAGTGGTTTATGAAGCCCTCCGAAACCAAGCAGCCTTGAGTGGAAGCGGCTTATGAAGCCCTCAAGAGCGAGTCCATGCCGATCTAGACTGCCTTGTGCAGCCCTGCTCTCTGTCCGAATGGAAAACGCGACCTACAAATGTAAGTAGGCCTACCACCACAAATAAATGACAAATAAACTGCTCCTAAACAATCTTCATCTGATGCAGGATAGACAACTCTCCAACTGATGTTCACAAGGGCTCCCCAAAGTGAAAAACTATAAATGAAACCACACAAACAAAACACCTTAACACAATGATTTATAAACACCATGGATGTATATGAAATGTCCTTTTTGACAGTCACCCTGTAATTCCTTTTAAATGTCCATATTAATGAAATCCACATGTCACACAAACATATACACGATAATGCAATATAACTGTACAAACAAAATAACAGGTAACACAATGGCATGATGGTAACCATGTTCCTGTTTCTGCACAAGGAGGGCGAGTGCATTTCCAAACTGTTTTTTATACCCAGCACCCTAATCAAGGGAACTTGATTCAGCTGGAGGGGCACGACGAGGGAACCTCGCGAGAGCACTTCAAGTCAAGGGACTGGTTTCAAAAACTCCCAGAACTAGGTCACTGTCAGATCCTCAAACATCTAACATATTGCTATCACATCAGTGACATGGATAGCATAGAATGGCGTAGAATGATAAAAATCATCATTAGAATTTGCCACCAGAATCATACCTATCAACCCCAGTAGCCCATGCACTAGGCCTACCTAGCACCATGCCAAAAATTTAAAACTTGTCACCAAAAGCCAAATCTTATGAGTTCCTCCCCAGCTAAAAGAAAATACATAAACAAACAAAAGCTGCTACCATATAGTAGCTGTCAATCAGGTTGTGAGTGAACTTGTGCCCTATACTTCTAACTGGGTAAACTTTATTTCATTGATGTAGGCCTACGCCTTCTCCAGCAGGTGGCGGAAGGCAACAGTTTTAAAAAACAGAGCAAAACACATGCCTGGGTTGTTTTATTGAGCATGCGCGAAATTCACGGGGACCCGGAAATCTGTTTTGCTTGAGTTCTTAATTTTGTTCTTCAGAGACCACGATGAAAGATGTCAATTCATTAACTACTTGACATGTGTCAAATAGAATAGAATCTCAGTCTCAGGTCGTCGGTAAATGAACAACTGACGTCGGTGGGAGAGGAGATATTGTGCGTTTTGGAGAAAAAAACGAAGTGATTTGTCGCAGCTGAAGCTTGCCAGCAAGCGGCTGGACTGCAGCTGCAGAGCTGATCTGTGAGCCGAGCTGAGTTCTTCCAGAGAGAGGGAGAGAGAGAGAGAGACTACAAACACTACTGGAGCCACATATCACAGTAATCACACTCTGATGGACGGAAAACTACACACAGCAGGTTGTTTAAAACACTGTCAACCACATTGTATTGGTTTTTATTTACATGGCATACAGAATCATACAACACGTCATAACAAAGACAAACACCAGACTGACTGTCTTATAATGCATAATAAATAACTGACCAATCATAATGAGGCAACCACAATAGAACAGTTTCGAGACATTAACATGCAACCACTTGTTTACATACAAAACAGGTTGCATCCACATCTAAATACACAGCGTTGGTTAAAACACAATAACATGTTTACATACCAAACAAACTGAATCCACACTTCAAAACAGCTTCGAGCAGCCCGCTGCTTTAAAAGCTTATTACATGATGAGCTTATATTGATCTGCCTTTTCCATTATTTTTGAAAATGTGTTGACATGACCGATTATGCTGCTACATAATTATAATTGAATAGCTCAAATAATTGTGATCAGACGATTATGTAATAATTATGATGTGTGTGTGTGTGTGTGTGCGTGCGTGCGTGTCAGATTTTGAAACATGACTAATCTTTGATAAAAAAAACCTCCCATATCTGCTGGGCAAAGTACAACAATGTGCAAACACAGCAGCAACACAACCACCCTAAAGAGTAATCATTGTGTGTATTCCCACTGACTGATTATGCTGCTACATAATTATGATTATCTCAACTAATTGATCAGTGTGATCAGATGATTATGTAATAATTATGACAGCACTGACGTGTGTGTGTGTGTGTGTGTGTGTGTGTGTGTGTGTGTGAGATAGAGAGAGATTTTGAAACATGACTAATGACAAAAAAAACTCCCATATCTCCATATCTGCTGGGCGAAGTACAACAATGTGCAAACACAGCAGCAAGATTTGTGAGCTGCTGTGATAGAAGGATATCAAATGGAACACAACCACCCTAAAGACTAATCATTGTGTGTATTCCTGCATCGGGTGATCTCTGTACATAGAAATTGGTTTATTGGAGATATTGACTTTCAATTGTACGTACAGTTTTGATTGTAAGCCTATTGTTCCACTTTTTGCTTTGGCAATGCAAACGTATGTCTTCTCATGCCAATAAAGCCCTTTGAATTGAAATTGTGAGCGAGATAGAAGGAAACACAGTGATGTCGTTAGGTTTTCAATGAAGTGAGTCCACTACATTATTTTTAAATCTCAGTTAATATTGCACTTAAGGTCACAAATAATTTGTCTAGACTCTAGACCTATGTTTTGAGGGTCAAGCATCATAATTAAAATATTCTTAAAGTGCTCACATGTAGGCTACTAATGTAAACCTCCTCTCTCCTCCTAGACCTCCAACTCCTCCCTGTGTATAAGGAGGAGGTGTCCTCTGAACAGCAGGAGGAGAGCCACAGTCTGATCCAGAAGGAACCAGAGTCTCCTCTTTTGGAAGGAAGGCATCAAGGTATGTTACATTCTGAAGACAAAAGGGTTGGTAATCAAGTCGATATTTGTTTACGTGTAGATTTATTTTTCTTTGAATGGAATTTTTAGTACCACTGATAAAAGTAATAAACAACTCATCCTTGCGGTTCAGTGGTTGGCCCACGGTTATCGCCATCAGCTTTGCATTGCTGGATAGACCACTAGAATAATTAATGAAAAGTTAAAGAAACAAAACATTGCCGCTATTGAATAGAATATTTAAGGGACCAAGAAGTCACAAAGTGACTTTGGTCACTTATTAAGGGACCAAGAAGTCACGAAGTGACTTTGGTCACACAAAAGCAGACTTTGGTCTGCTTTTGTGTTTATTTTTCTTCTTCTCCTTCCGCCAAAAATAGCTGTTCTGGCTGAACCGTGCAGTCGGTTTTCGCGAAACGCGGTAATCTGGTAGAGGGCCATGCCAAACAGTGACTATGTGAAGCCCAAGACGATTGGCCAAATGGTGGCGCTATAGCACTCAATTGAAAATGCAAACTTTGAACGTGCATATCTCATGAACCGTTTGACCGTTGGCAATGACACTTTGATACACATATGTGTCTCCTCATGCCGAACAACTTTCGTGTTCTGACTTTTGACCTCTGACCTTTAGATCACCCGCCATTTTGAATTATATGAAAAACAGTTAAAATGTATCTGCTCCCAGGATCTTTAATCAAAAAGCACGAAAACTTCTACACGTGAACTTTGGACCTATACGGACAAATAATCGTAGTTTTTATGAGCCAATGAAAATTGCTGTTTTGTGAAACTTCTTCTTCTGCCTCTAATGCATACATGCAGCGTCATTTGCTTATGACACTTTACAGTATGGCAGAGGGTCATGTCAAATAGCACTGAAACCAGTCTTACCGCAATAGGCCAAAGGGTGGTGCTATAGCAATTTTTTGAAAATGAAACCTTTGAACAGTCATAACTCATGCCTCATTTGGCCAAAATTCATGGCACTTGTTTCCACATGTTCCTTGACTCATGGGGAACATCTGTCACTTTGACAAGTAAGCTCCGCCCTCAGATTTTCCGCCATTTTTAGCAGTTTGAAAAATGCTTGTTGCGCATTGTCTTCTTTCTTGGTCCCGCCTTATCGCTGCTTGCAGCTATATTTGAATTTAGAATACTGGAGACTATGCAAGGTTGGTTTGATTTCAAAGTAGTTATTGTTATTATTGTCCCTAAGTTAAGTCATTGTGAATTAAACTTAAAGAATGTAAATTGTTTGCTTTTTACGGTGGATTAAATATGATAGAAGTGTAAATATCTTTGACGTCAATGGCAAAACATGGTAAAAACATGGCAGATAAGTAAGGTACGGTACATCCACACCGAACGCACATTTTGCTCGTCGATAAAGCATCGACCTTTTATGAATGAGGCATCACCAAATGAGTAGTTTGATGTTTGATGTGATTCACTCGTATCCAAATCCATTTGAAAAAAAAGCTCACTGCTCAGGTCAAATAGGCCTATTGATATGCGATTAAAATGTGATTAATTGAGATTAATTAATCACAAAGCCTCCAATTAATTTGATGATTTTTTAATGAAGTCCCAACCCTATTCTTTATAGATCTAGCTTCAAATTAAAAATCTAATAAAGGTTAAATGTGTCAGATCGCACCGTATCGTATCGTATCGAATCGCATCGCATCAAATTCCACGAAATTCCACAAAATCGAAATCACATCGTTTTGGACCGAATCGAATCGTTCTGTATATAAAATGTATCGTCTCCGAATCGCATCGTAGCCCATGCGTATCGATACGTATCGAATCGTCTTGTAAGGGAGAGATGCACACCCCTAACCTATACGTATTCCATAGTTTTACATAATAAAATACATACTATGCATTTGGCGTTAATCATCGATCATGATGACCAGCACCTGGGTGCATACAGGCTGCATGGCACGTGCAGAGCAAAGGATGGAGGCTGCAATGCACGTTTTAGTATGAGTACTGTGGTGAGTGTGAGAGAGAGACAGAGAGAGAGAGCATCCAAACTCAATTCTGTCTCAAAATGTTTGATATTACACCAAATTGAGACTGCATGCAAAAGTCTCTGCGTCCCATGGAAAAGACAACATAGTTTATTGTTCATCTGATTAGTGACTTGAACTATCACGTTATTTGTCTCCTAGACGTCCTGCACTTCCCTGGGTGTAGAGAGGAGTTTCCCCCTGAACAGGAGGAGAGGGGCACCAGTATGGTCCATGAGGAACCAGAGCCTCCACATATTAAAGAGGAAGAGGAAGAAATACTAATTGAAGCACCAGAGGATGATGAGACAATATTGCTAACAGTGAAAATTGAAGACGAAGTTGATGAAAACAATGTGTCAGACACTCCTGCCAGCACATCAGCTGAACACACTCAAACACAAGCTGATGCAGACGACTGTGAAACATCACAACCAACTAGTGATGCCCAGCTCCCCTCTTCACACTGTTCTGAATCTGACACTGAAGACAGTGATGAGTGGGAGCAAACCAGTGAATCTCAGTCAGTCACACCAAAATCACACAAGACACCAAATGTGGAAGGACAAAGATTGTCTTTGAGCAGCAAGATGTTCCAGGACATGAAATCCTCAAAAGAATGTCCATCCACGAGGACCCATTCACGGGGGAAACCCTTTAGTTGTACAGTTTGTGGTAACAGCTTTAGTGAAAAAGGTATTCTGAAGAAACATATGATGATTCATACAGGGGAAAAGCCCTTTACATGTACGGTTTGTGGCAAAAGCTTCAGGCTTAAGGGAAACCTGAAGATACACATAAGATCTCATGAAGGAGAAAAGCCCTTCAGTTGTACAGTTTGTGGCAACAGCTTTAGTCTAAATGAAACTCTGAAGCAGCATATGAGGACTCATACAGGAGAAAAGCCCTTTAGCTGTACAGTTTGTGGTCTCAGTTTTAGTCTGAATAGAAATCTGAAGCAGCACATGAGGACTCATACAAGGGAAAAACCCTTTAGTTGTACAGTTTGCGGTACCAGCTTTAGTGGAACAAGTAATCGGAAGAAACACATGATGATTCATACTGGGGAAAAGCCCTTTACATGTACAGTTTGTGGCAACAGCTTTAGTCTTAAGGGAAACCTGAAGATACACATGAGAACTCATGAAGGAGAAAAGCCCTTCAGCTGTCCATTTTGTCGCAAAGGCTTTAGTCAAACTAGTAATCTGAAGAAGCACATGAGGGTTCACACAGGGGAAAAACCCTTTAACTGTACCGTTTGTGGCAAAAGCTTTGTTGTAAACGAAGGTCTGAAAAATCACATGAGAAACATGCATTCTAATAATACGGCTGTCAACGCTGAGGAAGGCCCCTCAAGACAAAACACGTTGTCCGTCAGAGGTAAATAAAAGTTGATGCAAGATGACAAAGCATCTACTATTAATCAGGCATTTACTAAGGTAAAACAAATGCTGATAAGTCAGGCAATTGCTATGTAATGTATATGTTAAAGTACATGTGAGAAACCAGCACAAGTGAGAAAAACAGAACGGGGGCACCCGTTTTTCCGTCCTGACGTCACTCTCTCATCCCCTGGTTCACAGATTTTTTTCTCTATGGAGAATAACATGGGGTCATCTTAAAATTGTCTCATAAGAATTGTGGCCCAAAAATATACAAACTGTCTGTGATATTGTCGGGGAGGTGGCTCTGTATCGTTTACGACAGTCACTTCTAGCGAAAATGTAACTTATTTAGCAGCTGTAACATTTGTGTTTTCTCTCAGTCAGTTTATTGTTCATATCCATATGAGTGAAACGACCAGGTGATTTGTTTATTTTTCAAACGCAGTTCTTATATGAGGCGATCTAAAATCCCGCTATGGGGATTACAATTCAAATAAAAAAAGTGCATGAACCCGTGGACTTAGCGCCCTCAACCGATATTGACCTCAGACTTCGGTGCTCTATAGGGCTGCTACTGTGGATCACATGGATTACATTCCCATAGTGGCCTGTTAACCCATCTCTTCATGTTGTGCTGGGTTAAGCTGTTATGGTTTCTGAGAGAAAGAAATGTGTCCAGCACCTGGGCTAGAGTGAATGTGCATGATCTGTTACCTTTGATGGTTTCTGAGACCCACATACTTTTAGGATAGAATAATACGTTTAACACATTGTATTTGTCATTGTTACCTGCCCATATATGGCATATGCCATATCTTTGTTTTTCTTGATCGCAACCACACCTCCAATGGAGATCACCTGTGTTCTTCCCCTTTAAATGTGAGGTTGTTTTCCGGCTGTGCCATTCCCTGAAGAATGCAACCTTATACAGGGTGTAACGTTGGTTTCATCTTTAGAATCCTCAGCATTGTGGCTATGAGTGTACAGCCTTTGTCTTCATTTTCTATGTGTACCGCCCAAGGCCATTAAAGCACCTCACCAATACGGGTGTGCCCCCTTCTCTTGTTTGATTATTCAAAGTATAACTCAAAACAATATGAGGCACTGCAGATTAGAATCACAGACCTGGTCTGAGCACGCATTGCATCCGCACTAGAAAAAAACAAATAACAGCTACGCTACATTGAGCCAAACCTTGCGTAAGGCTTGTGATTTCCTTCCAGGGACAAACTCAATACAGAAAGCAGTTCCAGGTTTGCGTAATCTGACAAACATGCTGTGTGTGGACTGTGGAGCAGCATAGCTGCAGTTTTTATACTTAACACAATGGCGATTGTACACCAATCATGAATTATTGAACTTTCCTCCAAAGTAGCATAGAGGGATCTATAGCCTTACCTGCAGGATGCCGCTCAGAGAGCTGGTGAATAAAGCCTGACATGACCTTAGACCTTTTTACACAACACTTGATTGTCTGAGGAGTTCATTAGTAATGCTGTCTGTGCAGTCGATCTGCTCACATCACAAAACAATCGTTTGGGAGAAGAGCAGAGGCCAGCGCACCACTGAGATACATTAGAGACACTTAAAGCTGCTATAAGCAATAATATCTCAAAATTGTAATGACCTTTTTGTTTTTGAGGGGAGCTAGCCCCTCCTATATACAGGTTTAATGTTTGTTTTTAGTTAAATGTTTTTCATTGGCAATGAAGGGAAGATTTACGTCATATTGTCCCTCATTACATCATATTGTCTTTTTATTGTTAATGGCATTTAATGTTTGTTGGCATCATCACATCACCTAATCAACATGAGGTAGACTGCATCAAAGGAAAATAAAGAAAATGTCTTGTTACAAAGTAACAAGCCAGCAGGGAAGGCGTTTCACAGTTTAGGGGTGGCCGAGCAGAAGGCCCATGGTACGTATGTTGTACATGTGGCATTTAACAACTTACAGTCTTACACCTTAAATTCTTCATAAACTTGACCTTTGGCAATTTATTGGTCTGCTCTTTGTTCCCTCTGACATTTGTCCCATGCAGGATATTTGTCTCTGAGATGTAGTGGGGTAGTATAGAAGTATTGAAAATGTGACATAGGCCCACTCAAGTAAAGCAAAATTGTACTCAAGTACTATACTTAAATAACTGTACTTTTATACTTACTTTCCACCACTGGATAAAGGCTTATTCTGCAAAAATAAAAAACAAAGAACAAGTCAATAAGTTGCTTGGAGGCTCCAGTGTGTATACTGAGGGGGAGGGGCCAGCCACAGATCAATGGATCATTAATGAGACTCATTAATTATCCATAGTGGTAAACGCTAGAAGGTCTATTATTTGTTGGGAATGATAAAAAACACAAAACTCAATTAAAGTTGCTAATTAAATGATAAGTCAATTAAATCTCAGGTCAGTGAGAGTGCACTGTGCTATTGTGTAAAGCAGTACTACTATCTAACACCCACACAGCCTATATGAAATGGAACAAAACAACTCGATCCACATGACAGAAATACACCAAGTTAACAAGTCGTTAACAACTATTTGTTGTTTTGTTTTATAACTCAACATAGCTGGGTCCCAATTCGTTAAAATCTAAGTTTTTGATTTTTGGTATGGTGGTAGGTATGGTTATAAGGTTTCAAAAACCATTCACAATCGAGTTGGGCTCGCCCCCTAGTGGTCTGTTTGCAATGAATCTAATGTTAAATGGGTCAGTATATAGTTACAAATCAAAATAATTGATAAAAGAGATTTTCCAATGGATTCTATTAGTATTGGGTATACTAAATGACACACCGAGTATAGTGAAACGTTATCATCACTTTTCAAGTGATGAGTGAAAAATGATGAGTGAGAAGTGATCAGTGATCATCACTTTTCAAGTGATGAGTAAAAAGTGATGAGTGAGAAGTGATCAGTGATCATCACGAGTGAAAAGTGATGAGTGAGAAGTGATCAGTGATCATCACTTTTCACTCATCACTTTTCAAGTGATGAGTGATCAATTTTTTTTAACATTTTTTTTCAAAAATAGCAGACCTACAAGCTCGTAGTGCGGCTCGTAGTGCTTGATAGTCCGACACGGGAGACCCGTGTCGGACTATTGCCCCCCGTCTAAACTCCGGTTTTCGGACTGTTGAGGGAACTTCTGTCTTGCTAATGTCATTTCGGACAATGGTCCGACACTGTCAGACCATTGCCCCGTCGGCTATTTGTATGTCGGAAAAAAGACACTAAAGACACTAAAACAAGACTAATGCATAGCCACAAGATATTGACTGTAATGCACCGCAATCTGAAGACGTATCTTCAGGGGGTGCAGGTCCTCAGAATACTACGGGGAGGCCTGGCAGACAAATCTTTATGTCATTTAGGACATGTTAATCAATGCAAGCTTAATTCCAAATGGCAAAAAGATGTTATAACCAGTATTTCACACAACACAACAGTAGGGGGAGACAGAGACCGTTAGAAACTGCACCAACACATACGTTGTGACAGCTATATGAGGCAAACATGAGTAGTCTAGATGGAACGGGGGTTCACGAGCATAGGGTGGATTTTTAATCCTTGAAGGGTCTATTTTAAGATTCTGCCAGGTAACAAGAAAAAATAATGTCCCAAGAGGTTTATTTTTAACCCTTTCTTACACATACCCTACCTAAATATGCAAATGAAGAGAAAACAGCATAACTATTGACATAAACAACCTACAGGGACAAATTAACACGTGTTTCCATACAATTAGGACCCAAGGAATAAAAAAAATGGTTATTATGAAGATTCAAGCACATCTTGACTCTATTTCGGGGCAAAAACTGCACAAAAATAGCTGAAAATGTTATATTTCTCTGTTTACAAATTCTTTAGGTGGATTTTTATGTTCCAACAGTTATTTTCTGAGGTGTATTTTAAGATTCTGCCAGGTAACCGGCAAGAAAAAATTCCCATGGGGTTCATTTTTAACCCTTTCCTACCCAAATCCGAAAATGGAAAAGAACAAAAAACAGCATAACTTTTGGAGGAAACAACCTACTGAGACAAATTAACCAACTTTTCTATACAATTTGGACCCAAGGAATTCATCAAAGTGGTTATTATTAAGATTCAAGCACATCTTGTAGAACAAAAACTGCAAAAATATTGCTGAAAACGTTCAGATCACATCTACACTTTTTTGACATCACCTGTTTGTTTTGTTTTTTCAGGGTGTATTTTGAAACCTTGAAATAAACAGGGACAAATTAACACATGTTTCGATACAATTAGGATCCAAGGAATACATATAAATGGTTATTAAGATTCAAGCACATCTTGACTCTATAAGATTAGCTGAAAACCTTCTATACTTCCCTTTTCAGTAACTTTTTTAGGTGGATTTTTTCTTGCCAACTGTTTTTCCTTAATCCTTTAAGTGTGTATTTCTGCCAGGTACCAAGCTGAAATAATGTCCCATGGGGTTCCTTTTTAACCATTTCAGACATTGTTACCCAGTCTCTGGAACAGTGGAGGCAGTCACTGTGAAGGCTCTCGGTCACCTCCATTTTTTAGGCTGGTCATTGGCACAACCAGCAGCAACTGATCGGCTGACCTCAGGGCTCTGCATGGAATGTGTTTTTTTGAATTCCCTGGGTCCTAATTGTATGGAAACATGTGTTCATTTGTCCCTGTAGGTTGTTTAAATAGTAATGCTGTTTTCTCTTGTCTCTTCATTTGCATATTTAGGTAGGTATGTGTAAGAAAGGGTTAAAAATGAACCCCTTGGGACATTGTTTTCTTGTTACCTGGCTGAATCTTAAAATAGACCCTTCAAGGATTCCGAAAAAACAAGTGGCATTAAAAAATCCACCCTATGCGGGTGAACCCCCCCCCCCCCCCCCCCCCCCCCCCCCGTTCCATCTAGACTAGAGGGGCTGAAAACAAAGGTCAGTGGCAGGTCCAGAAATGCATGCTTACAATTTAAAATACACACTGCATGCATTAGGTGATAGTAATCGATTTACCTCAGGATGCATTAGTATGGTGAAATTAAAATTGTAGTCTGTCAATCCTTTTATTTTCCTTTAAAAGTTTTGTATTTTTGTGCTCATATGTGCATGTACTGGTATATTGTTTGTTTTGAATATTGTTTTATTTGTTGATATGGTGAAAAAATAAAATGGTACTCTTTCCAGTATCACCCATGAGAAGACATAGCTACATCTAGCCCAGTGGTCCTGGGGGTTCCATGGCCCCCGAGCAAAATAAGTTTAACCACTTTAAACCTATATTCAGTCTGCAAGCTCACATCACATCAATGATGTGACACATTAGATCTATTAAAAATACAGTCTTGACAATGTTTAATGTTTGTTTAGACTGTCCACAATGGGCTCCCATAATCTAAGGGGCGGAGTGGTGTCATATTTTGCATTATGGGAGAAAAAAAAAATGCATGTCCATTTTGGTAGTCAAGCTTAAAATTACATTTCATGTCAGTCAAAATGTTCTACAATCTACGTTCATAACATTGAACTTTTAGATTGGCTAGGCTTTCTTGTGAATCACAAGGCGTAGCATAGCCATTTTATGTGGCCAACAAGTCTGAACGTTTTGACAGGGAAAAGGTCAAGCAACAGCAGGGCTTTATGTTGTGCAGTGGTCTGGAACGTTGCAGTATTCAGACGACCAGGCCTGTAGTACCAAATTCAGAATAAATAAGCAGCCAAAATCGTCATGCGTTCACATTTTTTATTTATTTGTTTTAGTACAACAGTTCAAGTCAATATCTATCCAGATGCCGAAGTGTATTGCTCTTTTGCATTCCATGTGTAGAGAGTGATGTCATACCAAGATGGCGTCCCAATTTACATTGTCGGCAAAGTTAATTCACGGCTAAACAGCAATAAGTCATGTGCTTAGGAACAACCCCCTTTTTTTCTTTTACAAAAAGCAAAAAGGTCAGCGGCACAAACATGAAAACTTTGCTTAAGGCCAATTTTTAAACGACCCAACACCAACGCATTTATATAGAAAACAAAAGTGTTAACGTGCATCACATTTTATTCCAGTTGAAGACAAATTTGTGCAAAACAAAATCAATACGAATTTGGAGAAGTAAACAAATTTTACAAGTCCTATGAAGCATAAACTAGCCTTTAAGGTAGCAAATAGGAGCAGATTTTAAGTGGCAAAAAGCTGCACGATACACCTGCCATCTACAAAAACACCCAACAGCCCTGTTAAGTCCTTCAAAAGTGTTAGAATCGACAACTGTGCATAAAGCCCAATTCATACTTTCTCACACTACAATGTCCGTGTTGAAAATAGCTGACCTACAAGCTCAAACGCTGCCTCGCATACATTTGATCTCAATTGTTTGTACGATTTCAGCAAAAGCCCCCTTATCCTCGAGGTTAAAGAGAGTGAAAGCCTGACGTGCAGGTCTTGCAGTGCACAAGCCTTCCCAACTTCAGATACAATGAGGGACTTGCAGTAGTGCAATACATCCTATTCAAGAGCACTCATCACATGTCCCAAGCCTCAACATTCGTGAGCTTGTAGGTCGACTATTTTTGACACACGTCATGCAACAAAGCATAAATTCGGCTCAACTGTAGTCTTGCGCTTTCACAGTATGTGACTGCACTTCCTATATTGGGTCTACCAATTATTTTCCGTGTTGGCATCATGGAAATTAAAACATTTCAAATCTGTCAGATGCTGTCAAAATAAGCCAAACATGGCATTGTAAAGATCTAAGAATTACACCATTAAAATGTATGCATCCGACTAACAAATGGCAGTAAATGTTGTATGTCTGAAACTTCATGCCATTTACAAAAGCAAAACCTTTCCTCAGTTTTGTTCGATTGGCTTGGCAGACAGTTTTGAACCGGGAAACATGTGAAGGTGGTCACATTGCGTTCTCAGTTTAGCCAAGTCAAACAAAGCTATGAGGGAGAACAGGTAACTCACTTTCTGATAAACTGGGGCCTACAGTGTATGCACAGCTGAATAAAATCAAATCCATTTGAAGACGTTTAACAAAGCCACTAGTGCAAAGATCTCATACATTGAAAACTGTGCTACTTCAATAAGTGCCAAGGACAGGTGGATCACAAGGACATTTATTTTAACCAAAGTGCACTATGGAATAGATAGGATATAAATGACTTCTGCATAATAACATGCATTTCCCAGAATGGGATAATAGGAACACTGCTAATTTCCTCAAAAGGGCATAAGCTGCAAAATGACAAGCTACACATCTGTATGAAAATGATTAGACCAGTGGTTCTCAAAGTTGGATTCTAGGCACCCTCAGGGCTCCTTGACAAGGTAGTGAGGTCTGCAACTATAGTGTACAAATGGAAGCAGATTGACCCGAAGGTCCATTTGGTTTCATTTGTACGCTCCGAGTTATCAGTGTTCCTCGTTTGAGAACTACTGGATTAGACGCAAACGAAGGGCAGCAGGGGTAATAGTTTTCACCATGTAGAAACTAGCGCCAAGTACACTTAAGAGAGTTGCAGAGGGGGAGATTTCAGAAGGATTTCACAAAGTGGGACCTCAGTATTATGTTCTTAACTTGCTTCAAAAAGGTGGGTAGTAGTACAACAAAAATACTGGCCATAGAACGAAAAATAAATCAATCTTTGGATACGTAAAAAACCCTATACAACAATCCCCCTTTTTACACATCAGTCTTCTGAGGTGCCCTCTTTGGTTTCCTTGTTCTTCCGCACCTCTTCCAGTTTCTTGTCCTAAAAACAAAAAAAAAAGGTAAATGATTCAGAACATGTGGAATAATCCTGATGATTTTGATAAACAAAAACAGACAAGAGTAATTCATACTCAGTCACACCAACTATCCAATCACCATAGCTCTTTGTTATAGTTATGGGGTAGACTGTCATCCACTTGAGTTAACAGTGCTTGGTTGAAGATTTAAATTGTTTTAATTAATGTTCTACCGTACAACCCATATCATAGTAATCAACACCACATTGTGAGCTTTTAGGACAGCATTTTTGACAGAGCAAATCAGGATTTAGAATGGCATGTTGCCAGCTGAAAAGAGATGTTCACGGCCACACAGCCAACTCAAGGTACGGAGCCGACTTGGGGACCCAACGCAGCTCCTCCAAGGAAAACAAACAAATGAATGGAGCTGAACGTGAATCCCCCCACCCCTTTTTTTCCCCTCACTGTATGTTTCTTTTCCCTTTTTCCCTCCTTTATGATGAATTCCTGTTCTGTCCTTTGTCTATATAGAAGTGTCTATTTGTACGTCTCTAAATGTTTTTGATGAATTGAACATGGTGGACCCTATTGGAAACAAGTGTAATGCTTAATTGGGTCATCCACTCACAGTTAACAGCCTTTGTATTGAGTTTGTGCTTGAAATGTACTGTAATTCTGCAAACTGTTTTCAATCAATCAATTCAATCCTCAGCAAGCAACAGCTCATTTTCCCATAGCCTTGGCAGCAGATTTGAACTGACACAAGCGGTGACCATGTTAATCTGTTGCAAAGCCAAACAAACTACTATTGGAAAACAGGATACAGGCATGGGACTACAGTTATGCACACAGCCGATAAACAAGCTCACATAGTGTCAAGAAAAGTGAGCTCGTAGAAACGCATCTAAAACGGGGACGCCTGATGTAAAGTGGTTAAACTATATCATGCTACCTTCTCCTTGAACTTCTCGTTCATGGCTGCCATGATGGCTGTGCGGTTCTCCTTGTTGGCCTCCATCTTCTGGTTGAGCTTCTCCTCTGCAGTCTTGCTGAAGTTGTTGTTCTCCTCCATGGCTTTCTGAAGGACCTCCTTCTCATGCTCACGTTTCGCTGCCAACTGCTTCAGAACCTCCGCCTCATGGTTCTGGAAGAGAACATGGAGAACACTATAAATAAAATCATGTCACACAGAAGCTACTAAACACGACTTGCCAGGAAACAAATTTTGTCAGCTGTGGTGCATTCCCTTTTAGGTAGTGTAATTTTCAGAAAGCCTGTCAGTGCCACCTAGTGGCCTGACCTGGTATTGGCTGGTAATTTTCCACAGGCAGTCAAATTAGGCAGTTTAGCATCAGCATGGTCAGTCAGTCCGACCGACCTGTTGAGAGCTGTGTATTTGTTTTCTCCAGTGTAATGTGCGTTCTTTAATCAAAGTAAGTACTATGTTTGGGTCATAAGTGTTACTTTAGTAGTTGAATAATACCTGTGACTTTGTATATTATGTTTGAGAGTTTGTTTGGTTAATTGACAGCACATGGTTGTTTGGTTTGTTTAGCTCCCTACTGCCTGTAGTCCATTTGTATGCTGTTTATGTTACTGTGTTACAGTATTTGCTTTATTTATGTGTTTATCGTTTTTGGCCTTAATATGTTATATACCACAACCACATGGAGTGTTTATTTCCAACCACATGGAGTGTTTATTTCCTTGTAGAACTATACTGTGCAGAGAATTTGTATTGTTCAGGTTTACCATGCAGCAAGATTTGGATAGTTTGGGTTTAATAATTGTGTACCAGTGTTTGATATGGCCTTTCAATATACTGTGCATATGTGGTTTAGTGTTTGCATAATGCTGTGGATATTTCAGTTAATATTCAAGTTCATGTTACTGATACTATTCTTTTTCTGTTTATTGTTTATTCCAGACCGACCACACACACACACACACACACACACACACACACACACACACACACACACACACACACACACACACACACACACACACACACACACACACACACACACACACACACACACACACACACACACACACACACACACACACACACACACACACACACACACACACACACACACACACACACACACACACACACACACACACACACACACACACACACACACACACACACACACACACACACACACACACACACACACACAGTATCCCATTCCCACCATTGCAGGATAATAAATCTGCTGACGATATCCCTTGTTGTCCAATATGGACAATAAGTCCATATTGTCCGCCTCAACCAGTGTATAATTTAAGTAACCGGAGGTGTCCCCCTCAGTTACAGTAATATTTGTTAAAATTAGTGTCGGATAGCTTTAAATTCTGATTGTTCCGTTATCTACAATTACTCTGATGGCAATCATTGCTATAGGCCGTTCAGTAATGGTCGCCCCAGCTTCTTGCAACAGAAAATATATTTTCAAGTGAGAATACCAGTTTCCTCCTACCATGAGAGAACATAAACTAGTAAAATTAAAGCGGTTCTCGGGTCAAATTCGCAACAGACCTGAAAATGTCTTCTTTATTAAAAGTCCACCAGAAACTGCGAAACCGTAGGGTTAAATTAGTACCCTACTACGCCAAACCAGGAATTCTCGTTTTTAAGCGCTTGTATTCTTTAATCCATGTTTTAATCCGATCGCATCGTTAGCTACTATTGCTAGCCCAAC
Source organism: Electrona antarctica (assembly GCF_951216825.1). Classification (NCBI taxonomy): domain Eukaryota; kingdom Metazoa; phylum Chordata; class Actinopteri; order Myctophiformes; family Myctophidae; genus Electrona; species Electrona antarctica. The sequence goes on along the minus strand of NC_136796.1, from coordinate 18,197,094 downwards.
AACATCAAGTGGGACAGTGGCCGTGGCCATTTTGAAGATGTGCACGCATCCACTTCAATTCTAAGCCCTGCATTTAAAGCCCTGTATCTCAGAAACAACATTGAGGGGGGCGTTTCTGGTGAAAACAAGGGTTTTCAACGGCCTGTAGCAGGCGCGCTGACACTCGCGGTCAGGTTTTTCCACCGCCGAGTGAGACAACAACCGATCATGACACCACACACACACACGTTTGTCATTGTAACATCCGGTTACGGATATTTGGCTCTTCAAAGTAAGTGTTACGTGCGATTAAACCATGGCAATACGTGATCACAAGGTGCTCTAAAACAGGGGTTCTCAACGTTTTTGGCTGGGGACCCCCAGAAATGCTTTGGCCATGTCTCACGAACCCCACCCCCCCTACCCTCCCTCAATACAAAACTGACTGCAAAAATAACCTAACCAAAATATATCATAAATTAATACTGAAACCAGATATAAATCATGAAAGTTTATGCAGTTACTATGTGTACTAGTATGTAAACTCTTCCATTTCCCAGCCATTCAGTTGCAAAAAAGAAAATAACTTTTTTAATAATTTTGGGACCCCCCAAAATAATTTGGCGACCCCCTAGGGGTCGAGAAACCCTGCTCTGGATGAGTATACTTGTCTCGAGTTTATATCGATATAAGAATGCCTCGCTATTTTCCATTTTTGGAAGCGCTCCGATTGCTAGTGCCACGCCTGCACTGGAGTTGCGCACGCAAATCGCATAAGCCACAGCCTTTCCACGCCCTTTTCTCTGAAACTGTCCGTGGTGTTGATCAGATCGCCAGAGGTCATTTCTGATTTTCCGGTGATAGTCATTGGAATATTGGCGTTTTCTGGAGCAAGGATGGACCTCGCCTTTGATCGCTAGCATTGGCGCTATAGAGCGTCGCAGTCCCGCCTCCTACCCTGGACCAGGAAATGATTCTCCGTTCATTTTCCTCAGACATTTCTTAAAGTATTTATTTAAAGACGGTTACGCCGCGGACAAAGCCAACTCGAGTCGTGACAACTCATGACAACACAAACAATATTTTGGACCAAACAAATAATAAGAAAAAAACGGCAGGTTACAACACTTTGTTGTTTTTCTTCTTTGTAATTATAACTGTGAATAACTCCTACAGAACTATATTGTAGTGTCATACAGAAACCTCTTGTCTCCATATTTAAACTTTGGGTTTTTTGGTCATACTAAGTGTCACACAGTAGCAATAATCTACAAGACCAACACGTCACAATGTCATTCGTTCTCAGCTTGTTGAACCACGTTTGCCCTTTTTGGAATTTGAGTCCTGGAAAGTACAGTTCTGGACACATCAGGTTCTCACCAGACAGCGACAATGTATGGCTTTTAATTGTGAGGATTCTGTCTGGCCTGATACATTTAAGGGTTCACTGATCACTTAAAAACAAAACATTATGTAATGCGGATTATGGATGTATCGTATACTTATGATTGTTTATAGGATGTTGTGTACTGTTTTGTCTGTTTGTCTGCCTTTTATTGATCCTGTATTTAAGGTTTGTTTGTCTTGTTTTCTGTTGTCCTTTTTCTTTGAGGTGAAAATTCAATGTATTTATTCTTGTACGTTATACTTGTGGGGTTTATTAAGAGAAGCTGTTAATGCCACCATTTATTATTTTTCAACTCTAGTATTTCAGTGCTTGTGAAAAAAACAATAAACAAAGAACATTTATGTCCATCTGAAATTTTTGTATTGCACTTTAGTTACAAAACATTTTGCAATAAACATAATTTCAATTACAGAATATATAAAATGCTATACTATGACCAGTGAATACTAGTCCTAATATTGCATTATACAAGTTAGTTTTGTTTTTATTTGTATGTTTGATATCGTTTTTGCTTTATTATTTTTTATTGCACTTGATGCTTTGGCAATATTGTAATTTTTATATTAAATTGTTCATAGGATCAATACAAGTAGTAGCAGAGTCGGCTGCTTCAAATCAGCAATGAAGAGGTGGGGCTTGGCGGACAGTGCAGGATGAGAGTGCGGCGAGCCTGAGCAATCTGCCGAGCACATCATTAACACCTGCCCCCTGTACAGACCTCCTTCGGAGGCCGGCCTCTTCCACGTGGGACCAGAGACAAGGGCGTGGCTACTCGATACTGAGTTGGACATTTGAGGATGATACACGAAAGAAGAAGTAGTAGCTTTTTCTTGCGATTATGTTGCATATTTTCCTACATAATGCCTCATTTGCATATTCAAAAATGTAAAATTTGTAATACAATAATGCATTGTCTTCGTGTAAGTTTCATGGTAAATGGTGCATTTATATTCATGGTGATAACAATCTAATATAGGTATGGTTTTTATGGCTCTGGCTCATGGACTAAGTAAGAACCAAAAAGAACTGAACCGGTTCCCATTGGGAACCAACCGGTGGAAAAGGGGCCAGAGTGTCACTTGTCAGCCAACAGGAAACAGGCTCACCTAAATTGGACAATGGAAGATTTGACGGATGCAGTCAGTCAACTGGCCTCGGTTTGACATCTTTAAATCAACAATGAGGATTCGATTGGGGCCCCAAAGATAATAATCTATATCAACTTGTGTAAGGGATCCTGGTCTCAATGCATTTTACTGTATAATAAAAGTTACAAAAATAACCTGACAGAGTTGGTGACGATAAACATTTGAAATTAAAAGGTTGAGATTCACTGAAATATGACAGTTCAATTAGTAGACATGAGTCTTACCTTACGTCTCTCCTCAGCAGCCTCTAGTTTCTTCTGGATCTCATCCAGCGTGACGTCCTCCTTCTTGGGGGGGGACAGGGGGAACTTGCCTTTGGCATCGGGTGCTGGAGCCCCCAGAATCACCTCAAAAGCCTGGCCGGAGGCCCGCTTGTCCAGCTCCTTCACCAGGATCTCTGCCAAGCAGGGAAAAACACAATAATGAGGCATTTATTGGCAAGTCATACTGCCCCCTCACATATTAGGACAATATCAGTCACCAGAAATGTTGATGAATCTATCATGGTTAAAATAGAGTTTGAGTAATTATTCCCAAAACAGTAATAACTTACCGTCAGCCATATTTACTGTGGATTGTGGATAGTGGGTTAATGTACCTAAAACAAAACAAAAAACACACAAATCACACATTTGTTTAGTGTATAAAATGCAGCCTAATAATAAAAAAAAAAAGTCTAGTCTAAGCAAAAAGAGCATGCATTAAAAAAAAAAAAAAACTGAACATGCACTCAAAGAAATGATTGGGATCAGCTACTGCTAGTAGCCTACAGACCAACAGTGACCTCTAGTGGACACTTGCCCTCCTTATTCCCCTTTTTTCCATAGAAAGATGTGATGGGAACTATGCACAGAAACTAATTTAACCCACATTTTACATTGTAAACCTGTGTGATGCGACAATAAAGCCAATTCTCCCCACCCTTCCCATGGAGCTACTAGATTACAGCCACCTGAAAATAAAGGCACAACACCACCATCTGTCAGCAGTTTTGAGCACTGCAAGTAACCACCGCCCATCTATCCACAGTTCCACACAACACAGAATGCCTTCCTTGGCATTCATAAAACACCTGACCGCATGGCACATTGATCGTGTTGCATCCGTTTCACTTTGTTACAGCAGTGACATTTAGCTCAGGCTCACAGCAATTAAACCAATTCACCCGAGGTGTAAAGGGAGAAAAGAGCCTTTCAAAAAAGGACTGCAGTCACACGATCCATAAATTAAATCTATTCAAATCCAAGCACTTGAAACAAAGGCTGGTGCCACGTTGTAGCCACGTCTCGGCCTGTCTTGAGTTCGGGTTTTAACAACACTGAAGCATATCTTCAAATATTCAGATTTCCACATAATTCTAAAGCTTATACATTCTGTAAAGAAAAGGACCAGGGCCCGCCATGCACTGCAGCATGGCAGGCCATGCAGTCCATTTTTTGTTGTTGGTGAATCCCAAAAATATATATATCAAATACAAAGAGAGCAAGTCAAGACACCTGTTCCTTGCACAATGTGTCAGCTGCAGAATAATTTGGAGAGAAAAAAAAATCTTGACCACAATCAAGCTTGCCAACACAGTTGGCAGAAAGAATGCCCAAGACATTCATTCCATTCTGGTTGTCAACTGCCAGAAACTGAACACAATACGACTGTTGCCTGACAAAACCAGTTTCCATTTAACATTTATAAATGCAATTAAAAATCCAAATTGGATAATCCAGTCCAGTTGTTAACAGCCAGCATTGCCAAGCAACAGGAATACAACAATGTATACCCAGGGCCTAGGCCGAATACCAAACGACTCGCCCCTTTACCAACTCGCCCCCGCGAAATGTTTTAATGTAACAGTTAACTTGGTATTTCCCTCCCTCTCTGAAATGATCTTGTATACAAATTGCCCCAAATTGCTCCCGATGTGCTGGTTGGTACCTTGCAAGGCTTCCGCCGCAATCGGTGTATGAATGTGTGTGTGTGAATGTAATGCACAATCTATGTAAAGCGCCTTGGACAAAGGCGCTATATAAATGCACCATTTACCATATAGTAGTCGATCTAATAATAACATGACAAAGACTGCTTAATTAAGTTATTTAGGACCTACCAGTTAATTTCCTTTTATTAAACCCATTTCTTCCATGTTTTGTAATGGCATCATCATGCCATTATGCCCGTGGATATAGGCTACAGAGTGAACTTAATGACACAAATATGATAATACCATTTATATAATCACCAACATGAATTATGTTTGTTATTTACAGCTAGGTAGAGTAGTGGGGCGAGATGGAAAAGGGGCGACCATACCAGTTACCCCTAGTTACTTTCATGACCAGTCCCCAGGGTATATAGCCCCCCACGCCTTATTTCTGCTGAAAATAACTGATCTACAATACAAGCTCACAACATGTTAAGCCCCAGAATAGGGATGCTGGCAGCTCAAGTGGTACTGTTGCAGATTATTATTATATGCAATTTTAAATGTTATAATTAAGTTCAGTTCCAATGCCCAATTTCACAATACCAACAGTAAACGCCACAATAGCCTACTGTTGCAATTTAATGAGTTACTTAGCTAAAATTTAAAAAAAATCTCAAATGTAGCTTCTAAATGTCAGTGAGGGTATTGATGGCCAGTGCAGTTATTCGACAGAACGATCGTCGATAATAAAACAAAGGCTCATTTGATGACAGACAGACCGCGTGTGTGCGCGTCCGCGTGCACGAGACAGCAGCTGCAAACAAAGAAAACGAGAGACAGCTCCGCCCGTTCACAGCAAGCAGCACAATGTGTCTAACGCTTTGGGATCGTCGAGCTTGGAGATAGTCTTATTTGTCGGCAAGCGACGCAGTTATACATTAGTTATGATTATGAAAACAGTCCAATTAGACACATTTAGATGATTTAAGGCTCTTGTCTTGCACACGCAAAAATGTAGATTGTCGTCCGCGATCGATAGACTTATGACTGGTCTGTGGTTCATAGAGGAAAATGTGATTAATTAAAGTGACATAATGACAGCTGTAATTAGTCACGTTAATTAGTATTCCATCCGTGTCGAGCCACCGACGTTTGACGACGGTGCCTGGTGCCAGTTTGGACCAACAACACACACGCGAGCAGTAAGCACACAGAACACAGTCACACACACACACATTGAAAACAAAGCAGTTCTCTTGTTGAGGACCAACGTCTATCTGTACTTGTGGTGGGCAAATTTTGCCTTCGCCTCAGATGACACTCGCACACACACGGCTGTTAACAATCATTGCATTCATATTAAACAGGATGCAACGTTCCGTTTGACTCTTTCGTCCCTTCATAATTAAAAACAACGCGTTTTAACCGTACGAGACGCCCATTAAACATGATGTTATCTCATTAAATCGAATAGTATTTCCACAAAAGCGAAATAAAACAATTGTCTTGCGAGTCACACCCACCTTGTAGCGCTGTGCCGTACAGTCTGCTCTCACTGAATGTTTGCCGCGAACATCTGCTTGAGCCCGAGAGGCGCGCGTGCATAAAAGGACCTAACGCCTGTGTCGTCATGTCCCCTTGCTGCCCTCGCATTGGCTGGCAGCATCAGTAGCTGCCGTTTCATTGGCTGGCACATCCCATCCTGCCCGCACTGACCTGGGTAATGTAGTTTTATTTATACTACCGTTAGACGGTTTGGAGTAAAACAAAAAAAACAGGAGTGACAGGATAGGAATAATGTCCATTATAGTGTGGGGAGAAACTGTAGGTTTGAAACGAGGCCATATATAATTCACCACATGGTGTTGAGAGTTTAGCTTTATTAATCCAAAACTGGAGTGACAAGACATAAAAGAGAGTTGTCATTAGTTGTCACATGCAGTCACACTCATGTAGGCTACATCAAAGACAAGCACAGTACAGTTCAATACAAGGTCTGCTACTGCTAGCCTAGTGCTAATAGGATAAAACACCTTAAAGCACTATGGCTTGTTTCCATTTGAGTCCTTAGTCTCCACCAGGCCGAAGGCATGGGGAGAGAGTATGTTTGTCTCCACCAGGCCGAAGGCATGGGGAGAGAGTATGTTTTGCACTCCGTCCGTGTGTGTGTCCGTCCGTCCTTCCTTCCGTCCGTCTGTGTACAGCTAATCTCCGGCACCGTTAACCCGGTCGATGCCAAACTTTGCACACACACTCCCTGGATGCCAACGATGAACCTCTGCCCCACATTTTCCAGAACGGCCTGTTATAGCGCCACCATGAGGCAGCTTTTCACATTTTTTACCTAAAACTGCACCGATCTGCGTGAAACGTTGCATGCACACTCCCTAGAGGCCAAGGACAAACCTTTGACCTGCATTTTCCGCATCTGCCTTTTATAGCGCCACCAGGAGGCCGACTTTTGTAAAACACATTTTTTGATATTACTCCTCCAGATTCTGTCCAAAAATCTCACAAATCGTTACACAGTATCTCTATGGTCATGTGCTCAAGTCGGATCTGTCCGATATTTCATATTCCATCCTAATTGGCTATAATTGGCTTTCACAGTTTGCAAGATTGCCCCGTTTTGAATACAAGCCTCAAATCATGAACGCAGCATGCTATTTACGTGAAATCTTTCACACATTTTCTTACTAGGCTGAGGAATATATCCCACCCTTTTCACATTGGCCTGTTATAGCGCCACCAACAGGTTGATTTTTGCAAAACACATTTTTGGAACAAAATGCCTCAAATCATCCAATTGCCATCAAAGGCGTATGAATGGCACCCTTTTCACATTGGCCTATTATAGCGCCACCAGGAGGCCACAACCTGACCTGCCCTGGTGGAGACCTGTGCCCCGAGGGGCACTTTTTCTAGTTTGCACTCCGTCCGTGTGTGTGTGTCCGTCCGTCCTTCCTTCCGTCCGTCTGTGTACAGCTAATCTCCGGCACCGTTAACCCGGTCGATGCCAAACTTTGCACACACACTCCCTGGATGGCAACGATGAACCTCTGCCCTGCATTTTCCAGAACGGCCTGTTATAGCGCCACCATGAGGCAGCTTTTCATATTTTTACCTAAAACTGAACCGATCTGCGTGAAACGTTGCATGCACACTCCCTAGTGGCCAAGGACAAACCTTTGACCTGCATTTTCCGCATCTGCCTTTTATAGCGCCACCAGGAGGCCGACTTTTGTAAAACACATTTTTTGATATTACTCCTCCAGATTCTGTCCAAAAATCTCACAAATCGTTACACACTATCTCTATGGTCATGTGCTCAAGTCGGATCTGTCCGATATTTCATATTCCATCCTAATTGGCTATAAATGGCTTTCACAGTTTGCAAGATTGCCCCGTTTTGAACAAAAGCCTCAAATCATGAACGCAGCATGCAATTTACGTGAAATCTTTCACACATTTTCTTACTAGGCTGAGGAATATATCCCACCCTTTTCAAATTGGCCTGTTATAGCGCCACCAACAGGTTGATTTTTGCAAAACACATTTTTGGAACAAAATGCCTCAAATCATCCAATTGCCATCAAAGGCAAACATGTTTATATTACTCCTAAACATTTTGCCAAACATCTCACACAGTCCTATCCTCCTGGTGGAGACCTGTGCCCAGAAGGGCACTTCTTCTAGTTTGTATTAAATTCATCAAAACATTTAACGACAGACAAATATACATAAATACTATGCAAAAACATTGTATAAACGAGTAGAAATCGGAAAACGTGATTTGTGGAGCTCCCTCTGGTGTTTATTTGACAGCTAGATACATGCATGGGTGTCTTTCGGGTACAGTCAGTACTACTCAGTAGTGTATCTTGTAGACCAGGCCCATTGCAAGTTACGGTACTCTGTCCTCTACCCTGAGCCATCCATCCCACCCTGACAAAATGAGCAGGGGTTAAAATGAATTGTAGATGTAAGGCCAAGCAGTAGCCTGCCTGACGAGGGACTTGCAGGAGAATTAAGTCACCTCACTTGCTGTGTGTTATGTTGACTCCTGCTAGGTTTGTAGCCCACTTGACTGTAGCCACATTGTAGGCTACACGTAGTCCATGTGTTGAAGTGCCTCTGAGCAAGACACTTCACCGTCTTGAACATCAGCATCCCTATTTTGGGGGGACTATTCACGAAAAACAGCCCATCTACAAGCTCACAATGATGTGTTGTGAGCTTGCAGATTGGCTATTTGGGGCAGATATTTGGTGATAAGGGGAAAAGACAGTGCAGTGCAGTGATTTGACACACACAGGCAGGTGCTCATCATAACTATGTGAGTAGCTGGGTGGTCAGAAGCAGGATCGGTTTCATTGTCATATCAGAGGTTTACATATCGGTAGTAGCTCTGGTCCCATAGCTCTAATGCGTTGCATTTAGAGCTATGTTACTCTCAACTTCCGCCGCTCGCATGAATGCAGACCAGCCTCTCGTCTTTAGCGTAAATAAAAATAACATTTTTGCTACTCACCAAAACAAAGGCGGGTTGTGTCATTAGAAAGCTTACTTCCCTTAGTGGAAGCACTCTGAGCCCCCCACCACACGTATAAACGGTAGAAGACCGCAGAAGAAGGCGCAGTGGAGTAACTAAAAGTATTTTTTTCCCGGTGGAAACAAAATCCCTTTTGGCCAAACAGTACCGTTTATACGTGTGGTGGATGGCTCAGAGTGCTTCCACTAAGGGAAGTAAGCTTTCTAATGACACAACCCGCCTTTGTTTTGGTGAGTAGCAAAAACGTTCTTTAAACGCTAAAGACGAGAGGCTGGTCTGCATCATGCGAGCAGCGGAAGTTGAGAGTAACATAGCTCTAAATGCAACGCATTTAGGTGACATTTCGGTGCAAGGCTGCAAGCTCCATCGTTTCCAGGATAGAAAGAAGAAGCGGGGCCGGAGCAAGGAGAGAAATAGAAACCAGAAATATCTATGATATTATCTACATAGGCCACACATCTCATAGAAGCAGAAACAGAATTTCCCCTACGGGGTTGTGAAGTGTTTAAAGAAGAAATCAAACAATTGATGCCCCCCAAAAAGTTGCACTGTTTGTCACTTTTAATGAGAGCTTTTGTACCGTAGTTTAAATCCGTCAGATTGTGGCGGAGAGACTATTTGCTTCCAAACTATTTTTAGCTCAACATTATCCAAACAGAAACAGCAGCAGTGTTTCATTTCTTGCTTTGTGTTAAAGGCATTAAGGTGACAACTTGCTCCAAATATCCTTCATTAGATCTATTTTTACTGTTGTCATAAAGAGGAAGTCTACAGTGTGTCTGGCATTTGAGTTGGGTTGTTATTTTCAACAAAGATTGCTTGCAGTGGGATATTTTGCACCACTGTCGACTTGGTGTAGTATTGGGAATGTTGTAAAAAAATTGAGAATGTTTCTGATATCCGTGAGTCAGAAGGCTATTTGTCGCAATGTTTTTTAAAAAGGCAAACGTAAGGTTTAATTAGCATCTAACCCATTTTCAACCCATGTTCATACAGTATAGTTGGTCCTCACTAATTGCTCACTCATGCTCTGCCTACTCACTCTATCTGTGTCTCATTGGTGCGCTATGGACAGTTCAGAAACCTGTCTACCAATGGGGATTCCAAGCTAGGCCAGAAACTACAGCCTTTCACTTCCTAGAAAGTGAGAATGCTGAAGTGAAAGCCTTCCTTCTGTTTTTGCATTAACAACAACAACAACAAATACCATACCTGCCTATCTATTGATGATGACACTGATAGGCAGGTTGCTAAACTGCCCACAGCCCTCCACTGATTCAGAGTGAGTAGACATAGACAGCACAGAGGAACAATATATGAAGATACGTTTAAAAATGGGTGACCCCGTGAAGTGCTGCTTTAAGTGGTAGGCCTAATTGTCTATATTTTTACTAGAGATTTCCCGATACTGTATCGGTATCGGGAAAAGTATCGGATCGGCCCTTATTTGTCATATCAGGTCATATCGGTATCGGTGAATATGCCAGTCTAACCACCGATCCGACAGGGGTTGACACTATGGCAGGTAAATAAAATGTTGGTACATGTGGAGTTTGCTTTGGAGTTGCCCAAACTGCAAGTGCACATTTGAGTGAGGAGTCTGCTATAAACACAACACGAGATATATAGCTAGATAGCTATAAACACAACATGAGATCACAACACTGGTATCGGTATTCTGTATCGGTATCAGCTAACACAGAAATTGAGGTATCGAGATCGGATCGGAAGCGAAAAAATCGGGACATCTCTAATTTTTACTGTTGCCATATCTCCTCATGTCAGGACTTTGAGCCAAATAAAGCTCACTGTTTCAACTAAGAATGATTCAGCAGGATATTTAAATGTGTAAAATTGAATTGCATACATAGCCTTCTCACTGGCCTTGGGTCGATGAATTAAACAGTTGCATTGATTTACGCACGCACGCACGCACGCACGCACGCACACACACACACACACACACACACACACACACACACAGCCAGCAGACATACAGCCGAGTCATGCTGTAGGATCCATGCATGAGTCCACACAATCTGAATTAACTTTCTGTTCACACACAACTTAACAGCATCTGACATTACTACTGCAGTGGAAAAACAATCTGACAATAGTTTGTGTTCAACACATACGTTTTGCTTTGGTATGTTTTTTTTATTTATTTTTATTATAAGGTAGAAAGGGAGAAGATTTCATGATGAGCATTTTCAAACAATATTTTATTTTATTGATATAAGTTCTCCTTTAAATAGTCTTACTCAGGGGCACTTCAACACTAGGGCTGGGACTAGAACCAGGGACCTTCTGCTTCTCAGATGGCCGCTCTACCCATTCAGCTATGGCCGCCCTAAGTACTACAACAACAACAATAACCAGAAGCTGCTGTGTCATGAGTCTTCTCTTTCCATTCTGGGTCTTTTTAGGGAGTGTTTGGATGGAGTATATCTTGAGAACGGGGAGCAGATGGTGTCGACTCCCTGCAGGATGACTCTCCCCAGCTCACTGGACATCCACAGGTCACACAACAATGTGCACACAAGACGTGCACAGAATGGTAGGTAGGAGGAGAGGTTATTAGAGGAGAGGCGGCAATGTGGTAAAAATGTTCAGATGTGATTCATGTGGCAGAGGATATGGGTTTGGTTTTGTCATGGCGGCGTGGCCATATAGCTTAGTGGGTAGAAAGGCCATCTGGTAAACAGCAGGTCACTGGTTTTGTATGTGGAGACAAGAGCGTCTGCTTAAATGCCTAATACATATGTGCATGTTGGAGTGTTGTGCATGCAGGCTTTGTTTTGGTTGGTTATTGCATTATTGAGGCCCTTGTTGTACAGATGTAGCAATTCAAATAAAAATGACATGTTGAAGCCCAAATTTAAAATGGTCCCCTCTGCCATAATTCAAGGCATTACTGATCATGTTTATTGGAAAATCCAGTCGAGAGGTTACGGGCAATATGTTTATGTTAGTTTGTTATGTTGAAATATGTAACTTATTTACTATTTTTATTTTATGATTTTTTTATTTAACATGCCTGAGTACCATATTTTTGCATTTTCAATATACAAAATATTTTGGTGTGAGTTTAGATTAAAAACTTGTGAAATTGGACATTCTGCATAATGAGTTATTGAACCTCTACTTTAGGTACTTAAGTATACACTGACACCAAACTAGACAGGAACGCCCAAAAACGTCACATCCGGTTTTAGCCTGGGGTAAGAATTTTCTATGGCTGCCAATGCAACTTGGTCCAATCCTTAATCACATACGGACAGACAAACATCTATGCCGATGCTATCTAACTTGCGGAGGTAGCGTGCCTTGTCCACGGGCAACAGATCTTTCAATGTATGGCATTGCAAATATGTTTGATAATTGCTACTCTGCTCAATATTGTTTTGAAAATGCCGCAAATTGCATTGCAGTGAACGAGCGCAAATCTCAACTTCCCCCGGGGGTGGGCGGAGTCACCGTTTGAGGCGCTGATTACGCGCCGTGGTGTCAGTGTATAGTATAAGCCTACTTAAGTATACTGATGTTCTTTTACTCAAGTACATTTTTGAATACAGAACTGTTACTTTCAACAGAGTATTTCTACATCGTGGTATTGACACTTACTTAAGTAAATCTTCCACCACAATCACAGTTAAAGATCAAGTGCCGTGATTTAATTTGTCACCCTAAATCATGATCATCAGGTATTATTATTATATAAGGAGGAAGACGTTTTGTCAAAAGGGCGTTTTTATGTGGACATGCCAACCAGTTAATTAAGTATCCCTGGTTTGCCTGGTGGGTGGTGATCCACCTGAACCACAGCTGCTGTTGTATGATAAAGGGGGAGGGGTTAGGGGAGGGGATGATATTGTGGTGTCACTATATCACTGTGTTTTTTTTCATTGGCACGTTTGACTGTCAAGGTTTCAGCCTCCAGGAAGAAACCTTAAATACAAAGGAAAGACATTGCACATTGCACAAAGACATTGCACATAACAACCACACCAAGGGGTGTTTATGAAGTACCTCATAAACACATACAAAAATCACTGCACTCCATCTTTAAGGTTTTCAGAAAACTTAGATCAGGATTTAGAAGCCGTTTTTAGACGGCCTCAGTCCTAGATACTATAGTTACAGCAAATAGGAAGTGCAATGGACACTCTCTTTGTTGCATGTCATGCATGCATGTTCCTGGAGGAAGTTATGGGCTGTTTCTGAAATGTACCCTATACCCATTCACGTCACCTGCCAACACTTGGATATGCATTAGACCACGGACCACTATTTGATACCATTTATTTATTTATTTAACAGGGACAATGCACATTAATCAACACATCATTTTTCAAATCCATGTAAATGGGCCAGAGTTAGCCATAGGCTAAATTTCATCTGTAGTCCCTGAGCAGGGTCTTAAAAGTGGTAAAATGGTATCCGTACAAAAACATACAATACAAAAACAAGTAAACATAGTACAGTACATTGTTTATATCTCTGGGGCTGGGACCCCATTCTACACTAAAATCCTTATAGTGTTAATTGATCTCTGACAGAACCAAATGAGAGTCCATTTGGTTAAATTGTACACTCTCAGATTTACAAACCCGTAAGGATCAATTTGGTTTAATTTGTACATCTCAGAGTTACAGACCCGTAAGGGTCCATTTGGTTCAGTTTGTACACTCCCACAGTTACAGACTCGTAACTCCACAAGGACCCCTGGGCGTCAAATGGACCCTATGATGAGAACCATTGGCATCATAGAAGATGCGACTGAAATAGCAGATCTACATACATGCCTAGATCTACAATCAGTGATACATTGTGAGCTTGTACATATGTGGCGTGCGACACACCTAACTCCTAAAACGTAAACTCTAAAATAAAGGTCTAATCCTATAACACCAACCTGAATCTTTTCCTCATTGTAAATCTAACTGTAAAAATAAATATATATATATATTTTTAACCAAATTATTCAGCCCTGTGCACACACACACACACACACACACACACACACACGGTTGGGGGCAGGGATTTCTTGTAGACCGCCTTTAGCCTCCGGGAGAAGAGAGCAGCTGAGATGGAGATTATGTAATGTACAATTACATAAAAGTTAACAGTGTATGTGTATGTAAACACCATACAGTAAGTCTATGTACTGTGACTGTAACACTGATGGAGCACATGCTGTATCTATATTTAGATCAATGCTATTGTTGTCTTCATTTATGTTGCCATAAAGTATACTGCTATATTTTCTACAAACAAATGAGCCTTGCGCATGAATATCGTTACTGTCCGGCAGAAACCTCTTATCTCCAAAAGATAAATTAATGCCCTTCTTCATCATACAAGAGTCTCACACAAATGTAGCAAAAAATTGCTGATATTATCTCACAATGTGGCCCAATACGACCTGTTCACTGTTCAAGTCACAGATGCATTAGAACATTATTTTTTCCAATGTTCTGAACAGTTTTGGACATGCCAGGTTTTCCACCCAACCACGGCGATATTCAACAATATATAGTATACACTGACTATACTATACAGTAACACCTAATTATATGTGACTACATCCAATATAGATAATAGTTATTATAGCCACACAGCCGAGGCGTGTGGAATTCACTTTGGGTACAGAATATACTGTATAAGAAAAGCACGCAGGTCACAGACAACCATAACACATACAAAAACAGACAAAATACTTAATCCCTATATAATTAATGGACCGGGGTCCCCAGGGCTCTATGCTAGGTCCGCTAGTATTTATTTCCTCCAACAAACACCAAAATGTCTTCCCTGAAAATAGCTGAGTACAAATTCACTACGAGACTGTCAGCTTGTTTTCGCCAAATGTTCCCCTGAATAGGGAGACCTTTGTTGATCATCACGTGGGGGGGAATTCAGTTTCAGCTTCACCCAGCTGATGGCTTCTCATGATGAGCGGGAGCAGTCAGGGACACAACAACAAAAGAGTTCCGCGATTTTTAACGTCACCACTTTGGATGAAATATTAATCCAGCGACCAAAATGTATTTCTAAATGCAACCCCCAATATAATACAAGCATGTGAATGCCAACAGAGCTCAGATCATGTATGCATAATTCAGACCGCACTGGGTCGGATATACCTGCACGTGTTGGAAGAAGTACTTTCTTAAGTAAAAATAGCAATACCACAATGTAGAAATACTAGTTTTGTATTCAAAACTATACTTGGGTAAAAGTACTAAAGTATACATAACAAACAAAACACATAAAAAGGCAGCATCAGAATACTTACAGTACCAAAAGTAAAAGTAGACATACACATTATGCAGATCTGCAAGCTCATTGTGAGCTTGTAGATCTACCGTTTTTCAAATAACCGAAGTATAAAATCGTGCATAATGTATGATTCATAATAATAATCTAAATCTACAAAGTAACTGGTAACTATAAGTCTTCATATCAGTGTAATATAGTAAAAAGTGCAATATTTGCCTCTGACATGGAGTGGAATAGAAGTGCAAAGCATTGAAAAATGCATTTATGAATCAGTAAAGTAAAGGCACCTCAAACAAGTAGGCTACAGTACTTGAGTAAACGTTGTACTTAGTTACTTTACATCACTGCTACGTGCTACCTGCACGTGTCCCAGCCAGCCCCCTCCCCCATGCTCCCTGGAGTCAAACATTAGATTAGAGACGATGGCTCGAACCAATAGAAGCAGAAGCCTAGGAACTAGACGGGAACACAACCCCCTGCCTGCAAGAACATTCTCACTGCCGGAGGTGCTGCACTTCCTCCGTGTTTGTTAGATCTTCTTTAGAGGTTCTCAGTGTGGGGATCTGGGTACCTCCATAATGCAAAATGAGTTTATATACGTGTAGCCTCGAACTTAGTTCAACCCATTAACAGATTCTACAAATACCTTCTAAATCAGTTCTCACACTTTCAAGATTTTTCATCAGCGTGCCATGAAGTGACGTGCTGTGAGCTTGTATATCTGCTCATTTTGAATAGCCAACGCCAACGCAAAAATCTAAAATGACTCTTCAAGCATATATAGCCTATGTTGGCTTACTTGGCTATTTGAAAAGCTCACAGTTTATAGGGAATACAATTGAGCTCTACCGCCTCTGTGTTTAGGGACTAAGAACACTCCATGCTGGGTTTGTGTGTGTGGAGTACTGGGATGTCGGTGAAAATGGGTCAACAGCTTCCAGCTCCAAACATAACCAGCACACATTCTGTTATGGATGAACGCTCCTGAAAAGGAGAGAGACTCTCTGCCCTCCGTCTTACAGTACTTATATGCTGCCTGGATGTGAGTGAGTGAGTGAGTGAGTGAGTGAGTGAGTGAGTTATGTAATGAGCAAGACCGATTATTATTATTATATGATTTCATGCTGTGAAAACATGTTAGAGTATTACTCCCTCACAGTAGAGGCCCAGCAGGAGTTCCATATAATAACAATAACTGTGTCCCTTTTCATGCAAACACTTGCCCGTTGTCTTATATCCAGACTTTGGGGACCCCTGCAATTTACCCACTGCAGTGCTTGAGGATGGACAGATCATCTTGACCAGGGATGAGAAAACAAAAATACATAAATACTCCATCAGACAGTCAGTCAGTCAGTCAAAATGTACTACTGTATCTTATTACAAAATACCCTGAAAACAATTGTGTCAAATGCGAACATTTTGTGAAAATAGCAGATCTAAAATCTCACTTGTAGATTGGCTAGAAAGTAGATCAACTATTGTTGTGTGATGGGGTTTTCCTAAAATTTGATGTCACAAGTATAATACAAAGGTGTGTGTGTGTGTGTGTGTGTGTGTGTGTGTGTGTGTGTGTGTGTGTGTGTGTGTGTGTGTGTGTGTGTGTGTGTGTGTGTGTGTGTGTGTGTGTGTGTGTGTGTGTGTGTGTGTGTGTGTGTGTGTGTGTGTGTGTGTGTGTGTGTGATTTGCACGTGCGCTATGTAGGAACAAAAAATGTGGTGCTGCTTACAGAATGAAACAAGAGGGAAATTGTGAGTTTATGCTAAAATTTGACGAACAGAACGCACTCAAAGACCACCTTGTTGTCTGGTATTTGTGTTTTTTACAAAGTCAGCCTGGAAGCATAATTTTGCACTGAATGTCCTAGAACCAGTGACGCAAAGTTCACTTGAGTATTTCCATTTTTCAATAATTCATTCTCCACTACATCTCGGAGGCAATTATTGCACTTGTTACTCTACTGCAGTTATTTGAAAATGTACATCCTAGTTACTTCGCATAGATTATTAATACAACGCATGCTTTAACCACTTAAGCTATTTTGTATACTTTGGCGATTCAAAAATAGTGTCCCATCAGGACGCGTTGTGCATGACCTTGTAGTTCGGCTTGTAAGCTTTTACTTTGGTACTGTAAGCATATCAATGATGCCAGTACTTTTTCTTAAGTAACATTTTGAATACAGGACTTTTAGTATGATGAATGAATGAATGAATGAATGAATGAATGAATGCCTTTATTGCAGACGCAGGGTCCATAGAAAAACCTACAAAACACAAAATACAATATACATCCAATAAAAAACTGTCCAAATTTGTGACAGTTATAAATAAAGGCTTTTAAGCCAATGTCTTCTAAGGCTAGAGGAGTATCTAGTGTATCTATATATATATATATATATATATATTGTGCATGGCATTAGTAAAGGTTTTTGAAGTAGAGTAGACTTTATTCACAAAGACAGTCTGGAAGCACAAAAATGAGCACTAAATTACCTGGGAAGTTGCGTGACATAACATGATATATGACATAATTGTAGCACAAAACAGTAAATGTCAATAAATGACCAAAGATTCACAACAAGACTGATAGTGCTTTAAACCCAGTTTATATTTTCATAATATGATGGTGTCATGTGCCGAAAATAGCCTAACTCTGAAATAGCCCTTATTACTGTTATGGAACTCTCCAACTCGACATTGGAAAGAACAATAAGGAGGTGGGGGTCTACGGACGGAGCAAGAATAGTCCTCCACCTCCCATGATCATCTGTGGGGAGGAAGAGGAGACGGTGGACAGCTACACGTTCCTGGGAGTATACATGAGCAACTAGAAAAGTGTGCTCCTTGGAGCGCAGGTCTCTGCCAGGCTGGGTTGCCTATACAGAGGCCCCGCAAACTTTGGAATGCAGTCATATAGCCAAATGGAATGAAATCTGAAGATCGCACTGATAAAGGCCGTTTCAGGTGGGAAGCCTCTCATTGAAAATGAATTACTAAGGCACTCACTCCCCGTGTGAAACGGTCTTAAGTTACAGTAGCCTATAGATGTTGCAGATGAGGGCCTTGTTGTCAAGATCCAAATCTGCTTGGTCATAAACTGCAGTCACCCTTCCTCCTCCTCCTCCTCGCTCTGCCAGGACCAGTAGTTCACCCTCAGTGTGTCTCAGGACAGGCACCACTATCCTCAGTATAAGTGCGCTTGTGCCCGACCCCCTGCTGTGACCTCAACCTGAAGACGACACTGTCTCAATTCTGCTCACTAACGAGGCCCGGCAAACAGATGGGACTCACACTCGTTCATGGACACAGGGGACCCGCCATAACCGAATGGTTAGAGCGGCTGTCTGGGAAACAACAGAAGGTCCCCCGGTTTTGCGCCCCAGCCCCGGCGGTCTATGTGTCGATCAAAGTGTCCCTGAGCAAGACACTTAACCCCTAACTGCTCCCTCAGCACTGTAATAATATGGTAAGCTGAACAGTAGTTAGTAACGCTGGCCATCATTCTCTTGTTTATTTTGTATTTTGTCTACATTTATTTTACAAAATGAGGAGCCAAATGCATGTTTACAATATACAAAATGCTACACATTGCTACAACACCTGTGATTTTGGGGGATAAAGAAGAAGTAAGGGTAAAATTATGATAATGATACGCCCTGCATGTTCAAATCATGTACTGTACACTTCACATTATTTCCTGACCATTTTCCAAAGCATACTGTATATGCTTTGTATATGTATATAGCTTGTTACGTAGACAGCACTAGAATTGCATTTTATGTAGTCATAGCACTTATATAATATAGTATAGTATGTATAGTTTACATAGATACTCCACTGTTACGTTCTTAGTTTACGCATGATTCATGATAACTACTTTTTATATATGTGATGTATGCCATGCTTTTGTTATTGCTTAATGTAAGTCGCTCTGGATTAAGAGCGTCTACTAAATGCCTAAATTGTAAATTAGGGTTAGGGTGTGCGCATGCATAAAGTGAGTGGCAAAGTGAGTTTAATGTTGTTTAATGTTGCTTAATGCAATCAGATAGGACTTTTCTGTTTGGATGTATGTGCTGCCGCTGTCAATGCCAGAAAGTAGGTTTTTTAGTAGGCATTCCCGCATAACATCCAGGTATGATGATGATGTCACCCACATACCCTATATACAGAGACAAAAAATATATAATTGGAGTGGGGACAAATAGTAAAATATGTTACGTCAGGACAGACGCAGTGGGAGTGTGATAACCATGTATGATTGTACGGTATTGCAGGCACAGCATATTGTCAGATGGGGGTCCCCGTGGACAAATATACAGAATTCCTGGGTCACTTGTAATAAGCGTGCATGGCAACAGTGCTGTACACTCTCCTGGTTTCTTCCACTGACCTACTGAGAGGACAATGGCGTGCCCTGCTGTGCTGTGGCATGTCAGGATGACATGTGGGAGCCAGAGAGAGACAGCCAGTGGAGGAAGAAGTCAAATACTTTACTTAACCCATTTAGACCTGAG